>NC_054386.1:16867841-17467841 GCF_017654675.1 Xenopus laevis
GCACAATGTGTGCATTACACAAACAAACACGCACAGCCATTTCAGTTTCACAGAAAGCAAAGCATCACTGAAACAATGGTTTTCTGGCAGATCAGAATTTTCCTGGTCACTGAGCAATGTATGAAGCTTCATGAAAATGTCAACAGCCAGATATAAATGATATTCATAAGATGACCTAAATAAAAATGTCTACTAGGAATTTTTTTACTGTGTATGTAAATACATATCTGAACATCTGACTACAAGAAAAAGCTTTGTGTGCTTTATCTATAAGGAACCTATGATATATCTTAAGAGGTAAATAATTACAAAGATGGAATAGAGACATAGGAGCAGATTTACTAACAGCGTCAGCTTCACACCCATCGCAACACTTCGCCAGACGCGAATGCGCTCAGACTATGCCAAAACACTAATATGCAGCGTTTTGTCCTGGGCGATGAACACTGAGACTTTACGCTAGCGGTACTTCCATAATGCGAGCATTTGATAGTGAAGATGCGCTATTGTTCATTTGTGCCTAGCGAAAATTCGCTAGTGATCTTGTGCTTAGGTCAATTTGCATATGGCGTGAAATTAAGAGTGGTAAGGACATCTTTATTTTAAATGTTGATGCATATACTTACAAATTACACTTTTCAAAACATATCCAGGGAACCTTATTAAAGACAAGAGAGTTAATATAATGCCCTACACATGAGCCCACTGTAAAATTAATGTTCCATATGTTATAATGTGTTGAGAAAACCAGTTACCCAAAAAAGTAAGTTAGGACTTAAAAAAAAGAAATTCACCAGCATTTTTTGAACTTTGATGCATTTTCGGCATACAGGATATGATGTAAGTGACAGAAGATTGAGGAAGATCTAGCTGCTTTAAAGCACTTTACCTGGTCTTAGGTGGGGGAAAATAGCCTGCCGATAGAGTGAAAATGACCGATATCAACGGTCTGTTTCGCTAGAGAATTGGCGGCTGCACCTGTTAGTAAATTGGTGATGTCCTTGCGGGTGCTCACGCTAGCGAATTGGCGCTAGCGTCAGCCACTTCGCTCCTTAGTAAATCTGCCCCATAGTTTCATTGACCTGGCACTTAGGATGTTGCAGAAAATGTTATATTATACTAACATTATTATTCAAAAGAATGCATTGTCATTTTAATCACAAGTTAAGAATTCTATAGGATAATATAATTTTACTACTCCAGAGGCTGCGTGCCAGATACTGTACTACTTCATTTCTGTAGAGCTTGTCTTGTCTCTGCACTATTTGTCTTCCATTATAATGGAAAAAGGGTGTTGTATGCAAAAATAAAAAAAGATACTCTGGCCTTATATGTCCGGATAACATGAAGCTAGGCTGGCATGCTATTTTCAGATTAAAACTGCATGAAGAAAACAGATGCTATCTAGAAACTCAAACGTGGCCAGGATACAAAATAAGAAAATAGCCTTATTGATACTGCTGACATTTGCATTAGCATCCAAATCATGTATTGTCATTTGTAAACTGTATGTTACAGTTCAAATGTCTAATTATACAGCCTGTGTAATATGTGCAGTGATCTTGTCTCTGCATTTCTTCTATACAGAATTCATTAATATTCATTTAATTTTAATATTTGTAATTCATTTTCCATAAGGCCCTGAGAAACAGCTTAGCTCTTACATTTTAATGCAATTATATTTTGTAGGCACTTTTCATTAAAGGTGATCAGCACCTATGGTGCTTTCATACACCATCTGTCAGTCCATATGTGAACGGCTAAACCTGGCGTTTTCGTACTGCAGTAAACAGCATTTGTAAATGCAGACATTTTGCTTGCATATGATTATACTGTACATTTGTGTTGAGGCAATATTATGACAGGAACATAGAGCTTGCTCAGATATATGTATTCACAGAAGTGAATAAGTGGATAAAATAGAAAAGAGAATAGGGAGAGGGTCTGGGCATGGATAAAAGAGCGAAAAAGAGAAAAAAAAAAACAATGGCAGACAGGAAACTCAGTGGATGTATTTGAGTTTCATCTGCAGTATTGTTAACATGATCCTGACACCTTCCTATTTTAGTGATTACCCCCATCATGTCTTTTATCCTTAAGGGGCAGATTTATATAGGGTCGAATATTGAGGCTTAATTAACCCTCGATATTCGACTGCTGAACGTAAATCTTTTCGACTTCGAATATCGAAGTCGAAGGATTTACCGCAAATAGTTCGATCGAACGATCGAACAAAAAATCGTTTGATTGAACGATTAAATCCTTGAATTATTCGAGTCGAAGGATTTTAATCCATTGATCAAACGATTTTTCTTCGACCAAAAAATTGATAGAATGCCTATGGGGACCTTAGGTTTAAGTTTTTTTAAAGAGACAATACTTCGACTATCGAATGGTCGAACGATTTTTAGTTCGAATCGTTCGTTTCGAAGTCGTAGTCGAAGGTCCAAGTAGCCAATTCGATGGTCGAAGTAGCCAAAAAAATCATGCGAAATTCAAAGTTTTTTTTTTTCTATTCCTTCACTGGAACCAAGTAAATGGGCCCCTAAGTGTGGTGTTGACTTTTCTACATATCTGACTTGCTTTTAAAGCTCATAAAGCAGAAGAATCAATAGCAAACATGACAATATGCACACAGAAAATAATTTGTCCAACCCTTATATTGGATAAAATCTGAAGTCGAAGGATTTTACTTAATTAACCCTCGATATTCAACCCTAAGTAAATGTGCCCCTTAATGTTTAAATGATTTTCTAGTAGACTTAGGTATGAAAATCCAAATTATGGAAAAATCTGTTATCCAAAAAGCCAGAGGTTCCTAGCATTCTGGATAATAGGTCCAATACCTGTCTACATTTACGCAAGGCTATGCTTCCTAAATTAAATGTACCATGTATAGAAAATACTAAAATCATTTAGAATGGGTAAATTAAAACACCATTAGTTCCGATTGCACCGTAAATGGTGTAAAAATATTATGTTAAAGGAAAACTATACCCCAAAATGAATACTTAAGCAACAGATAGTTTATATCAAATAGTTAAAATCAAATTGAATGACATATTAAAGAATCTTAAGAAACTGGAATATATATTTACATAAATATTGCCCTTTTACATATCTTGCCTGAGCCACCATTTCGTGACTCTATCTGTGCTGCCTCAGAGATCACCTGACCAGAAATACTACAACACTAAGGGGCACATTTACAAAGCTCGAGTGAAGGATTCGAATTAAAAAAACTTCGAATTTCGAAGTGTTTTTTGGGCTACTTCGACCATCGAATGGGCTACTTCGACCTTCGACTACTACTTCGACTTCGAATCGAACGATTCGAACTAAAAATCGTTCGACTATTCGACCATTTGATAGTCGAAGTACTGTCTCTTTAAAAAAAACTTCGACCCCCTACTTCAGCAGCTAAAAGCTACCGAAGTCAATGTTAGCCTATGGGGAAGGTCCCCATAGGCTTGCCTGAGATTTTTTGATCGAAGGATATTCCTTCGATCGTTGTATTAAAATCCTTCGAATCGTTCGATTCGAAGGATTTAATCGTTCGATCGAACGAATAATCCTTTGATCGTTCGATCGCAGGATTTGCGCTAAATCGTTCGACTTCGATATTCGAACGATTTTAGTTCCTAGTCGAATATCGAGGGTTAATTAACCCTCGATATTCGACCCTTCATACATCTGCCCCTAAGTGTAACAGGAAGAAGTGAGGAGGCAAAAGGCAGAACTCTGTCTGTTAATTGGCTCATGTGACCTTACATGTGGTTTGTATGTGTGCGCAGTGAATCTTACGATCTCAGGGGGCGGCCCTTATATTTTAAAATGGCAATATTCTATTTATGATTACCCAATGGCACATACTACTAAAAAAGCATATTATTATGATAATGGTTCATTTACATGAAGCAGGGTTTTACACATGAGCTGTTTTACTCAGTTTCTTTTAATAGAGACCTACATTGTTTGGGGGGGTATAGTTTTCCTTTAAGGGTTATGTTATGTTCAATGTTATGTACAGGAAAGTTCACCCTATTCTAAATAAGAAAAACATTCAACCGAAAGCTATCTTACATTATAAATCAATCTAACTTGCCTTTTATATTTATCTGGTCTATATATCTATTGTTAAAGGGATACTGTCATGGGAAAAAACATTTTTTTAAATGAATCAGTTAATAGGCTTGCTCTAGCAGAATTCTGCACTGAAATCCATTTTTTATATTCAATATTGAAATCTGACATGGGGCTAGACATATTGTCAATTTCCCAGCTGCCCCAAGTCATGTGACTTGTGCTCTGATAAACTTCAATCACTCAATTACTGCTGCCTGCTTGCTATACTAATCATTGAATATCTGCAAGGCAACATAAAAAGTGACTGGGTATGCCAATGATGAATGAAGACCAGGAATGATCCTAGCCCCTTTGCCGCCTAAGTAGGCTTGCTGCTGCCACCCCCACCTTTTCTGGCACCAGGTACAGGTACAGTGAGTTCATGGGGGTCCAGGGTTTGAAAGCCAGAAATTTACCAGGAGTGACATTTTGCCACTCCTAGTAACCAGTGGGGTAACTGAAGCTAGTTTTTAAACTCACCTCACAGCGCCCCTGATGAAGACATATTATTGGACCTGTTGGGTGCACGGTCCTTAGACAGACGGTACTGTAGACAGACTGGATTTTCATTTACTGTAACTTTACATGACATATTATGTAATGATTTTTATTTTAAGGATTGTCCTCATCATTATGCATGTTTCACATACCGTCCATATGCTACAGACAGTTTTACGATTAGATATAGTATACTCTTCATTAAACATTAAGCTTAAAGCATTTTTATTTTAAAATATATCCATTCTTTAGTCACTATCATTTTTTACATAGTATCTCACAATATTCTTTTTGCCAAAGTATTCTTTAAAGGGTCAGTAACACCAGAAAAGAAAAGGGCCTGACATGGTTTGCAACTGCTGTTCATGACCATGAATTATTTAAAGCTCCATTGAACATAACTGATTTTGCTGGAAGAACACAACAGAGCTGATAAACACTCTTCAATAAAAACAAGACTTATGCTTCAAAGAAAGCTTTTGACATGTACAGGATAGAAACATATAATATGTATTTCTGGTCCTTTATCTTTCTCATTTCTGTCTATCTTTAATAAGATACTGTATATTTTCATCATATCCAACCCCCTCAAATTCCTGGATGAATATACATCTAGACTCTCACTCTATATTGTTTAATCAATAGATAGCAGATGTGGGTTTCTTTAGACTGGATCTTTTCAGTGCATGAATTAATGATTTTGTTCCCCAGTAATACTGAACTATACTAATCACAACGTACAGTACAAGGAAACACAGACCTTCATTATTATCATATAAATTGTATAACATTTATAATACAACACAGATGATTCAAATTAGTATGTTATTTTCTGGAATATATTAACAAAGCTAAATATAAAATGTGCTGTGTAAATTGTGCAAATAAACAGAGAAAAAATAATGAGTCTAACATAAAGGGGCAGATTTACTAAGCTTGAGTGAATAGTTCGAATCAAAAAATATTCAAATTTTGAAGTAATTTTTTGGGTACTTCGACCATCGAATTTGATCGAATCGAATGATTCGAACGATTCAAAGTAAAAATCATTCGACCATTCGATAATCAAAGTACTGTCTCTTTAAAAAAAACTTCGACTACATACTTCGCCAAATTAAAGCTACCAAAGTCCAATGTTAGCATATGGGGACCTTCCCCAGCGCTTTTCTAAAAATGTTTTGGTCGAATAAAAATCCTTTGATCGATCGATTAAAATCGTTCGAATCGTTCCATTCGAATGATTTCATCTTAATTTCATTTTTATTCGATCGTTTGATCGAAGCTTTTGTGCTAACATCTTTCGAATTCGATATTCGAATTCGAAGGATTTTATTTCGAGGGTCGAATTCGAGGGTTTTTTAACCCTGGAAATTCGACCCTTAGTAAATCTGCCCCAAAGTCTTATAATATAATTATTTTAACTGAATTTACTTTTTTTTGTGTACCATGTACCATAATGTAAACATTTTTTAAATTAATTATTTTAGATTTACTTTCAAAAATTATATTGAGGTATTCCCCATTATATACAGTATATAGTTTGTGTATATTTATAAGGTTCCCTAAAGAACTAGTATTGACAATTTTTCTTCATTTTAAAATGAATAATTTTCTTAGGACCTTGGTATGCATTACTGCTATGCATCGTTAATTCTGGCTTTGCACAGAGTTGTATAATAAACATATTCAAGCATGAACTGGACATCATACATGAAATACTGTATAAGTAAATATACAGAGAAAATACAGTTTCTGGCAAAAGCTGCACGTTTTGAGGATATTCAAGGGACATTCAAAGGACTCAATATATGACCACTTACATTCATGTCTCCAAAAACAGTTTTAATCAAACAAAAATACTACTTATTTTTAAATGTAACTGGAGAAATAATTTCCAATCAAATACAAAGGTGATAAGATACTAAAAGGAGCATGATTTACACAAGGTAAACCAAATCAGCTAGTCAGAAGGTTATATTAATAGTATTGTTTATAAGCATTTATTGGATTGGTTACTGTAAGTCACAAAGTAGTTATAAGCAAAATGTTCTGCCTGGTATGGATTTAAATTTTGTATTTCCCTATCTACAAATATTTTACAGAAACCCCTGCGAAATGTTGCCATCAAAATTTTCATCTTGAAAAAAAATACAGCAAGAAAACCATGGCCGCAAAAAAAAACTCTGTTGTATTTTGAGTGGGAAAAATAAGTTCCACAAATTTTCCTGCTGTTTTGCAAATTTTCTGCTCATCTGTAGCTCATTATTTGCTTTGACTGACTTATTAACCAGGGAAATACATGGAATTTGGGCAGAGTAAACCCAGTGTACAGTAAGGGGCATATTTATTATTTTGTGTGTAAAAAAAATCACTGAACAAAGGTGTAAAAAGCTATGTAAAATATATTTCATGTGTATAAAGTTATGTGTAATTTTATGACATGCAAACGCAGGCGGAAGTCACCTCAAGAAAAAACACGTACAATTATTATGCAGATTTGTACATAATTTTTTCCACTGTGACGATTGCCGTTGTGTGTTGTATTATCCTGCTGTTTTTTGCACAGCATAATAAATATGCCCTTAAATCTCGTTTTTAGGTTGTTTCCAGATATAGTGAACTACAAGATTTTTTAAAAGAAAAATATTCTATATTTAGGGGGCTATTTATCAAAGTCTGAATTTATTTCAATATTTTCTGCTACAAACTCCAATCAAATCCACTCTGTTTTTTTTGTGCTTATTTATTAAATTTTCCCGGAAATTTTAAAATCCGATTTTTCAGATTTTTTGGGAT
Organism: Xenopus laevis; assembly: GCF_017654675.1. NCBI lineage: Eukaryota > Metazoa > Chordata > Amphibia > Anura > Pipidae > Xenopus > Xenopus laevis. The sequence goes on from NC_054386.1 coordinate 16,875,261, forward strand.
TTTTCATCCGATTTTCCAAATTTTTTGGGATTTTTCACCTGAAAACTCCAAAAACTTTGGGGTGTTGCACAAAACTCAGCGCACATCAAAAAATCATTGGGATTCTCCCATTAACTTATATGCAACCTCGACAGGTCGATATATAGGCACTTTTCCATCATCAGGGTTTAATAAATTCCCAAAAAATTTTGATTTTTTTTAAAAATCTGATTTTATAAAAATAAAATCACACATTTTTTGTGATTTTTGCATTCGGAGTTTAATAAATAACCACTTTAATATAGTAAATTCAGTCACGACTTTGATCTTTAGGTATATCTTCGGGTAAAAGGAGATTACTACAGTATCTAGTAGAGTTAAATCTAAAGCAACTGAATCTGCTTCTTTAAAATGCTTCACCAGTCATCCAAGCTGCTTCTTCAGTTTAAAGCGGTAGGCAATTTCCCAGCATTTTTTAAACCATTAACGGAACAGTAACACCAAATAATGAAAGTGTTTTAAAGGAATGACAATATAATTTACTGTTGCCCTCCATGGGTAAATCTGGTGTTTTTACTTCAGAAACTCTACTATAGTTTATAAAAACAAACTGCTGTGTAGCCATGGGGGCAGCCATTCAAGCACAAAATACACAGAAGATAATAGATAAGTTCTGAAGAATCCCATTGTATACTACAGAGCTTATCTGATATCTGCAATGTATCCTGTGCCTTTTCTTCTTTTTTCTAACTTGAATGGCTGCCCCCATGGCTACACAGCAGCCTGTTTATATAAAACTATTGTAGGCTTTCTAAAGCAAGCACACCAGCTGTACCAGTGAAGAGCAACTGTACATTACATTGTCATTCTTTTAAAACACTTTAATTGTTTGTTGTTACTGTTCCTTTAAGGGAAATACAGGTAGGTGTGTGATCCAGTCACAGTTCTATCATGAGCATGATTAAGGTAGGTGTTCTTTTTTAAATTTACTGATTTGTGATGTTAAGATGGCACTGACGTTGCTGACTCAGAATGTCCAGTTGCTTTAGACATTTAAAATGTATCATGTTCTTTAAAAAACAAGCCGTATTATCTATACAATTTTGGAAAATATATTCTTATACATAAAAATAAACATTTTAAGAAGCAAACATTTTTAGAACATTAATAATTTAAAAATGAATACATAAAATATAAATAATATTTCTAAGTATCTGGTGTTTGTTATAAATACAATATTATAAACATTAAACTAGATTTACATTGCTATCATGTACTATGTGCTTATGCTTCAACAAATCATTATTTGTTGCTTCAGTGGGAGACTTACTTTTTATATTGTTATAGGACAGTGAGCTCTTGCCAACTTTGCTTTTCTTTTATTTCATAAGAGGTTGTAAAATTCATACTAGCATGGAAATCTTGGGTGATGGATAGCTCTTTATGTGACAGCCATTAGAAATCCATAAGTAGTGTTTGTATTTTAGAGGAAGAGGGTTGGACAGAGAGGAAGTAGAAGCCAATGCATGTCAGTGTCGTTGCTCATTAATTGATCTTATATACAGTAAAGCTTGCATATAATTTGAAGTCAAAGTGAAATGTGTTTTTGAGAAGGAAATGTACCATTAAAAGGTTTTGCAAAGGTCATTATAATTTCCTCTGCGGGACTGCTGTGAAAACAACCATGGTGTCCTCCAGAAAACAATGTTAGATTGCAGTAACACAAAGAGAAGCTTAGAGTTACATTGAAGTATTTTGTTAATAGAATATGGGAACTACTGCCGCTGGCTGTACCTAGAGATACATAAACTGAAAACTGCTAGTAATATACACTTAGGGGCAGATTTATCAAGGGTCGAATTTCGAAGTACAAAAAACATTGAAATTCTACCATCAAATTAAAAAACTTCGAATTCGAATATTGAATTCAAAGTTTTTTCAGCAAATTTGGCAATCATGCGATCGAATAAAAATTATTCAATCAAACGATTCGAAGGATTTCAGCAATCGATCAAAGGATTTTTATTCGATGTGTAAAGACTTAGAAAATGGTTGTAGAAGATCCCCATAGGCTAACATTGCACTTCGGCAGGTTTAATTTGGCGAAATATTGAAGTCGAAGTTTTTAACGAGACAGTACTTCGATTATCGAATGGTCGAATATTCAAACGATTTTTACTTCGTATCGAAGTCGAAGTAAATTCGAAGTCATAGTATCCTATTCGATGGTCGAAGTATCCAAAAATTACTTGGAATTTCGATTTTTTTTACTTTGAAAATTCCCTCGAATTCACTTCAACCCTTGATAAATCTGCCCCTTAGTTTTCACCTAAATTGAAGGCAAGTATAGTTCAAATAGCTGCTAAATCAGTAACTGAAATGTCACAATCTAAGTCCAACCAAATCCATATACAGAGATCATCCCTACAGCACATGCCATTCATTGGCAATATGCTTAAAGTTGTGATATCATATAGGGCCAAATACTAGATAATCAGATGGTTGCCTGCTTGAAATTCATTGACCTCTACATCTTTTGTTAGCCTTTCCCACCCATTAGCAAGTGTTTGTTTTCATAGACTGGTAGTTAGATAAATGTTACTTCAAAAATATAAAAAGGGGCCATAAAGTAAGTGAGAGATTTTAGTTTGCAGTAGGAATTGTTCAGGAGTGCAGTTTAATTTAACTTCACTTGTCCGCTTTAATCATTCTGTAGCCTTCCCATTATGCAAAATGGGACAAATTCGCCCATCACTATTTATTGCACCTTAGTTTTATTTTTCATTTTATTACATAATCCTTGTAGTGCATCAATATATTAAAGATATTCATACAGATGACCACAGAGGAACTTTAGTTTGACTCACAATTTTGCAAATGTATTAATAGTGTTAAGGGAGCAGAACACAAGAAGGTTGAATAGAAACCTTCTTGAAAAAAAAAGACGATTCCAGAACATGACATTATCTTGAAATAAATCACTACTGATAACCTTTGCAGTCTCAGAATAGTTGACTACTTTGTGCTAGAATATTCTTAACAACTGTTTAATCAGGATAATGTAAAATGAATAAATAATTAAATATTATTTGGATTTTATATATATATATATAATTATATATATATATGACTTTGACGTAGTTGGCCAGCTTAAATATATTGCAATATATGGACAAACAATCCCTGTTTTGTTTATATATATATATATATATATATATATATATATATATATATATATATATATATATATATATATATATATATATATATATATATATATATATATATATATGTTGAATTAATGTATTAATGCTGCACCGTTCACCGTTTCATGAATTTTGGGGGAAATTCGCGACTTCTTTGGTGAAGCAAAATGGGATAAATTCGCCTAATCACTAGTGATGGGCGAATTTATTTGCCAGGCGTGAATTCGCAGCGAATTTGCAAGATTCGCCGCTGGCGAATAAATTCGCGAAACAGCCGTGAAACCATCTTGAAAAAAAATGGATGCCATCGTCAAAACCGGACGCCGGTGTACAAAATGAGATGCCGGCGCTGTTTCACAAATTTTTCACTGCTTCGTGAATTATTCTGCGAAGCGTAACGGCGCAAATTCGCCCATCACTACCCACCACTATTTATTGCACCTTTGTTTTATTTTTCAGTTTATTACATAATCCTTGTAGTGCAATAATATATTAAAGATATTCATATATTCATACAGAGGACCACAGAGGAACTTTTGTTTGACTCACAATGTTTCAATTGAACTCTGTCTCTGTTGTGGGTTGGCTGTTCCAATTTGGCATAAACAGACTCTGTTACATTCCTTTTCAACCATCTGTTGTCTCATTCCAATGTGTGCACTTTGCTTTTCTCAGAGGGGTGTTCCTTTATGTTTACATGTAAATAATCTCCTATATAGACCTGTGTACTCTCACTACTTTGGACACTTTGCTTGTGCTTAGGTGCTGAATGAGGGATGAAATGATTACTCAGCAAGTCCACTTATCTATATTGGATTCTATTTATCATGACTTATATGAAAACCTTTTACAGACATTTCCCATTAAAATGCTTTTTATCTGGCACCATGCAGGCTTCAAAATGGCTGTCAAAGGACCCAGATGAGGCCTGAAACATTGCAATTCTGATGTCTACTTTTCTGTTGAGCCAATAAACATTTTCAAACAATTCAAATGTGTTTCATGATGCTGCAGTTCTTTGGACATTTGTATACATTACAGACCCCGGGCAGGTTGGGTCTTTATATTGTTCCATCCCACTTCAAAATGGAATTGCGAAAGTAGAGTTCTGCAATACTGTGTACAACAAATGCATTGCAGGCTGAACAATGAAACCAAATTGCTGCATGTTTGTTATGAATTCCTGGAATTTTGCCCAGGTTTAGTAAATGAGTGGAGTCTTTGCAAAGCACAACCTACATAGAAACCACCTTCATAAATGTGTATACATTTTCCAGGTTAGGAAACAAACATGTTATAAATCTGAAACATCTGCCATTCCTCAAAAAAGTGCAGATGGGAGCATTTTCCCTTGTAATAATAACATTTTCCTGTCGGCATTACAATGTGTGAATGTGAGATTTATGTCATTAAGCCATTATGTATACCACATTATGGTTTTCTTCTGCATTCCATTAAAATGCTGTTCACATTAGCATAAACTACCTTTTAATGGGGATTAGACCATCCTTGCCTTTTTTTTACCTTGAGTGCTTGCTTCTCTGCATCCAATTACATAGTAATACTTACTGAGCATAATTAGTTATGCAACTAAATGATTACTCATGGGCTATAAGTACTGTTCCACCTTAGTGAATTGAGTCAATTTCTATCTATGATCCCACATAAGTGTATTAATGTCACCTATTGTTTTGTTTTAGAGTAAAAAAAACCTTGCATATACATTGAAGTCCATTTTCAGTATCTTCACCTGTTTCCTATGACAGTTTATTTATTCTTGTGTTGTTAATTTGAGAACATATTATGGACACTGCAACAGACACTGACATATAGGGGCCGATTCACTATGGGTCGAATATCGAGAGTTAATTAACCCTCGATATTCGACTAGGAATTAAATTCCTTCGACTTCAAATATCGAAGTCGAAGGATTTAGCGCAGATAGTTTGATCGAACGATCGAACGATAATTCCTTCGATCGAACGATAATTCCTTCGATCGAACGATAAAATCCTTCGAATCGAATGATTCGAAGGATTTTAATCCAACGATCGAAGGAATATCCTTCGATCAAAAAAAGTTAGCCAAGTCTATGGGGACCTTCCTCATAGGCTAACATTGAGTTCGGTAGCTTTTAGATGGCGAACTAGGGGGTCGAAGTTTTTTTTAAAGAGACAGTACTTCGACTGTCGAATGGTCGAATAATCGAACGATTTTTAGTTCGATTAGTTCGATTCGAAGTCGTAGTCGAAGGTCGAAGTAGCCCATTCGATGGTCGAAGTAGCCCAGAAAAAACTTCGAAATTCAAAGTTTTTTACCTTTGAATCCTTCACTCGAAGTTAGTGTATCGGCCCCATAAGGTGTTTAAATAGAGCAAGTAATACAGTACTACAAATTTAAATTTACCAGAATACACTATAGTAATCTCGGAGTTGGAAAAAGTTGTGGAAAACTAAATGCTTACACACACACACAGTATTTAAGTCTAATCTCACTTTTCTAACCCTCACACATACAGTATGTTATATTATAATAATAATAATGATGATATTATTGGGAAAGAATAGCATGAATAACTATAGCTATGATCACAGAATATGGGGGAGGATTGATCTACTACAAATAAGTCCTCGTTATCATCAGAAGAAGCCTAAATACAGTACATGGACTGTCAGTGAGACAATTCTGAATATCTTTAAGGGGAAAAACAACACATTTTCATAAACTTCAGCTAGTGGAAACAAGACATTTTCCAAATACAGGTATGGGACCTATTGTCCAGAATGGTCGGGACCTGGGGGTTTCCGGATAACAGATATTTACGTAATTTGGATCTTCACATCTTAAGTCTACTAGAAATCAAATAAACATTAAATAAACCCAAAAGACTGGTTCTGCTTCCAATAAGGATTCATTATATCCTAATTTGGACCAAGGACAAGGTACTGTTTTATTAATATAGAGAAAAAGGTAATCATTTTTAAAGATTTGGAATATTTGAATAAAATGGAGTCTATGGGAGACGGCCTTTCTGTAATTCAGAACTTTCTGGATAACAGTTTTCCGGATAATGGATCCCATACCTGTACAATAAATTAAAATGTCTTTACTTTTTCTGAAAAAATCAATTGCTTTAAAAAAATGCTCCTTTCAGTATTCTGTCCCCCTACATGGTGGCTTTGCACTGAAGTCCTTATTTTTGAAAAAACCAGAGACTAACAATGTATTACATCAAGAAAGGGCTCCTACCCAAAGCCTGCTTGTAGAGAGACAGATTGCTGAGAAGGGGATAGTGAAAAAAACTAAATTGATTGGTTTAGAAACACTACCATACTTTGAATTATATAGACTTTGTACCATAGACCACACTTTGAATATATTTAGAAAATGCCACATTTCCATGAGATGAAGCTTATATAATGGCTGTTTTTGTTTTATTTGTAGCAGTTCCCCTTTCAACCAAACTCGGCTTTTACACGCCATATTACATATTCAATATGCCAAAGAATTCTGGTTATGAAAACCCAGTATACTTTTCTTTCTGATGATTTCAGGAAAATTAGTTTATATTGCTAAATTACAAAGAAAAGTAAATAAAATAAGTCAAATTAGCAGACAGTGTTGTTCATACCCAAGTAAAGTGTAATGTATAGTACTGCTATGTTTACAGAAGTTGTGGTAATCATTTTAGCATTAATTTTTTTTAATATACTGCCTCTCACTGCCATTTAAATCGAGTAATAGATGATACTGTCACCCGACCATCCTTATTCTAAACCATACATATATAAAAATTTCTTCCAGGAAATATTTCGCAAGGTCATTGTCCTTTCTATTAAATGGATTTTATAACATTAACATGAAAGTGCTGTAAGCACTTTGTTTTATTTTTCATTTTAATATATCCAGAAATTACATGTATATTAGACATTATATATTCTGTTTAAAAATTAGAACTTATCTTGCTTGGGGGGAGTTTGAAATTGTAAGCAGCATCTTAGTTGTCTGTGAACGTAGTAGCTAGGGTCTCTTATCTGAATTATTTTTACATAATATTCTAGTTTAGCAAAGTGGAGGTTGAAAAGAAGGCAGAGGGGTGCTATTTCCAAGGGCCAGAACTTGGGGTAAGCAGAAGAGGCACATGCCTAGGACGCAAAGCTTGGGGGGGGCGCAAGGCACTTAACTTCCGTGTTGCCTACCCCTTGTCTGAACTAAGCTGAACAAGTTCCAAGCTTAGTCGCACATGTGCATGCAGGTATGCATTTGCAAGGGGGGCAGGATCAACACTGCTGTTTCTAGTCATATCTAGAGTCTTTGCAGCAATGCCATTTTCCTAGAATTTTAGTTGAAGGTTGTTTTAGTTGAATGTTTGTTTTAGTTGAAGGTTGTTCTGTTTTTACAGTATTCTTAGTCTACATCTAAAGAAATACATATATATCCACAATAGAAGGGGACTAAATAACATAACTAAAAATAACAAATAGAATAATAATATTGCCCTTTTATTCTTTATTAACCCTTCTTCCAACCGGACTGTACTTTATTTTCTGATGTTCACCAAAACTCACAGACCGGGCAAGGAGGGCATTAATCAGAGAGGCAACACAGAGACCAAAGGTAACCCTGAAGGAGTTGCAGAGTTCCACAGCAGAGACTTGAGTATCTGTCCATAGGACCACAATAAGCCATACTCTCCATAGAGCTGCGCTTTATGGAAGAGTGGCCAGAAAAAAAGCCATTATTTAAAGTTACAAATAAGAAGGTACGATTGAGTTTGCCAAAAGGCATGTGGGCGATTCCCCAAATGTATGGAAGAAGGTGCTCTGGTGAGATGAGACTCAAATTTGAGTTTTCGGCCACCAAGGAAAATGCTATGTCTGGAGCAAACCCAACACATCCCATCACCCCAAGAACACCATCGCCACAGTGAAACATGGTGGTGTGGGATGTTTTTCAGCAGCCAGGACTGAGAAACTGGTCCGAGTCGATGGAAAGGTGGAAGGTGCTAAATACAGGGATGTTCTTGAGCAAAACCTGTGTCAGTCTGCCTGTGATTTGAGACTGGAACAGAGGTTCAACTTCCCGCAGGACAATGACCCGAAGCATACTGCTAAAGCAACAATCGAGTAGTTTGAGGGGAAACATTTAAATGTGAATGTCCTAGTCAAAGTCCAGACCTCAAATCAATTGAGAATCAGTGGTCAGACTTGAAGATTGATGTTCACAAGCAAAAACCATCCAACATGAGGAATGGGCAAAAAAAGATGGCTCTACAAAGTACTGATTTTAGGGGGGGGGGGGGGGGTTATGCACGCTGAAGATTTCTATTATTTTGTCCTATTTGTTTGCTTCACAATAAAAAATAAACACATTCAAAGTTGTAGGCATGGTCTGTAAATGAAATGGTACAAACTCTCAAACAATCCATTTTAATTCCCGGTTGTGAATATATATATTAATAGTAACAAAAAGATATTGCTTTATTTTCACCAGGTGCTATTTTGCCATGGAATTATGGACACTGTTAGTATCTACATTAAAATGATCCTCGTATAATAATTTGGTTAAGATAGAATCAAACTAATAATTGATCACTTTGATTGTGGTAAAAAGAAAAAATAATTGATCTGTCTGATGTGGTACCATACACAGAATTGTGTGAATGGGGAATTTCCCTAGACGTACTCCATGTCAGTACGTTACGGGATAGCCCCTCCTCCCTGCTCCAATTAGAAGGAACCTCCCCAAGCCTTTAAAAGGCCAACCACACCCACCTACCGGCGTCTTTTTTTTCCTTCTCTTATGCTCTTGGCTTTGTTCTCTGAACAAAGGCCTCAATCATTAGAAGCAAATTTTTGTTTTTCTCTTTTACGCCTAGGAAAGCATTAGGCCTGCCCGGAAGGCGTCCTAGGGACAGGGGTTTTGGTCCATGGGACCTTTTTTCCCCCCAGCACACTACCTCAGACCTGGAGTCTTCTGAACTTCAGCTTTTGAATCAGGTAAGGCACTGAGGTGCAATGTTTGCTACTCCTTGTCTGCCTGTATTTCAGTTGCCTTCCTGTATTGCTATCAAGAGCATTGGGTGGCAGGTGCTTGTCCCCCCATTCGTGTGCCCTCCCGACCTGCCCAGAGGGCCTCAGGCGGCACTGGTGTATGTGGCCCCTACACCCCATTTTTACGAATGGGCGAGGGAGGTGGCAGTTAACTTAGGCTAATTAGTTAGGGGCCTGAACCTTACTGCCCCCTGTTACCTTTGTTTTATTTTTGTTTTAATGGGGGCAGGTCATGGCCAACTGCCTCCCTCAACAGACTTTCCTAAGGTGGAGGTAGTTAAAAATAATAATAAAAAAATAAAAAATATAAAAAAAGTTTCGCTATAGGCTTCATATTATAGCAAACTTGGGCCTGTGCAGGAAGCACCAACACTAATTATCCAATTCGCCTCAGTATAACCTACGCAGTTGCTTTGGGTTCCCTGCCTATGCAGACACCAGCTGAGTATAATCAACCCCCACTGAGTGCAGACACCAGCTGAGTATAATCAGGTCCAGCTAAAGCAAGTGGAGATGGCCCCGCCCACTCTCTAACTCAGCAAGCGAGGAAGCTGCAGCCTCAGGTAAGTCCTGCTGTTGTCAGTAAACTTGTGAGGCCTGTTTTCCCCGTTAACAATAGAGTGTCCTGGAATTTGTGACATTAAAGGGTCAGCTTCCAGCCTTGCATAATGAGCAGCAGGTAAGGAGTGTGTCCATATGCTGTTCTGCAGTGTACTAAAGTCTAACTAACTGCTTGCATGCTATATATTCATATGCTTATCTGCACTGTGCCTGGTTATGATTGTTTCCTGCCTGAAAGCACAAGCCATTTACAAATAGGACACCAGTAGCCCTATTGAATATGGATCACTGGGCTGGGGGGGCTGCTAGGCTCTGATATATACTTGCTATAAACATCAGATAATCCATAATATGTATTGCACTATTTTTGTTCTGCATTCTATGTTTTGGCTATTGCTCACATAGAACAGGTAGCCATAATAGAGGTCGAGCAAAGGTCTGGCTGAATGCTAGGGCCGATATAAGCTTGCTCTATGCAGCAGCTAATCTAAACTATGGACCTCATGTTTCCGTGATTGTACCTGTGCTCCTATTTTGTTCTACAGCTTAAGCTCTGGCTATTGCTCACAGGTAAAACGTGGCCCTACAGGATGTAGAGCACAGGTCTGGCTGGCTGCTAGGCCCTGAGACATGCTTGCTCGAAGCAGCAGCTAATCTAACTATGTATTTCATATTGCTGTGATTGTACCTGTGCTACTATTTTGTTATACAGCTTATGCTCTGGCTATTGCTCACAAAGAACACGTAGCCCTGTGAGATGTAGAGCACAGATCTGTCTTGCTGCTAGGTCCTGATACATGCTTGCTATAAGCAGCAGCTAACCTAACTATGTACTACAGGTTTTCTGCAGTTTATGAGTTGGCTATTTCTCTCATGGAACAAGTAGCCCTAATGGATGTAGAGCACAGGCCTTTTGAGTTGCTAGGCCCTGAGATATGCTTGCCCTAAGCAGCAGCTAATATAAACTATGTATTTCATGTTACTGTGATTGAATCTGTGCTTATATTTTCTTCTGCAGTATATACCCTGGCTATGGCTCACCTGGAATAGGTAGCCCTAAGGTATGTAAAGCACAGGCCTGGGAACGGCTAGGACCAGATTTACGCTTGCCCTAAGCAGTAGCTAATATTTTATGTATTACATGTTGCTGTGATCATATCGGTATGCTCCTATTCTCTGCAGTATGATATGCTCTAATTATTGCTCACCTTGAACCAGTAGCTCTAATAGATGTAGATCACTGGACTGGGTGGCTATGAAGGTCGGATATAGGTTTGCTCTGACTGCAGCTAACCTAAACTATGCATTACATGGGGTTGTAATTGTTTCTGGGGTACATTCAGGTTTAATCCAGATGACTACTGATAGGAATACCTACATATGAATGTCTTTTCATTCCATGGCATTGCTCCTGGGATAAGATATGGCTTAATAAATTAGACACTAGGCAATATTTTTTCCCGATGGCAGGTAAGCTTAACTTTGTCTTGATAAACACTACAGGAGTTCTGAAGCCTGTCTGTCATAAGGATTGCTGGGTTAACAATAACCACAGGTATGTACTACTTTTGGGACCATTGAATGTACATTTTTCCAGATTCAGCAGCCTTGTATCACCGATCACTGCCTGAACGAATGGAGGACCAGATAATTGCTTTGCCCAGTCAATTGTGCAGTTTATTACTACCCACGCAGCTCGAGCTCTGGGGTCGGGTACTGTGCTCTACCAGGAGCTTAGGACTCTGACCGAGGTACATATTATTATCACATATTTTAATATATGCTTGCACCATGGCCCACATCCTGCAGGGGGATTCTACTGCCTTCAGAACAAATGCTCAATTAATGGATAAACTCCATAATACAACTGGTCTACCAAGCAACATATATGTTTGCATCTATAAGAGGGCCATAGGCAGGTGCATATATTTTAATACTAAGGCATGTATATGAGTGTGTATATATGTTTGCACAGATATCTATATATGATTTGTGTCCTTGGGATGGGTTCTTTTTTGGAACCAGAAACGTTGGCTCAATAAACCTATATTTTTATGCAACATATAGTATTTTTGAAGATTCCTGGAACAATCAGTACTTGAACTCTTCATCCATAAATTTCACTATAGCAGCCAGGACATCTGGCTAGTTTCTAGGGGTGCAACCTGTGGAAATTCCATATTCATAGGTTTAAGGAAGAACAAGGTATACAGTTCTCTATGCTTGGCTGAAGGATCCCCAGATGTATTTCTACCATTTTCTAGGGTGACTCCTTAGTGCCTCCTACAAATTAGAGAGGGGAGCCACTACCCAGTGTTATTCCTATACTATTTCTACTGATATTCTTAATGTCAGGATAGATGGGACATTTTATCTGCCAATACAGGGTGTCTATAGAGACAGGGTACACATACATATCAGGCCACTGGGAATTTGCATAAGGTATATATTTCAAACCAAGGGTTTTCAGGCTATAGGAGTCCTCAAAGTGTCTTGTTAGTCCATAGAGATGACCTCTGTTCAAGTCTGGCCCAGGATAGGGATATTCTGCTTATACTACCTTATACTATCATCAAAACGGCTTTGTGACTTAAGGCTCTGTGTCCAGAAGGCACTTATTTTGGGCCCATTTATTTATTTTTTTCTTCAATTTCTCAATCCCCTAGTTAGTGGTTTTTTAGAATACAGGGCTGGCTGTTCTTCCACACCAGATAGGTAACTGATTGGACAGCAGATGGAGGCGTCCTAGGAGCGTTAATTATTTTCCCTCTCTATGTCTGTGCCCTCTTGGAACACCAGCAGTTTTGGATCTTTCCTCCTTACAGTTACATACTGCAGTTGCTACTTGTCCTATTGTTTCGGCCGAAAATGTACTTGGCTCTTCTGAGCAGGATCATAGTCTTCCCTTAAGTGGGACGGTTGCAGTCATTACAGTAGAGTGTAATCTCTTACCACTTCTAGTCATTAATTTCATTGAGAATGAATTAAGGATATTTTATGTATCTGTCATACAGGTTTGTCTAGCTTCAAATGGGAGCTTGGAAGTATTTTTTTTTTTTTTGTCTGTTTTGACCATGTCTGTCACATTATTCCCTATGCTAGGGGGATTACATTTACACCTGCTGAAAATTGTGTCTGAAACATTCGCACAGAGCTCAATGTCCAGGTAACTTCCAGATACAACACTCCTATTATCCTGGTTTGTTCTCGGATTCACATTCCTGCGCCACTCCTGATACATATGACCCAGCATGACTCTAGTAGATCAGAGGCCCTTCTGACACTTACTGGAACATCCATAGCGTCCCTCCAGTTCCAAGGTCAGCCTCAACGATTAAATATGTAGTATAGTTGATTCCACATATAAGTGGGTCCCTTATGGGTAGAGAGAACACAGGTTTGTGGGGTGACTAGAAACATTTATCCAGGGCATATAATCTGCCTCCATAAATCTTGGAATTAGTCCTTTAGTTGCACTGTGGTTATTGGGATCTGTAACCTTAGGGGTATTCAGTTATACCTCTGAGTACTAGGTTGGGTCAACCAACAGGGGCTCTTTCTTAGGTACTGGAGTTGCTCAACTCTTTACAGTTAATTGAGTCTGCCTCATCACAGGACCTTACACAGGGTAAGGAATTCTAATCCCAATTATTTTCTTCAGGTGCCCTTGTCTCCGATCTTTAGGATCTGCTTTCGGTTAGAACAGTCCTGACTAACATGCATTCTGATATGAAGATATTTATGGTACTGGCCTTGGGTACCTCAGGGTTCATTGGATATCCTACATTTATGGATATATCCTAAGTAGATCATTTCTATATTGTGTCTGTTTGGGTTCTTACTCCTACCAAGTGTTTCTTACAGGTACCTTGCAATTTGCACTGAATTTAGGCATACATGTGATGAATGCTATTTGGTGAGTAGGAGAGTAAGTATTTCAGCTTGCTGAATTTGCCTTTTACAGGACTGTCTTCCTCTCTCTCTCTCTCTCTCTTCTGGAGGGTGAAGTGGTGGTTAGTGAGCTAACTTGTTCCTCACTCTCAGTGGGCTAACATCTCTCTCTCTCGCGCTCTCTCTCTCTTTCTCTATAGTATATGCTATACTATAGCTCTATTCTTAGCCTGGTGAACTTATTCTGGGGTTTTCACCTGGACTCGCTATATTAAGGTAAGGAGTTTGTATGATGGTGGACTATCTAGTCAGAGATACTCCTTTCCTTATTACAGTTTCTTCTTAAAGCATATTCCCTCCCATGGGATAACGTTAACTTGCTATGTCCCGTAACGTACTGACATGGAGTACGTCTAGGGAAAAAGGAAGATTATTTCATACTTACCGAGATCTTCCTTTCCTAGACGTACTCCATGTCAGTACACCCGCCCTTTCTTTTCCGGTAATTTAAGAGCTTGTTACAAAGACGCCGGTAGGTGGGTGTGGTTGGCCTTTTAAAGGCTTGGGGAGGTTCCTTCTAATTGGAGCAGGGAGGAGGGGCTATCCCGTAACGTACTGACATGGAGTACGTCTAGGAAAGGAAGATCTCGGTAAGTATGAAATAATCTTCCTTTATTACAGTTGACAGATGTCTGTACGGGTATGGGACCAATTATCCAGAATGCTCGGGACCTGGGGTTTGCCAGATAATGGATCTTTCCGTAATTTGGATCTTCATACCTTAACTCTACTAGAAAATCATGTAAACATTAAATAAACCCAATAAGCTGGTTTTGCCTCCAATAAGGATTGATTATATCTTAGTTTGGCTCAAGTACAAGCTACTGTTTTATTATTACAGAGAAAAAGGAAATAATTTTTAAAATTTGGATTATTTCATTATAATGAGAGTCTATGGGAGATGGCCATTCCGTAATTCGGAACTTTCTTATCCTGATAACGGATTCAATACCTGTACATAGTTAGTGATGGGCGAATTTATACGCCAGGCGCGAATTTGCGACGAATTTGCGTGATTCGCCGCCAGCGAATAAATTCGGGAAACGCCCGCGGAAATTCGCGGCAAAAATTCGCCGGCATCAAAAAATGTTTTTTTTTAGAAAAAACGGGCGCCGGCGTCAAAAACGGGCGCCGGCATCAAAAACGAGACGCCGGCGCCGTTTCGCGAATTTTTCGCCATTTCGCAAATTTTTCAGCGAAACGCAAATTCGCCCATCACTATACATAGTTTCATTTTATATTTTATTATTTGTTTTGTAAAAAAAATGGTATGTAAAGTGTTATTCCTTTCTTTATATATGTAAAGCATATTGAGTGTTTTTTATTGTGCTTAGAGAGGTAAGCAATATTCTAGACTGCTAATTAAACATAATCTGCTGAGAATATGGTGACATACTGTATAGCCACTTGTGCTTACATTGCTATTACACAGAGAAAGGTAGTGAGTCACAGCATTGTGCCCTATAGATATATTGTTTATATCTCAGTGGGAAGTGCAGCTAAAGTCTTTACCTGTAATTTAAAAGTTTTCATGTCTAGCAGCACTAACATTTCCCTCTTGCATCTTGCTTAATTGGAAAGAGTTGGCAATCTAATGAATAATACTCTGAATGACTCTGTTGGCATTTGGATAGTATAGGCTTCCTGCTTATTCTTGCTGCCTGTAAATACTATTCACTTACATGAACAGGATATAGGCTTAAAAAGAGTTCGTACTCTACTATATATTCATTAGTAATACCCTCATGTGGTGGGGACCACTTGAAAAAAAAACAATTATATAATATTCTTTTTGTTCCCGTTGGACAAGTATAGTTCTGTCGTAAAAGTTGAAAAAGCTTCCTTTGAAATGTTTGGTGATTCTAAAAAGAGTAATTCTGCACTTGCATGTTTTTATTTACCCTAGAATAATTAAAATGCCCGTGGTACTGTATGTGTGTTTTGCATGTATATTTTGCCATGCATGTATTCATGCTCATTTGACCTCATATTACCCTCTCCCATTGAATGCGGATATACAGTATGTCAGTCAATAATCTTCTTTTGAGTATAGTAATCTGCTTAAAACAGTTGTAATCAACTAACATCACATGTTAACAAATGAGTTACACTGTATAATTCTTTTAACATATGATTAAGTGTCTGTGAAAATACGAAATGCATAAGGCTATGCCATAAGAAGTGAATAAACATATTACTTTCGTGTGGAGGATAGGTCCTTTGAGTGCCTGCTCAACTGCAATACAATTCTTTTAACTAATTGCAGACAATATGCCTGTAAGTAAAGAGCCTGCCCTCAAACATATAAATAAATATAGTTGAACTATAACAACAGGCTTTATTAAAGAGTTTATCTAAAATAAATAGCAGTGTTTCAGCCTAGATTTCTCAAGAGATAATCAAATATCTCAAGCAAGAAAATCCTTCGTGCTTTCCGGGTTCTGTTTTATTAATGTGCTTAAAGCAGCTCACTCTTTGGTAAGTGGTTGACAAACAGTAAGATCTGGGGAAAAATACTCAATGATGAATGTTGAAGGTTAAAACATATATTATATTTGTTCATTGATCAATAGCAAAGCTAAAAGGCATTTGTCTCTCTATATATATATATATATATATATATATATATATATATATATATATATATATATATAGTCAAATACAAGAGTCCTCTGCACTCAACCCATTATCAATATATTTAAGACAGCGACATTTTGTGCATACTGCTACTAAAAAATGCCTTACCCTTTAAACAAAACAGGGATTGTTCGTCCATATATTGCAATATATTTAAGCTGGCCAACTACGTCAAAGTCATCCCATATCTGGCCAGTCCTATGCTCAATTTTATCTGATTCATTAAGAATTCTATTGCTTCATTATACATTTTACAAAGGGACTAGGTATTACCTGCAACTTAACTTGCTGCTTTCAAAGTAAACCTCCATACTTGGCTGCCCTTTTATTAGACACCAGTGGGATCACCTGACTATAGCTGGGAAGGGTGGGAGCTACAACATAGAGCTGGTCACTGCTCCTGTATAAACTATAACAAACAAGGGAAAGTTGTGCTCACCACTATTTTTTAAAACCATTAGGCGGGGGTGCAATGAGGCTGTGACCACAAAATACATATAGTCAAATACAAGAGTCCTCTGCACTCAACCCATTATCAATATATTTAAGACAGCGACATTTTGTGCATACTGCTACTAAAAAATGCCTTACCCTTTAAACAAAACAGGGATTGTTCGTCCATATATTGCAATATATTTAAGCTGGCCAACTACGTCAAAGTCATCCCATATCTGGCCAGTCCTATGCTCAATTTTATCTGATTCATTAAGAATTCTATTGCTTCATTATACATTTTACAAAGGGACTAGGTATTACCTGCAACTTAACTTGCTGCTTTCAAAGTAAACCTCCATACTTGGCTGCCCTTTTATTAGACACCAGTGGGATCACCTGACTATAGCTGGAAGGGTGGGAGCTACAACATAGAGCTGGTCACTGCTCCTGTATAAACTATAACAAACAAGGGAAAGTTGTGCTCACCACTATTTTTTAAAACCATTAGGCGGGGTGCAATGAGGCTGTGACCACAAAATACATATAGTCAAATACAAGAGTCCTCTGCACTCAACCCATTATCAATATATTTAAGACAGCGACATTTTATGCATACTGCTACTAAAAAATGCCTTACCCTTTAAACAAAACAGGGATTGTTCGTCCATATATTGCAATATATTTAAGCTGGCCAACTACGTCAAAGTCATCCCATATCTGGCCAGTCCTATGCTCAATTTTATCTGATTCATTAAGAATTCTATTGCTTCATTATACATTTTACAAAGGGACTAGGTATTACCTGCAACTTAACTTGCTGCTTTCAAAGTAAACCTCCATACTTGGCTGCCCTTTTATTAGACACCAGTGGGATCACCTGACTATAGCTGGGAAGGGTGGGAGCTACAACATAGAGCTGGTCACTGCTCCTGTATAAACTATAACAAACAAGGGAAAGTTGTGCTCACCACTATTTTTTAAAACCATTAGGCGGGGGTGCAATGAGGCTGTGACCACAAAATACATATAGTCAATATATGGACGAACAATCCCTGTTTTGTTTAAAGGGTAAGGCATTTTTTAGTAGCAGTATGCACAAAATGTCGCTGTCTTAAATATATTGATAATGGGTTGAGTGCAGAGGACTCTTGTATTTGACTATATGTATTTTGTGGTCACAGCCTCATTGCACCCCCGCCTAATGGTTTTAAAAAATAGTGGTGAGCACAACTTTCCCTTGTTTGTTATAGTTTATACAGGAGCAGTGACCAGCTCTATGTTGTAGCTCCCACCTTCCCAGCTATAGTCAGGTGATCCCACTGGTGTCTAATAAAAGGGCAGCCAAGTATGGAGGTTTACTTTGAAAGCAGCAAGTTAAGTTGCAGGTAATACCTAGTCCCTTTGTAAAATGTATAATGAAGCAATAGAATTCTTAATGAATCAGATAAAATTGAGCATAGAACTGGCCAGATATGGGATGACTTTGACGTAGTTGGCCAGCTTAAATATATTGCAATATATGGACGAACAATCCCTGTTTTGTTTAAAGGGTAAGGCATTTTTTAGTAGCAGTATGCACAAAATGTCGCTGTCTTAAATATATTGATAATGGGTTGAGTGCAGAGGACTCTTGTATTTGACTATATGTATTTTGTGGTCACAGCCTCATTGCACCCCCGCCTAATGGTTTTAAAAAATAGTGGTGAGCACAACTTTCCCTTGTTTGTTATAGTTTATACAGGAGCAGTGACCAGCTCTATGTTGTAGCTCCCACCCTTCCCAGCTATAGTCAGGTGATCCCACTGGTGTCTAATAAAAGGGCAGCCAAGTATGGAGGTTTACTTTGAAAGCAGCAAGTTAAGTTGCAGGTAATACCTAGTCCCTTTGTAAAATGTATAATGAAGCAATAGAATTCTTAATGAATCAGATAAAATTGAGCATAGGACTGGCCAGATATGGGATGACTTTGACGTAGTTGGCCAGCTTAAATATATTGCAATATATGGACGAACAATCCCTGTTTTGTTTAAAGGGTAAGGCATTTTTAGTAGCAGTATGCACAAAATGTCGCTGTCTTAAATATATTGATAATGGGTTGAGTGCAGAGGACTCTTGTATTTGACTATATGTATTTTGTGGTCACA
The DNA here is from genome assembly GCF_017654675.1 of Xenopus laevis. Lineage (NCBI taxonomy): Eukaryota > Metazoa > Chordata > Amphibia > Anura > Pipidae > Xenopus > Xenopus laevis. The sequence goes on from NC_054386.1 coordinate 16,894,227, forward strand.
GCCTCATTGCACCCCGCCTAATGGTTTTAAAAAATATATATATATACAACCTCCATGTTGCCGGCACTCTCGAAAATATAATTCACATGCCTGGGTGCAGTGACCAGTCAATTAATTTACTCACATCCAATAAGGTCCGCACTCTCAGGGCTTTATGATAGGTTAAAAAGATGATTTTATTGTAGTAAGAGACTGGTGTTTCGGCCTGGTCACAGGTCTTTCTAAAAGTAATAATTACATGTTATGTCTGCTATATATATTTACATGAAATGGCAGGAAACATGCAGTCTTACTGACGTAATGCAGTCGTCAAAATTTAGCGACAACCCATAGGGTATACAGCTGTAGGAATCCTCTACTGGTTAATAAATAACTGGTTGATTTATCAAAATTCATTAAAAAACCATTAAAGAAAAATCGCAATTTAAACTTAGCTGGTACCACATTTAAAACTAAGTATCAACAACAGGTCCACCATTGATGTCATGCAGACTAGTTTGGCGCCGAAACGTCGAAATAAAGAGTAATCGTTTGTTCACACTACAAAGTCCTTGGAGTGCGGTTTGTTGAATTTGGTTTATGTAATTATTTTTTAGACCAGCACCCAGGCATTTTTTGATCTTGGTTGAGTGCACCAGGCTGGACATATAATATATATATGATAGAAAAAATGATAGATAATGATAGGGTTTGCCGAATAAGAGGCTTTTCAGTCATTTAGAGAGCCATGCCTTAAGGATATTAAGGGGCTGATTCACTAAGGGTCGAATATCGAGGGTTAATTAACCCTCGATATTCGACTAGGAATAGAAATCCTTCGACTACATTGAGTTCGGTAGCTTTTAGCTGCCGAACTAGGGGGTCGAAGTTTTTTTTAAAGAGACAGTACTTCGACTATCGAATGGTTGAATAGTCGTACGATTTTTACTATGAATCCTTCGATTCGAAGTCGTAGTCGAAGGTCGAAGTAGCCATTCGATGGTCGAAGTAGCCCAAAAAATACTTCGAAATTCAAAGTTTTTTTACTTCGAATCCTTCACTCGAATTTAGTGAATCGGCCCCAAAAACTATATTTAAATACTAAGAAAACATATTAGCATGGATTTATACTAGCATGCATTTTATGCTTTGTGCCATCAAGTAAAAGGTGGATAGTTTTATCATGGAGGATTATATGCAGCTGAGAGCAAGAAGTATTGGAAGATCTTAAAATGAATGTGGTTAAACTATTGTTTATGTTTTAACATGTAATTGAAAAGTTGTAGGGGTAAGAAGGCTGGTTGCTCCTGGATGTGAGCATAACACCATCAATTCAGACTGAAAAACAAAGGTACTGGAGGAAAATGCATTAGTAAACTGTTTTGGATAATGTATTTTGGATAACTATGAAAATTGTGGATCATTTTGGCTAACATACCACTACTGTAATTTATAAAGATAACAAATAAGTTCTATGACCATAATACAAGTAACAGAACTCGGTGGGGCCTAATATCTTTATCCGTTTCAGTAGTGGATTTGTTATGCAATATAATCAACAGTTTTTGTGTCTTAATTGTACCTGACAACGTGTATTTTTGAAGAAACGGATCCGCACACACAGATTATTGCAGTCGGGGAGTATCCCCTTTTATTTGCCACCAAACATTCAACGTTTCGGGGGGGCACACCCTCCCTTCATCAGGATACATTTTTTGTGCAGTGACCCTATTTAAATCCAACTTCCCCCACCTTCTTTTCCCATGATGCCGTTTACCAAGCAATTAACCCTTCAGTGCAATAAATAAATACATTACCATTCACATTCAATTCTATTTTGAAATAACAGTTGACATCATATTGTCATATATATTACAGTGTCCATGTGCAATTCTTATTAAAACAATAAATACTGTGTAAATATATAGTGTATAGTTAAAATTCATTATTACATAATAAGATCCATTATGTTATACATAGATTTTACTACCTTACTGTCTTTGGGATTTCTAGTTACCCTTTAACACTCTATGTTATCACTGAAGTTGTTATCTGTAAAAAAATTAAAAACATGTAAGAAGATTAAAAAGTTATCTTTCACAAGAAACACGTATAACTGAAATTTTCATTCAAGCCTTTCGGTGCAAGTGTTTTTAACTGCCATATCCAAAAGGCCTCACGTCTCAATAAAGCCCTTTGATCTGTCTCACCTTCCTGCCTATGTACTACCTCCAGTATTTGCCACCTAAGTTGTGAAATGTTGTGTTTTGTCTCAAAAAAATGCTTCGCCAACAAGGTTTCTTTCTTAAATCTCTCTTTCTCTTTCTCTTTTTTCTGGCCTATGGTACCTCCTTTCTCCTCTGGTTTATAATTTCTTATTGTACTTTTATGCTCATTCATTCGAGTTTTAAATGCCCTAGAGGTCTGACCAACATAACATAACCCACATGGGCACTTTAGTAGATACACCACCCCCTCTGTATCACAAGTTGCAAATTGTTTCAGTGATACAGAGGGGGTGGTGTATCTACTAAAGTGCCCATGTGGGTGGCAAATACTGGAGGTAGTACATAGGCAGGAAGGTGAGACAGATCAAAGGGCTTTATTGAGACGTGAGGCCTTTTGGATATGGCAGTTAAAAACACTTGCACCGAAAGGCTTGAATGAAAATTTCAGTTATACGTGTTTCTTGTGAAAGATAACTTTTTAATCTTCTTACATGTTTTTAATTTTTTTACAGATAACAACTTCAGTGATAACATAGAGTGTTAAAGGGTAACTAGAAATCCCAAAGACAGTAAGGTAGTAAAATCTATGTATAACATAATGGATCTTATTATGTAATAATGAATTTTAACTATACACTATATATTTACACAGTATTTATTGTTTTAATAAGAATTGCACATGGACACTGTAATATATATGACAATATGATGTCAACTGTTATTTCAAAATAGAATTGAATGTGAATGGTAATGTATTTATTTATTGCACTGAAGGGTTAATTGCTTGGTAAACGGCATCATAGGAAAAGAAGGTGGGGGAAGTTGGATTTAAATAGGGTCACTGCACAAAAAATGTATCCTGATGAAGGGAGGGTGTGCCCCCCCGAAACGTTGAATGTTTGGTGGCAAATAAAAGGGGATACTCCCCGACTGCAATAATCTGTGTGTGCGGATCCGTTTCTTCAAAAATACACGTTGTTGGGTGGCCCGGCCGGGTCAACGGAAGGACGCACCACTACTGCAGGATTGGTGAATTGGAGGTGTGCGGTAGGAATCTAAAATCATTAATTGTACCTGACTTGGATTCTTCTGGTGCTTGATGTCTGTCTTACCAGTGTGCTCTGAAAATATGCGACATTGGGACCAGCCTTATCAGAGGGTATATATTGTGACAGAGTGGGGAGCTCAGGTGAGGAATATTGTGTATAATACCTACTCATACATTAGCATCTACATAAAAAAGCATGTAAGTGAACATCTATTGAAATTATAACAATGAATATATCATTTAATAATATGAGGATGCACAGGGGCAAATTCATCAAGGGTCGAATATCGAGGGTTAATTAGCCCTCGATATTCGACTGGGAATGAAAATCCTTCGACTTCGAATATTGAAGTCGAAGGATTTTGCGCAAAAACTTCGATCGAACGATCGAAGGAATAATCGTTCGATCAAACAATTAAATCCTTTGAATCGAACGATTCGAAGGATTTTAATCCAACGATCGAACGATTATCCTTCGACCAAAAAAAGTTAGGCAAGCCTATGGGGACCTTCCCCATAGGCTAACATTGGGTTCGGTAGCTTTTAGGTGGCGAACTAGGGGGTCGAAGCTTTTTCTTAAAGAGACAGTACTTCGACTATCGAATAGTCGAATAGTCGAACGATTTTTAGTTCGAATCCTTCGATATGAAGTCGAAGTCGAAGGTCGAAGTAGCCCAAAAAACACTTCGAAAGTTTTTCTACTTCGAATCCTTCACTCGAGCTTGGTGAATGGGCCCCACAGTGTATCTATTGTAAATTCCTGTATATACCACCTCAATTTCAGCATTAATAAATGGTTTCCTGGCATCCTGATTGCTAGACCCTGCTCCCTGCTCCAGATATGCCAAACTGGCACAAGGCACAGACTGCATTTTGTAATGCACCATTTAGTAATGGGGTACAATTAGCATGCTAGCGCTTGCACCTACCCCTTGATAAATTAGCACAATAATTTCCAGTCTGCTGAATTAACCTTTAATAACTGACTATGTTGTTCTGTATGACTACTAAATCCAACTCAATTGTAGGCACATACATGACTAATTGGTCAGCTAGGGAAATGTAATAAATTGGTCATTTTGTTTCTCCATCTGTTACTCTATAGCTACTACAACATAATGACAGGCAGTTGCTCATTTAGTGCAATGCATAGTTTCAATCTGGATGAAGGGTACAGTGAGATAAAAAACACAGGGCAATATGCATAGACAGAAAAAACATGTACATGGGTAGATGCAAGAAAATGCCTAAAGCCAACATATATTCAGTTATAAGGAGGTACACAAGGAAATGTCATTTGAGGGACTAGTAAAATCAGCCTCGTGTAACTTTGTAATTAGAACTTTATTAGACCAACTTTACTGACTTATGACCATTCAGCTGGTGAGCTACCCTATTGGCAAGCTTTCATCGTTTACTTTTAAACTATCATCATACTCCATATTGTCGAACGCCAGGTGGAATTATGGCCTGATTTGTTTAAATGCTCTCCCATAAAACATCTGTTTTTTTATCATACATTTAATTTAGCTAAGGAGGCATATGTATTACTAGAGCTCTCACATTTCTAAAGGCAATCATCCCTTTGGAATATTTTCTGTGGCAAGCAATAGTTGCTAATTGAGTCACAATTTTGTAATTTGGTCATAGAAAAGAAGGTAGCTTGCTTGCAGCCATCGACCTGGAACACTTTCGTTAAACACCTCTTCATTTGGAAAATTAAAAAAACAATTGTGGTGGCAATGTTACCCAAGAATCATAACCCTCTCAGAATGAGCAGCATAAACCAAAATGTTCATCTCTGCCAGTATCCAATTCCCATTCTATTGAATATTCTTTATGAAAGGACTAGAAAATTAAATTGGAGGTAAATAGAAGGGAAAGGGCATGCATTTTGAAAGAATAGCATTTTCAATCCATTTCAGACAGTATAAGATGCTGTGATATAGCTACTAAGAATCAGCACCACATAAACAATTAGAACAATTAAGGCCACTTCTCGCAACACACATTTATAGAGATATAAACCTAATCCACCAATAAACACCGGAAATGCCGCTTTACTACACCATGAATTGCAAATGTCCCTTTATATTAAAGCCTTAACACCAAAATTATATTTTGTGATTAGAAAAAACTGCTACAGAAAATGTACAACTGAAATGCAATGTTGTGACATTTTATATACATATAATACACAAATGCCATGAATATCTTGTAAATGATATCCTTATAAGCGGTGACTAGTGGTGTCATCAGTTATAAACAGTGAGTAGTGATGTCATGTTTGTCACGTGACTCACTTAAACTTATGTATTATAATAAATAAAGTACCCCTTGTTGGAAAATAGGAGGATATTAGAAGTGTTTTTATATGGTCATGGAACTCCTCTGTGACTTATAATATCCTTATATTTTACAATAGGGGGTAATTTATTCACTATATATAGCATGGCTACTGCTACATGTGGAGAGGAACAAATCCACTGAGGCCTTTGCAAGGGAGCCTCAAAGGTACAATGGCTTCCAAGTGAAGCCCGTTTCAGGGGCTGCTGCCGTCTGAGGAGGAGGGGCCGCATCACTAGTGCAGTGAGCGCTATTACACTCGCTGTACTAGAAGAGCCGAATTTTCATTTTAAAAAACGGAAATTCGTCTCTTAAAGTTACCAGAGGCGGCTTTTTGCCGCCCTTGGTATCTGGCCGCTCCGTGCCGCCTGAGACAAGATTCTCCCCATTGCCTCATGGCCAGAGCGTCCCTGTTCACAGTTTGAGATACTGTATACTGCTAGTTACAGCAGCAACTTACAGTAGCAAACACTAGCAACCTCCACTAAGCCCACATAGTGTCCATCCATTAATAGCCAAAACTAATGGAATGGAATGTTTAGCCTCTTAGTCAAGCTCTTAATAAAACAAAGCTGGAGACATTCTTCACTGAGGATGTCTACACATATTATGCTTGCTATATCTCCAGCTACAACTAGCGCTGCAACTACACCTCCTACTATAACCTGAAAACTTTGAGAGAGTGCTGGGAATTGGGGAATGTTTGATTCAAAAAAAATGTTACAGTACATTACAGCAGTAGAAACGGGATTGGGAAATCATCACAGAGATGATTATGAAGTGGCTTTCCAATGAAGACAATGATATATGTATTTTCCCCCTGTGTTTTTACATTTTACTTAGACACAGTGGTTATGCTTTATGAAGAGAAGAGCAACTGTCATTGTTAAGTTTCCCATGATATATCTCTTAGGTTCCATTTCCCTGTTCTTTCTTTCTTTCTTTCTTTCTTTCTTTCTTTCTTTCTTTCTTTCTTTCTTTCTTTCTTTCTTTCTTTCTTTCTTTCTTTCTTTCTTTCTTTCTCTCTTTCTCTCTTTCTCTCTTTCTTTCTTCCCCTTCCTTGCTCTCTGAATATATGTAGCAAATGGCTGTGTGTCTGAAAGGCTACTGTATCTGTATTTGCACAATCGTTGTGTGTCTGAAAGGCTGTCTGTAATTGCACAATTGCTGTGTGTCTGAAAGGCTATCTGTATTTGCACAATTGCTATACTCTATTATTCAAATGCAAATTGTGTCATTGTGGCATGTATGCCCCTCTCAGCAACTTGATAAATGGGCCCAAGTGGATTTTAAGCACAATATTTCTGAGAGCGGATAGCAAATCTCAGTAATTATTAATACAGTATGCCCTACTATGTAATGCACTGGTATCACATAGCCTGCAGGATTGGACTGTCTGTTATAATTGATCATAATAATGAACATACGACATGACTCATACTGTTAAGTTAGCAGGGCTTACAATAGCTTCCTGAGTGTTAGCAATCCAGTACCACATGTTAGTGGTAATACGTTTTACAAGACATTTTAAAGACGATGGCAATTATTTTATTCTCATGCTTATTCTCTAGGGGGAGGATAACAATCTATGGCGCCACTAAAAGCCAAGTGCAACATACTAATTTACTGTACATGATGTGTTGGTGTGTGTGTATTATCCATTTAGTGATGTGCAGTTCTGTAATGACTGTGCCAATTAACTCAGTAAGTGAGGTGTTACAAATAGATAAAGAAGAGTTACTGTACTAGTGCATTTCATCACAATTTTCACATCACAATTTTGCATTTCTTGTTCGTATAAACAACAGATATACAGATATCAATTTCCACCCCCAAAGAGGGGGTGACGAGGAACATAAATCTTTGTGGTGTTCTATAAAATCTGCTCTGCAGCTGTAGGTGGAATCTAGAATATGAATAAATGACATGCACAGGAATCCCTTAAAGAGGAAGATGAATATGTCACTTGTCTCTGAATAGATCCAGAGGGCACCCAAAATGGCGTGAGCTCATTTTAACATATCGCACGGACCAGAGAGGAATCTAAATTTAGAGGGGCCAGGCTAGAATTCATCAGCCTTGCACATGTTATAAAATAGGTTTGTCTAATTGGCATCGGGGAGCATTCCAGATTGCATGTGGAGCACAGGATGAAAAAGATACAGCCTCCTCAATGCCTAATCAGTTTGAAAAAGAACTCATCCCACTTGCAGAGTATATGCATTTGTTTGTTCTCAAATCTTTCTGCTGTCCCAGCACCCAACTAATGACCTGGCTTAGATTAGAATATAAATATATATATATATATATATATATATATATATATATATATATATATATATATAAACACACACCTTGTAGTTAGAATACAGAGGTTGGGAAACACAAACAAGCAGAATAACTGCTATTTTAAGCTTTTATTGTGCGTCCACACAACCTTGTAGTTAGGCAATCTTTTTCCAAAGACATCATTTAAATAGAGATAGGAACAAGGTCAGACATACCTGTATGACTATGAAAGTCCATTGACATTAAGCACAGCAAATATATCATCAAGAGAGAGAGAGAGATACTGTAGCTGAAAACACCTGTGTTCTATATAATCCAATTCAATCCATGAACTCCTCAAATCAATGTACTGCCTTTTTTTTGGCGATGATAGATGATGATAGAGAAAGATAGATGCAATTGATTAGAAAAGACCAAAATAATATACTATCCACAAGTTTCTGATGCATTTCCTAATTATTACTGATAAAGACGGTTTACTTTGTAGCTAGGGAAAATGCAGCACACAGGCATGACAAGGGTTAAGGAAGCAAGGTGCAATAGAACAGTCTTTTAAGTAGTCCACTGGCACCACCAGCCTGTGAGAGAGAGAGCCAGCAGCTTCTTGCTACATTCCTGCATCCAATGGGCAGCAAATGCCATCATATGGAAATAGGTGAAAATGCATCAAGCCACTAAAGAAAATAAAAATCCCAGCTCCTTTAACAGCTGCTTGAAAATGAAAGAAAATCATTTCCCGTTCCCCTCCCCTGAAATGTTTATTGTCAAAGAGCACAAGGCCAAGATGGAGAGGCGCCCGTATCAAATAGCTGACTGCTGATGCTACCAGCCATTAAAAAAAAATAGACATACAAATAAAGCATAATGCTGCTGAATTATTAACCTGTTCATAATAATAAATAAATAAATAAAACAACGACTAATGAGGACCGTTTGTACGGTAAGTACAGAATCTGCTTTCCCTTGAAACTATACTGAAAACTGCAAAGAAGAAGGCTTGCTTTATTTTCCCTTGAATGCATTTTACAGTCCTGATTTCTTGTTCAGATGAGTTATAATACAAAAGGAAAAAAAAAAAAAAACATGCCAGGCCAATCAAGTGTTGTAATATCCAGTGGGTGTAACATATCCACAGAAAAAAATGCAGCCCTTTATTATGCCCCAGATTATGAACCATCTGTTTCTGTTATATAACTAAATACCCCAACACAATTGTGCTTAATATGTCAGCACCCCAAACACCAAACTGTTTTTACCTATTCCTTTTGCAGTGCTTTTATGAAATGAAACAGCTCAGCTCATGTCGGTTCCATCATGAATTAGCTGACAAGAAGCCAAATGCTCTATCTCTTGCTGCACCAATATGTTTTCTCTTTTTCTGATGGACCAACATGAAAACAGTCCAATTTAAAAACAAGAGAATACACAGGTTGCATGGAAGAACTAGGCTTCAATAAATGGTTTCTGGATGCTATGTAACCATACCCACCCCCATTTCCCAGCTAGATTAAGTGCTCAGGTATAGATTTATTTTCCATTTAATAGAAATGATTCTACCAGTACATCATACAAGGAGCACCCTTGGGCATTTCATCTCACTCTAACAAATGCAAAAAAAAAAAAAAGCATGAATAAGTAAAAGCCGTCTGCAATGCAGTTAAGACATAGGAAATAAGATCAGACCAAAATATTATGGAAGGATTAAATGTTTACCTGATTCCTCGGGAGTAAAGAGGATCGCAGCTGCACTTTTTACCTGCAGATAAAATTATAGCAAGGTGCCTCAGGGTGGATCTCACGATCTTGCAAATTGGTTTCTGGTAACTTCGGTGCTCTTCGCCCAACGTTAGCATTCTAGAATGGTAGACTTTTATTTTTCACCCAAGGTATATGCTTGTCGTGTAATCCAATTGCATTAAAACCGACGGTGGATGGGCTGCAAGGAGAAGAGGTTTGTAAAATCATCTCCAGCAAAGGGAGAGTATGGGGGAAACACCATCGGTGTGGCATATCCTTTAGATCACATCACCTCTGGCTTGCAGCCTAGTAAAATCACAACAATTTAGCGTGGATCAGACACAATGAGGCACAACAGTTTAGGAGACGGCCAGAGGGCAACCCCACAAGTAAACCCCCAAAAAAACGATACAATGAACTTTTCCCTGGCATAGAGATTTCCAAATCTGGGCTTTGACCTTGCAATGTACCTGATTGGGGATAATCCTCAAACCATTACTTCCACCCAAGATTCCTGTACAAACACTTTAGTCAGCACCCACTGCTCGAAGAACCGACCATCCATCATTCCTGCATGTATTGCTCTTATAATAATCCAGTGCTTAGCTGTTGCTGGGAGTCATTATCTGGTTTGGATCGACTCTCAAACGCCAGACGTTGGCTGGGAAAGTTGTCGCTGTCCGAGGTGCTGAAAGTCCGAGGTGCTGAAGGTCAGAGGCAGCTTTGAGACTGGCGATCTCTTATTCTCCTCTGCTGCTTATAGAACGCGCCGCGCTGTTTTCCCCATGCGTTCGAATGCGGGATCTGCTGCTGAAATCGCTGAGCAGGATCAGATTCACAGCGTTTTCTCTTTAAGCAGAAGACATCCAGACGCGCTCTATGTTATTGTTATTAAGAAAATGCGTCCGATAGGCAGGTCACACAACCTCCACCCCCGGCCCTGGTAACGCAACACACGCATGCTGTTCTGGAAACAAATCAGTGTTGCAATCGGGTTTCCCGAAGCCTCAGACAGGGCTCTGGGCGCTTCTTATCCGCTGCTGACAAAGCCATTGCCGTGCACTGAGAGAGAGACTGGCGAGGAGCGTTTTGCTGTGCATTAGGCGAGTCTCCTCTCCAAGCTCAGTCGACGTCTCTGCAGTGAGAGCGATCAAGTGGCTGAGATGGGAAAGTCAGATGAAATCTCAGCAGGGAGAACAGTAGCGCGGCACCTTGTACTTCCTCCAGTTCAGCCTCCACGCTGAGTTAATCCTGGGAAGCGATTAAACGCCATGTACGTATCATCCAACATCACAGGGGGAAATCATGTAAAGTATATGGTTCTATATTGATTCAACCCCCCCCCCCACAATCCTTCACCATAATAACATTACTAATACAAAAAAGGGGGGGTCTAAAGCTAAGTTAAAATATGTTTAAAGGGATCCTGTCATCAGAAAACATGTTTTTTTCAAAACGCATCAGTTAATAGTGCTCCTCCAGCAGACTTCTGCACCGAAATCCATTTCTCAAAAGAGGAAACAGATTTTTTTTTATATTCAATTTTGAAATCTGACATGGGGCTAGAGATTTTGTCAATTTCCCAGCTGCCCCTGGTCATGTGACTTGTGCCTGCACTTTAGGAGAGAAATGCTTTCTGGCAGGCTGCTGTTTTTCCTTCTCAATGTAACTGAATGTGTCTCAGTGGGACATGGGTTTTTACTATTGAGTGTTGTTCTTAGATCTACCCGGCAGCTGTTATCTTGTGTTAGGGAGCGGCTATCTGGTTACCTTCCCATTGTTCTTTTGTTTGGCTGCTGGGGGGGGGAAGGGAGGGGGTGATATCCAGGGGCGATCCTGGCCCCTCCAGCGCCTGAGGCAGCAGCAGTTGCTGCTGCCCCCCCTCCCCTGGAAATTTGCTCTTAAAGTACCAGGAGCAACATTTTTGCTGCCCCTGGCACCTAGTGGGGCGCTGCTGCCTGAGACGACAGCCTCAACTCGCCTCATTGGTGAAGCACCCCTGGTGATATCATTCCAACTTGCAGTACAGCAGTAAAGAGTGATTGAAGTTTATCAGAGCACAAGTCACATGACTTGGGGCAGCTGAGAAATTGACAAAATGTCTAGCCCCATGTCAGATTTCAAAATTGAATATAAAAAAAAATTATTTGCTCTTTTGAGAAATGGATTTCAGTGCAGAATTCTGCTGGAGCAGCACTATTAACTGATTCATTTTGAAAAATTGTTTTTTCCCCATGACAGTATCCCTTTAAAGGAAAACTATACCCCCAAAATGAATACCTAAGCAACAGATCATATTAAATGGCATATTAAAGGAAAACCATACTCCGAAAAAATGTAGGTCTCTATAAAAAGATATTGCATACAACGGCTCATATGTAAAACCCTGCTTCATGTAAATAAACCATCATATACTTTTTCAATAGTATGTGCTATTGGGTAATCATAAATAGAAAATTGCCACTTTAAAAAATAAGGGCTGCCCCCTGGGATTGTATGATTCACGGTGCGCACAAACAAACTGAACAAACCATAGATGTTAGGTCACATGAGCCAATTAGCAGACAGAGTTGTGTCTTTTGCTTCCACACTTCTTCCTGTTACAGTTAGAGTTGTAGTATTTCTGGTCAGGTGATCTCTGAGGCAGCACAGAGACCATCACCAAATGGTGGTTCAAGGCAAGATATAAAAGGGCAATATTTACTTAAATATATATGTATGCATGTATATTTTTATTTGTATAGCGCTCCTTGAGGGCAAAGCACTGTACAGCAAAACAATAAATTAGTAGTAACAAACAAGGGGTCATTGAAATAAAAAGTAACAATAAGTGCATTATTAGAAATACAATTCACATAAATATAAAATATAATTACAATACAGATTAAGTTCTCAGTGTCAAGGAAACAAAAGGCTAGAGGACCCTCAGTGGCGTAACTACTGGGGGAGCAGGAGGTGCAGTTGCACCCGGGTCCGCTCCCAATCGGGGCCTGCCGGAGCCACTGACTTTTTCTTTAGTTTTTGGGGTTTTTTTACAATTTGTTTTGCCTTTTCTTTTTTTCACTTACAATTTTTTTTGCCTTTCTGCTGGCTGGTCGGGCTGTTTTATTTGTGCTGGCTGGGCAGGCTCCCCCCGATTTTGGGCAATTTTATGTCCGGTTTCTGTGGAGCCGCTCTACTGGAAGGTATGGGGGGTTCAGACGTGGGAAGGTTTGTTACTGTATATACAAACCTCCCGAATCGAAGGGGTTTTTGCAACCTTCGGGTAGGGCAGAAAAGGTATTTGAGTCAGTTTGAGATGGATGGAACAAGATACAACCCACATGACCTGTTGTTTAACAGCCCCACTGCCAGTACGAGTGCGGTGGTACTGAGGTTACCAGATCACGTGAGTGACATTTATAGGAAATGCAGCTTGACAGACAGCATTGATTGAAGTGTAAATTATATTGGCCTCTTAGATAAGTTAATTAGATGTTTCCCTGACTTTTCAAGGGATCTGGTGTTGGAAAGCTGTCAATTTAAATCTTATGGCGCAGATTAGCCACTGAAAGTGCCACTTACATTCAAATTTAATAGAAGGCAGTAAATACAACTCCGACTCCGGTCAGAATCATGAGGTTTTGCAGAATCACCTAGTTACAACCCAAACCCCACCGACCCTGCCATTGTATCAGAAAGCTCGTTTTGCAGTGTTTCTTATCCCTGATCGAACTCCTGTCTGTCTCCTCCTTATGGCGGCCCTGTCTGCTGGACCCTCAGTGCAGTAGGATTTCATTGACAGTAATAACATAGTAACACACGTCCATCAAGCTCAACCTTAAAGGAGAATGATAGTGGGATAATAGCCTCTGGGAAGGGAGTGTGACTGTGGGATAGCAGGTATAGTAGGGAGAGATGGTGCCTATAGTAACAGTGGGATAATAGTCTTTGGGAAAGGAGTGTGACTGTGGGATAGCAGGTATAATAGGAAGAGATGGTGTCTATAATAACAGGGGGATAATAGTCTTTGGGAAAGGAGTGTGACTGTGGCAGGTATAGTAGGGAGATATGGCGCCTATGACGCAGTGCGGCACTGATGCTGCTTGTCACTTTGAGAAGGAGATCCAGCACTAAGCAAGTTCAGTCAGCGCTTCCCCTCACTCACTAGCGATCCCCCGGATTGGCTGTTCACTTTTCGGGCTTTGAGCCGGTATAACCTCTCTGGCCCTGATTGGTCAAACTACTGTTTCGCTGCTGAAGCAATCCCGGTGACATGGCTGTCCCCATTCAGCGCATCTACTTAGAAGGTGCTTGGCTCCTCTGCGCAGAACAGGACATAGAGTTGACGAGCGCCTGCAATGCTAATCCTCGCCCTACTACTTGCTCTCCCAACTGCTGTATTCCAGCCCAATGCGTGGGGGGCCCAGTTCTAAATTTACAAGATGTAGGAGTGAGCCGTTTATAAGGATATTATTTGCAGTGTGGTCCCATAGAGAAATGACCAAACAATAGATTATATACTATACTATATTAAGGGGGTTATTTATCAAGCGCCGAATATCCGAAATCTGAAAAATTCTGATTTTTCAGACCGAAAAAATATATAAAAATATCCGATGATTTCAGGGATTTTTGACCAAAAAGTCTGAAAAGTCCAGAAAATTCGTGGTTTTTGAGGAATAGTCTGAAAAATTTAGACTTTCCAGGCAAAGGTCTGACGTTTTTGGAATTTTTCCTGAACCTATTTTTTTTAATGATAAATAAGATCCATTCGGGAATTTAAAGTTGCTCGGATTTTTATCTCAGAAATACTGAGATAGATTCGGAGCTTGATAAATAACCACCTAAATGTCACCTCAGATTTTTTAGCTTGGTGTAACTTCTAATCGTCAATCCTCATACATTATTAGGGTTTTTGCCACATAAGCATTCAATAGCTAAGTGGTGGCTACAAAATGCCCCAAATCGCTCTACTGATTTCAGTGTAGATTGTTTGGACCCACAGGTGCACACGTGGGTCAGACAATTGTCTTTCATAAAAGTTGACATGACAGTCACTTTTACTAGAGAAAGTTGCCTAAAGCTGGGGGTATAAAATACTAACATGGGCACATTGTCAGAGCAGCACTCCAATAGCAGTGAGAACATTCAGCCACTTGCAGGCACTGTCAAAGCAGCACCAAGAGGCTGCTAAAAAACTGATGCTTTGACCCATGTCCTGCCAATCATTATTACTATAGATGCTAATTTGACAGCATGTCAATAGTATAGCTGATAGGCAGCAACTTGGGAACAAAGTGACAAAAAGATCATTGGTATCTGCATTCCTCTTGGGGTCGCTCAGAATTGCAATGGGTTGAGCTCATGTTCCTGAAGGTGGTAGCAATTACAGGGTTCCCATTGTGGGTTATACCATACAGAAATCATTTTAACACTGAGCGCTGGAAATGACACTGCAACAAGCTCAGCAATTAGCTGCAATGACACTGAAACTATGAAAATAACCACTGCAATGGGGAAATTGTACTTTGTACACTGCACTTGCATTCATACATGAGCCCTGTTGTTTATGAGGATCTAATTTACAGCATGGTGCACTGAAGAATGCCCAAACTGTGGATTATACATTTTCTTGCTTGCATGGAGCATAACAATTCCTGATAAGCATGCGACATTTTGCAGTATTAGTAGACAAATGAACAGTAGTCTGTTGCTTTCTACTTGTACAGATTTCCAACAAGTGATGGATTTCTGTGACAGCCAGAGAATCAGAAGAACAAAATTTATAAAAACTTTTAGCTGAGCCATGCCATAAAATTAAAGTTATATGTATTTTGCAAAATAAAATGTGTGCAGATAAAAGAAGAAAATCACATAATATTTAAAATGAGATAAAGTGATAATTAAGTGACAGACTGAACCTCCATGAAACACTTTCCATGCAATGCAAAACACCAATTGTACTATAACTTGATGTGTGATTTGATTTGCAGTTGTATGGTCATAAATTCTACATTTGTTAGAATAACATTAATGGCAAATGTTTACATTCTAGGTGAAAGTAAGCAGTATAATTCAACAGAACTAATCCCGTAAAGCACTGTGGCACTATAAATCATTTAGTCTCATTGTGGAAAGTAGTTTACAATGTGTGCAATTTATTTAAACTTACCCTCTACTGAAAAGCTCATCAGTCATTGACATTGGAATGTTTATTTTATACCAAATGCCTATTTATGTTATGTATTATTGGTGATTGATGGAGCTGGGCATTATGGGATTTATTTGGAACCTACAACTCAAGTATTTGGCTGAAGTCATGTACGTTATTTTGTTGTTACAGTCGTATTATCCTTTCAGTGAATCAAAGTGAATGAGTAGTACAGATCTCACGGGACTGTTCATTTTCTTGTAAGTCACCTCCAGGAACAAAATGTTAGTGCTAGTATTCTGTCCCCTGTGCTGTCCCAAAGCAGATGCTATGTAACAAGTTTAGGTTTGGAACTGACAGTTTTGCTTGAAGTTTTGTAACATAGATTTTTATTTATTTTATTTTTTTAATTATATTTTATTGAACATTTTTTAAATTGTAAAATTGCAGTTATTCTATTAAGTGGTATCATTATATATATATATATATATATATATATACAAGTAAACAATAAAAAATACATACAAATTATGATTGGGAAGCATTGTTTGGTCCCTATATTCCAGTATATCATATATTATCCCAATTGAAGAGTTCTACAGTGTCATTGCATCGAGCTGTCAAAAAGTCCATCTGTCTGATATACCAAATTCAGTTCAGAAATTCTTCTTACAAAAGAGGGTTTATCTGTTTCCACTTACTTCCACGGAACCTTGCTGCTGACAGTATTGAGTAGGCAAGTCTCTGAGTTTTTGAGGTTTGAGATTCTATCTCCTAAAAGGAATAATATTGTGTCTCTTTGTGTAATAAAAGTACCTGGTGGTACCACGCCGCCGCGCTCCTTCTTCTTCCTCCTCCCAGTGCCATTAGGGCGCGCGCGGCGCACCTGCGTGCCTCTTAAAGGCGCAGGCACGCTGGCGTGATTGCACCAGCGCGTCCTGGCACAAAAAGCACGTTCTGGGGTGTGGAATTCTTGCCCTATAAAAGGCCCATTCAGACTGCTGACTGATGCCCGTGATAGAACTTGTTTCTAGTGGTTCCTGAGCCTTGTGCGTCTGTTCTGTATCTAGTCTGTTTGATTACCCGTGTTTGACCCAGCCTGTTCCTGACTATTCTGCATTCTGTATCCTGACCCTCGCCTGCCTATGACAACTCGCTTTGCCAGCCAGAACATCTCGCCTTGCACCTCTCGTTAAGTCCAGGTGGCACCCAAGTAAGCTGAGGGCTCCTCCCGAAGCCCAACGGTGGTCACACTACTGGTGAAGCCGAGCCGAGACCAGGGTGCTTGGCACTTGTTCTGGTATTGGGTGCCGGTCGTGACATTTTGGACCACAGAGAAGAGCGTTGTATTTCGCCACTTAGATATGGTCTTCCAGAACGTTATAAGTATTAGATAAGTCCAAAACATAAATAAATGGTTCTTTCTACATATCCAGCTCACAGATGGGACATATTGGTTAGTAGTTTGTAAAACAAGTATATGAAATCAGCTCATTTGTACCTTGAAGATATTTTCCTTAATAACAACACATATGATATTTTTAGCATTTGCCCACATCCTTTGCCATCTAGGTAAATCTGTTGTACACTTAAGATCTTTTTCCCATTTACTCATGTAGGAATGTGGATGTACTGAGTTCAGCAGAGAGTACCATTTAGATATCAATCCTTTTTGTGTGTAGCTATGGTGGCACAGTGCTGTAAGTGTTTATTTCTTTTATTTATAACACTGGCATGTTTTATGTCAGCTATAATCTCATTGACCACTTTTATGAATTTGGTACTTAGAGGTGAGAATGGTACAATAGTACAATGCTTTTTGCCGCCTCTTGCAACTGCCACCTGAGGCAAGGTACTCACCTTGCCTCATGGCAGGAACGGCCCTGGCTATGAAGAAGAACTAGTAATCTCCATCCAAAGTGGTTTATGAAAATTTAAGATTTAAGACAAAAATGCTGTTCTTATGTGAGCATATAATAATAGAGCAGAAAATATTTTTTTTAAAGGTTTATGAAAATTAGCTTGTATCTAAGGCCATAGGCTAAAATACAGTGATAGGTAGGTACATAGTAAAAGGATTGGCGTGAGAAGATAATTTCATAGTAATATGAAATTGGAAAGAAAAGGAATATGACTGCAAAATGACTGCTAAATATTTGGCTAATACCAACAATAACCTCATATTCTGCACATAAATCTAGTCATTCTGAAGTCAGAGTTTGTATAGTTAAACACTGGAATATATTATTAACGGACTCATAATTCCAACAGTGCTTCAATGAAAAGACCAAAATTGCTATTAGGAGCACAAGAAAGCCTTGTAATATACCCTCATTTTACTATAAATGCTTAATGTAAATTAGGTAATTCACAGAAATGCAAATCGCATCCCTTAGATGTGTGTTATTTGCATGTGTGTAGAAATGACAAAATATGCTATTTAAGCTGTTTATTGCCAGTCCCTAATATACAGTGTTTTATGTGGCTTGATGATGTCAGACGTCACTGGCTAAACACACTAGCGTCTGTGAATTGTAATTTTTACTGCTTGAACTAGTTGATAATAGAAGTGATAATCAAAGTATCTTCTGTTTTTCTTTATAAAGGCCATTTTAACTGTACGTCAACCTGCTCCAATATTTCACTTCAGCACCCATTTTATGTTTTTTTTTTATTAATTCTTCATATACCAATTAATAACTTAATTTCCTTCTTTCTACATTTACAGCCCTATTCTTTCCTTCTTTCGTGCTCTCTTCACTAAATTATTGTTCTATTTCTCTTCTTTAATCATTTATTCATCTCTCTCATTTCAAACCTCTTGTAGCCCCCTAAATCCCCTTCTTTATTGTATGTTCATTCTTCCCTGCCACTGTTGCTACATTGACTTTAATAATCATCTTGTTTTATTCATAAACTTTTTCCTCACTTCATTTTCTCCTCCCTTCCTTTGCTTCCCAATTATTACAGCCATATTGCGTTTTCCTTTTCTCCTTTGGCATTCTGTTGGTCTCTTTATCTTCCTTTACCGTTATGTAAGAGATAACAAAGAGTTTGACAGCAAAGGTGGGAACACAACAATATCCATATTTTCTCCTAGAAAAGATCACACGTGATTCATAAAATATGGGCTAATTTATCACTGTGCAAGCTTCTTTCCTATAGGTTTTCATAAATGTGGATATACACATCTCTTGAAATATGTATTCATATATCATTGGGACTTGATTTACAATTCTGAAATTTAAAGATCAGATCTCACATGATGAAACTGTTCCCTGAAAAAAATCTGCCCAACACCAAAGGCATATTTCATTGACCATTTTGACTGCACTCTGGAAGGCACGTTAACCATAAAAGTATCCGATTCAGTTGTTGGACAGAGGCTGAAATTATCAGATTGGATAGGGGATTTTATTAATCTATATACCTGATAATCATCTATATCTGTATTAAATTTGAATTATGTTCTAGAGGAAGACATTTTCCACCTGCAAGCTGCCAGTTTTTCTCCAAGTGTTTGCAGTCGAGCATGTAAGGTCTTTATTTTTTTCAACTTGAGTGACAATGGCTGCCCTGTTCTTTAGGGCACCACAATGTACATAATCTGTGTAGTATTTATTCAATGGAGATTAAGGGGCAGATTTATCAAGGGTCGAATTTCGAAGTAAAAAATACTTTGAAATCCGACCATCGAATTGAAATACTTTAAATTCGAATATCGAATTCTACGTTTTTTCATCGAATTTGAGTATTCTGCAGTCAAAGTAAAATCGTTCGATCGAACGATTAAATCCTTCGAATCAAACGATTCAAATGATTTTATCATACAATTGAACGATTTTACTTCGACTTCAAAAAACGTAGAAAATGCTGTAGAAGGTCCCTATAGGCTAACATAGCACTTCACAAGGTTTGATTTGGCGAAGTATTGAAGTCAAAGTTTTTTTTAAAGAGACAGTACTTCGATTATCGAATGGTTGAATATTCAAACAATTTTTACTTCGAATCGAATTCAAAGTAAATTTGAAGTCGTAGTATCCTATTCGATGGTCGAAGTATCCAAAAAATTACTTTGAATTTTGAATTTTTTTACTTTGAAAATTCCCTCTAATTCATTTCGACCCTTGATAAATCTGCCCCTAAATGTTTGATATATATGAAGTCCCACTCTGCACAAATTTCAGATACACTATTATTAAAGTGTTACCTGTTTAGAAAAAATTTATGCCAGTGCATAATTACTGGTTTAATTAATACTGAAGCTGTATGTATGGATTTTGCTACTTTTTGTTACCAAATGCTACTCTTGTGTAAATTGCATTACTTACAGATAAGACATTAATTGAATAGTAATCCAGAAAGATGTTACACACAAAAGGGTACAGGTAAAGCTAGAAAGAGGTGTGTATGCAAAATATGAACAAAAGTAAGTCAGACAAACTAGGTGATTTGCAGAACAAAATAATAACACCTTTTCAGCAGACACATATATGGTGGAATAGCAGGCAACCATCATGGCAGTAAAATTTAGCAACAGGCCAAGTTGGATAGGGAGAAAATGCAGGACAAACCAAGACTAACAAGACTAACAAGACCACGAGTATCAATACTGCATAACATATTTTTAAATGACACCCACACAAAGGCTACAACACACTGTGCAATAGATTGTACATGTTATTGAGATCCCAGCACAATGACAGATGCAACGTACAATAGATGAATACCTGGCCGGGGATTATATATAATGTACATATACCATATGAGAGGGCCGTTCTTTGTTGAGACATATTGACTAAAGCCTAAGGCTTTGTGTTTTGACTGCTGTAATCAAGTTGGTCAAAAAAAATATTTTCTTTTTTCAACCACTTTCTTTGCATATGAATGGAAAATGAATTGCTTACAGCAAGTACAATTTTTGCCTTTGGTGTCAGCATCTACTATAGGCAGAGCATTTCCTATTCGGTTGAATGGCTGCAGCCTGAGAAGAGTATTTTGACTGCAGTAATCCTTCCCAAGAGCACTATGAAAGTCAAAACCTCATTGACCTAATTTTAAAAAAGGTTAACTTTGAAAATGTCATTGATAAGTAGTGATTGTTTACAGTGTCATCGTTGTTGGTTTTTATCCTCACAAGAAAGGGTCAGAGATCACTGAAACAGATGCAAACAGCTGATTTAATGTTCTATCTATTATTTGGAAATCAGTTCAGGAAGGTTCCATGTCATCCTTCATTGTATAGACTAACCAAATAGCTGAGAGTAGATAGTCTTCCTTCATCTGTTTTTCTCTCAACTCACGTTCTGCAACTGGTGTCATTTCAGAAGGATTTGTAGGATTAGTTTGCTTAAGTGGCTGATTGGTGATACGGTGTGATGATCTGCAGACTCCATTGCTCCTGGTTTCTACAACATTGGTAAGAAAATAGTTTAAAGCCAGTGTTCAGTCCTATCTGCAGGGTTTGTTGAAGTTATAGCTAAAAATTGTACCATGCTCTATGTGGAATCCAATATCAGCTCAACAGCAAGGTTATACCACTGATTTTTTATGAAGGGTTTACTACCATATCAGATATCTTGCAGTGTTCTGAGATCTACATGATTTTTGTTTTGAAAGTAAATGTCATACTCTTCACCAAAGCACAGTTCAGTTGTGGTTTTTCCACTGTCTAGTGTTATTTAGGTTGCTCGGCCCTTCTAATGCTGTCCTTGACATGTATCTGCTTTACTTTGAAGCCATAACATTGCTCTTAGTCAATCATATGCCTTTTGTCAGTCGTTGTCCAGCTCTAACTCTGTAAAATGTTGTTTTAAGCATGCAGTTTTGTGTCTCTAAATTTGTCTTGCCACATCAACTGTCCTGTTTAGTGACTGACATTTATCTCCCTTTAGTTGCTAGTCTCTTCCTAAAATGGCCTTGTTCTATCTGTCAAGTTTCAGCTAAACTGAACCCAAGGAGCTTCATCTCATGCAGTACATTCACACATTATTTCATTCTTTAAGTTCATTCTTACATAAGTTGCTTACAATCCAGGCTCGACTTTAACTACATCTTTTTCAGCAGATTTAGTGCATGAATGTTCCTTTTTAACCAGCAATGCAAATGCCCCTAATCTGACAAGACCTTAAAATCTTGGGCACATCCTTAACATTTATCTATCCCATAGCAGTGGGGGTGTAGCTTCTAAGAAAGACCTAATCAATGAAAAAAGCAGACATTGGGCATATTATAAAGGAAGGGGCATAACTACGTATGTTGCTGTTCCTTCTCCTAGGGCCACTAAGGTCCATAATTGCTTATCAACTAAATAACCAGATTTGTGATATCTGGAAACGCTACCACCCATCAACCACTGTGTATTATTATGTGTGGGGCGCTTTGTAAATACTATTTTCTGCTTATTTTTAATTCTCTTGACTGCTTGACTGTTACAAGATGAGGGACAATGTTGTGACTATGTAACTCAAACAATACTCCTTAATAGTATTTCTAACTACTGTAGAAACAAATCATTGGTTTGTTAAGAAGATAACTTGTTTTTTTAAGACTAATTTGGGCAATCTTTCTTAAGGATTTTCAAATCGAATTATACTATGTAAATATTGTTTTAACATACTGTAAATGCCAGCATTCGTTTTTCTTTTTATAATTTTAAACGCAGTAGGTTCCTGTATGGAATTTCTGCTAGAGTTTACTGGGACATTGCCATTGACAGAAATAAACATAACCAATAACCATAACTTATCTTTGTTTTCTACCTTCACCAGATTTTGCTTATGTCAGCAGTAATAATTTACACGTGTGACTGATAAAGGAAAGGGCAGAGAAGACAACAAACAATAGGAGTAATAACAGGTACATATTTGATGCAGACTTATAAAACCCTTCAGATGGTTGTTCTCGATCACTAAATCCAGTAAAATTCTATCTGCTGATGGGTTGCTATCAGTTATGATAGATGACAGATAGATTGGTAGATAGATAGATAGATAGATAGATAGATAATAGATAAATAAATAAATAGATAGATAGATAATAGATAAATAGATAGATAATAATTAAATAGATAGATAGATAATAGATAAATAGATAGATAGATAATAGATGAATAGATAGATAGATAATAGATAAGAGAGAGAGAGAGAGAGAGAGAGAGAGAGAGAGAGATGACAGATATATAGATAGATAGATAGATAGATAGATAGATAGATAGATAGATAGATAGATAGATAGATAGATAGATAGATAGCTACAGAATTTATAAAAAAAGTATTATCCATACAATTATAGTGATGTAAATAATATGAAAGGAAAATATAGCCTCAAAATTCTAGAACAATTACAGTCTTCACATTTTTACTATGTCAATCGTTCTAGGGCAATAAAAGCAAAACTTCCCAGTCCAAGAGTTTTTAGTTTGTTGGTCAGTGACTTTGACAACCAGATAGGTTTTTCAGTTGCTGGACATAGGCAGAACAGATAAGCATACAAAATGTATAAAGAATTCCAATATACTTAGTATAGTTCACTCTATGTAATCTAATGTTAATTTAAGGGTTATCTTCCTTTTTAAAGTCTTACTAAACCAGTTACTGTTTTAAACAGTCTCTTTAGTTTTAGTCCGAATTTATTTCAATATTTTCTGATAGAAACTCCGATCAAATCCGCTTGGATTTTTTATGCTTATTTATTATTACATTTTCCAGAAAATTGGCTTTGCTGTAAAAAATCTGGTTTTCATGATTTTTTGGGATTTTTTCATCCGATTTTCATGAATTTCACTATTTTTTTCAGAATTTTCACCTGAAAACTTCGGGGTATTGCATGAAACCCAATATTGCCAATATAGCCAAAATGTGAATTAAATGTATTTATTTATTGATAGGCTTCTCTGGGAGACCTGCAGTCATCAAAATGTCCTTAACTACCTGCAGCTGCTTATTCATATGAACTGGTAGCACATTGTCTATGGTATGTGCTGCATCTGTCAGATGAGCATCTGCCAGATGGGTATCACTTGGAAACACCATACAGACATACAGTACAGTAACTTCCTTTTTTCCTATCTTGGAAATACAGCTGCATTCCTAGTTTACATATTTTATTCAATTGTATTCAATATTTTATTACTGTGTGAAGGTACATTGAAATGACTTGTTAGCAAAAGACATATTTTTCTTGGAGAAACAGTTGTTTTGCTAAGGTTAACTTAAATTTAACAATTTATTTTTCTCCCTGGAAGAAATGGTTCTAGTAATAAAAATAACTGTCTCAGTCTTTTCTCCTAGTGTGTTTTGCGTCAGAGAATAAATATTGGGATGGTTGCACTCACAGAAAACTGGTGCTTTTAGAGTGAAACACATTCTGACATCCTGACACATCTTTCAACTTAGGTAAATGTGCCAAATTATTAACACTTCACTGTCTTCTATTTTGAACAGGAAGTGAATTTCTGAGAATCCTTCTGGATTCCCTAGTTATCTGTCCCTTAGTTTAAGTTTCTGTATTCTTTAAATATTGTAGAATTGCTTGCTAACAGCAGGTTTGAGCTTCATAGAACCTATGCTCCCCCGATTACCTATTATTTGGGCTCTGTAATTAAAAATAGACTTGCCTGCTCTAACCTGTAAGACCTAGGGGCCCATTTACTTAGCTCGAGTGAAGGAATAGAGGAAAAAAACTTCGAATTTCGAATGTTTTTTTTGGCTACTTCGACCATCGAATGGGCTACTTCGACCTTCGACTTCGAATCAAACGATTCAAACTAAAAATCATTCGACTATTCGACCATTCGATAGTCGAAGTACTGTCTCTTTAAGAAAAAACTTCAAACCCCTAGTTCGCCACCTAAAAGCTACCGAAGTCAATGTTAGCCTATGGGGAAGGTCCTCATAGGCTTTGGTAGCTTTTTTAGGTCGAAGAAAAATCGTTCGATCGATGGATTTAAATCCTTCGAATGGAACGTTGCGAAGGATTAACCGTTCGATCATCTGATCGAACTATTTGCGCTAAATCCTTCTACTTCGATATTCGAAGTAAAAGGATTTAACTTCGATGGTCGAATATCGAGGGTTAATTAACCCTTGATATTCGACCCTATGTAAATCTGCCCTCTAGTTCACATATTAAAAAGCCATTTCAACCACAACATTTCTTCTTTCCATAATGAATGGATATTGTGGTTTCTTAATCAGTTGCATGTTGATTCTTTGAGATTCTAAAGATTCGGAACTGGATGGAGCACTGGACTGTCATCCCTGCTTAAGTGGTTTACACACCGCACTCATGCACATATGGAGCAGAGGACAGATACTTTAACAAATCCAAAAATTCCAATGTGCCGCTGGTTTTAATTATCAGAATAAGGTATAAAATAGGAATACCATTTTTCTGCATTCTAAACATGCAACCTACAATTTTAAAGGGATTTTAAAAACAAACTTTTTGCACAGTCCACTGTTTTTTTATCATATCAGTGGACAAAAGTTTTGCTTTTAAAGTTCAGCACACAGTTTCAGATATATGCGACATTTCCCATGCTGATAAACCCATTAAAGAGCAAATCCCAGTGTTATCTTTCATAAAGGCTGCTAAGAGCAGTTGTTTTCAAGCAGTCAGGAGATTTATGGAGATTGCATCTTATGTTCCATTTGTTTGGATTATGTCTAATTTTAATAATGACCTTTGAGAATATTTATGAATCATTTATAGTTGCAGTGTCTCATTTTTCAGATTTGCCTTTACTGAGAGCATTCCATCAAGCAGTTTTGCAGCATGGCGAGGCCTTGTAATTTGATAACTGATCTTCGCTACGTCAGTGTCTTTGTCATATTTAATCAATGTCTAGTGCAGTTGACCTAAGTGTCACACCAGTCCTGATTTCCAAGGAAGAAATATGACTAGTATTTTATATCTTCTTTTAAATGACATTTTGTATTTATTTTATACCCTTTTAAAGTTGCATGTTGTCTTCTTTAGTAAATAAATAGCTTCTAATCTATTTGTAGCCCTTGCTAAGACTGGACTGTATCAGTGCAGGATGGGTCATAGGATGGAAGAGTTTTTGCACCCGTGCTATATTGTTCAGCACAAGATGGATGACACCCAAGGATTTCTCATATTGTGCAGGAATTGAAATACATACAGTATCATATAGGCATCTCTATTAACACAAGGGTCACTTCACAAGCAATGAATGCAAAATGGAGAAGTTGTAAAAGCACTGTAAAAGCATTTATACAAAGGTCAGCCTTGGGACAACAACACAGGCTAAAAATATGTATTGGAAGAATATCTAAAGGGGCAGCATAGTTACAAATCAATTTTAAGGGGTTATTAAAGGGATACTGTCATGGGAAAAAAAACATTTTTTCAATACGAATCAGTTAATAGTGCTACTCCAGCAGAATTCTACACTGAAATCCATTTCTCAAACGAGCAAACAGATTTTTTTATATTCAATTTTGAAATCTGACATGGGGCTAGACATTTTGTCAATTTCCCAGCTGCCCCAAGTCATGTGACTTGTGCCTGCACTTTAGGAGAGAAATGCTTTCTGGCAGGCTGCTGTTTTTCCTTCTCAATGTAACTGAATGTGTCTCAGTGGGACATGGGTTTTTACTATTAAGTGCTGTTCTTAGATCTACGAGGTAGCTGTTATCTTGTGTTAGGGAGCTGCTATCTGGTTACCTTCCCATTGTTCTTTTGTTTGGCTGCTGGGGGGAAAAAGGGAGGGGGTGATATCACTCTAACTTGCAGTCCAGCAGTAAAGAGTGATTGAAATGTATCAGAGCACAAGTCACATGACTTGGGGCAGCTGGGAAATTGGCAATATGTCTAGCCCCATGTCAGATTTCAAAATTGAATATAAAAAAATCTGTTTGCTCTTTTGAGAAATGGATTTCAGTGCAGAATTCTGCTGGAGCAGCACTATTAACTGATTCATTTTTTTAATTAAAGTCCGATTTTTTCCTGAATGATCTTTTAAAGGGGAAAAAACAAAATGTTTTCTTAGAAAAAAAAATACTTTTTTTTAAACCCTGATGGTGCTAAAAGTCTGAATAAAAAAGTACTCCAACTCACACCTGCCAAGTTCATGTAGAAGTCAATAGCAGATGTCCCAGTAACATTTTGAAGATATCGTGATCTGTGCTGGGTTTCGTTCAATAATCTAAAGATTTTGTGGTTTCAGGCTTCAAATCCGAAAAAGTCGCAGGTTTCGGGCCTCAAAACTAAAAAAGTCTCCGTTTTCGGTAACAAATTCGAAAAAATCATTCTATACAGATTTTTTCAAGATTTTATCGAGTCTTTTCCCACACATTAAATTTTTGTGAAAATTTATTGCTAAATAGAGGGAAAAAGTCTGTGCAGATTTGATAGCAATGGTTTCCAGAAAATAATATAAACATTTTGGATTTTGATAAATAACCCCCATAATGTACCAACAAATTTTCATACTATGAAATAATTTATATAAGGAATGATTTATTAAGAATCAATTGTTAATGCCATAAAAATGTAATTTCCAGAAAAAATTTAATGTTTGGGAACTCTAATGTTTTGTTCCCAAATCAATAAATCGGTTCCATAGCATTTTAAGAAGCACTTTAAGAAAACATTTTGCTTTTGTTAGAAGGAATTTACAGTCTAGGAAATGTCCTTTTGAATTTAAATTAAGTCATGTTATATTAATCAGATATCTTTTCTTATATGATTTATGAAGGTGGCAGAAGAAGCATTTACTTTACAAAATCAGTATGCAAAGTATACTTTTCGATTCAATCATCTTGTTTTTTTACCCACAATTCCATTTTTGTTCTAAAAAGTCCAGCTTCATTATGGGGGGGTGTGTCTGATGTGTCAGAATTAAAGTACAGGAAAACAAAGGCCAAAAGATTCAGATTATTGGCACTCAAAATGTTTTAATTAGCCAAAGAGTGTCTTTCCAGACACCATGTCCCATTGTGAATATATACATCACACCTATATACAGATTACCAGTGAGGCAACATATTTAAAATCAATTGGAATGGGAACTATAAGGCAATGTGTCTGTACATAATCCCTGAAGCCATTCACTTCAGTAAAAATAATTGCAGAGTGACTCACTTGAAGGAGCCACGGTTTATGTCATTAGACACATCCAGGTATGCCAGTCCATGTGGGCCTTTTCAGAGACTCCAAAATGAATTACAATGGGGTGATATTTAGGGGCCCACAATCAGAGGTCCAATAATCCCTTATAAATGACTCTGAATGAGCTTAGATATCTATTTAATCATCATAGTGATAAGGGATCTGTCCCATTTCTGATGGTTTGTGAGTTTATTTACGGTTTAAAAACCTCTAAAACCACTAAAATCCATCCTTTAATAAACAAGTCTCCAGATTTCATATACATCGTCAATATTGTTTTGCTTGAGAAAGAGACTGGAGCCTCAAAATATCTCTGGTTTTTCTGTATTATCACATTGTTGCAGTAAATATACTTTGCAACTTTCATTATAATCCAGACTAGTTTGTGTATGTGTGTGGTGTGTATATATATATATATATATATATATATATCATAATAAATTGAAGAAGACCAGAGAGATCTCTTTAAAAATGTGACTCTATAGAAGAAAGGACCAACAGGGTGGCTTTTGCTCTTATCAAAAATGGCAAATCATATACAGTTAGGTTCATAAATCCTTGGACAAAGATAACTTTTTTCTAATTTTGGTTCTGTACATCACCACAATGAATTTTAAATGAAACAGCTCAGATGCAGTTGAACTGCAGACTTTCAGCTTTAATTCAGTGGGTTGAACAAAAAAGATTGCATAAAAATGTGAGGAACTAAAGCTTTTTTTTAACACAATCACTTCATTTCAGGGGCTCAAAAGCAATTGGACAATTGACTCAAGGGCTATTTCATGGGCAGGTGTGGGCAATTCCAGACAACATGTGGTCAAATGAGCTCCTCATGCAGGTGAAACAAGCCATCCTTAAGCTGCAAAAACAGAAAAAAAAACATAAGAGAAATTGCTACAATATTAGGACTGGCAAAATCTACAGTTTGGTACATCCTGAGAAAGAAAGAAATCACTGGTGAACTCAACAACGCAAAAAGACCTGAATGTCCATGGAAGACAACGGTGATGGATGACCGCAGAATCATTTCCATGGTGAAGAGAAACCCATTCACAACAGCCAAATAAGTGAACAACACTCTCCAGGCTTATCGATATCCAAGTCTACTATAAAGAGAAGACTGCATGAACAGGGGCGCACTGCAAGGTGCAAGCCACTCATAAGCATCAAGGATAGAAAGGCTAGATCGGACTTTGCTTAAACATTTTTTGGACAGATGAAACCAAGATCAGCCTCTACCATAATGATGGCAAGAAAAAAGTATGGAGAAGGCGTGGAACAGCTCATGATACAAAGCATACCACATCATCTATAAAACATGGCGGAGATAGAACTGGGACACTAGTGTTTATCGATGTGACATTCTGAGGTGTCCAGAGACATACGATCTGCTCAAATCCAGCTAAATGCAAGTCAATTGATTGGGAGACATTTCATAATACAGATGGACAATGACCCAAAACATACAGCCAAAGCAACCCAGGAATTATTAAAGTTATTAAATCAAATAAGTGGAATATTCTTTAATGGCCAAGTCAGTCACCTGATCTGAACCCAATTGAGCTGCATTTCACTTGTTGAAGACTAAACTTCGGACAGAAAGGCCCACAAACAAACAGCAACTAAAAGCCGCTGCAGTAAAGGCCTGGCAGAGCATTAAAAAGGAGGAAACCCAGAATCTGGTGATGTCCATGAGTTCAAGACTTCTGGCTGTCATTGCCAGAAAAGGGTTTTCAACCAAGTATTAGAAATGAACATTTTATTTTCAGTTTTTTAATTTGTCCAATTACTTTTGAGCCCCTGAAATGAAGTGATTGTGTTAAAAAAAGATTTTAGTTGCTCACATTTTCATGCAATCTTTTTGTTCAACCCACTGAATTAAAAGAAAGAATTAAAAGAAAGAATTAAAAGAAAGAAGGAATGACAATATCACACTGTCTTTGTTTCCTTTTTTGATGTACAAATCTCCATGGAACAAAACAATTTGCATTTTAAAATTCTGAACTTTAACATGTTATTATGTACTAAACTGAGGCTTGTTTTTTGACTGATATGTAAAAAGCTTTTCATTTAAGGGCTGTATCTGTAGGTGTTTAGTGTAATTGTTCTTTAGTAGCAACAGCTCTACTGCACGTAATGACAATAATAATGATAAAAAAATAAATTAGTTGTTTTCTAGTTTAAGGTATATATTCAATTACTTTGAAAATATATTTACAGCTATCCCCAGTAACAGCGTTATAACAACAAACATTTTTAGCCAACCTATATTGGCTTCCAGCTTGGTCAGGAGAGGGCAAATATGCATCTTGCTAGCTGGGTTGCTGGGACTGTAGAGAAGGTTTTCCCAACTGATATGCAATCGAAAGGCTGATTTCTCAAACATTACGGAATTATAGATCAAAAAGACTGGAAAATACCACTGCCCACGAATTGGATGTGGTCCCTTCCCAGTTGGTCTGTATGGTCCTCTCATATGATCTTTCCATGAGTAGAACAACTGGAATAACCTTATAAGACTTTCCATTCAGTTTTTCATCGTATACAGTAGAACTCAAACTTAATGAATCTAAATGTTACTTTTTCATGAAATCACCAATTATTGCAGTCCCACACAGGCAAATTGTTTTGCATTGTTTTAAAGCAGCCCCATGAAATGTAAAATACCTTGGAAGGCCCATTTATCAACATTTAGATTTTAGTGGTTTTAAAACCACCAATGGCAAGTAATTTCTAAACAGCCTAGTATAGAATGCATGAACAAATAAAAATGCAAAACTAATCTCAATACTAAAACAAAAATCTTGAAATCCTCTAATTTTGAAGATAAAAACCCAAAAGCTGCAGAAAAAAAGTGTGACTTTTTTAGGATTTATTATGTGACAAAAGTGCAACAATTCTGAATCTGAAAATACTCTAACTAAAACCTGTCGAAATCATGTAGAAGGCAAAGATAAATGTCCCTTTTACAATTAGAAGATCTTTTTTTGCTTCATGGTTTTATGGTTTTCTGATGTTTTTGTTGCTGGTTTTTGTGTGACAATGCTTTTTCATTTTGGACTTTTTGATAAATGACTGACATTTATGGAAATAAGTTTATTCTCTCTTAAAAACCTCTAATACCACTAAAATTCAACCTTTGATAAATGGGCCACTAAAAGCTGAATAAAATAAATATTTTACAATTGGAAAAGCACAAAGTCTTTTTACTTTTACATGACTATAAAAGCTTTTAGATGGAAAAGTTTTGTATTAGTGTTTTTTGTGTTTTTTTTTCATGTGATAAATAAAAAAAACTTTTGTGGTTTACAGTAATTAGTATAATCCACAATTTCAAGCACTATGAAAATAGCAGAATAAGTTAGTACAACAATCGCTTTTATTTATAGTGAGCAACTAAACCAATAATTGTTATACAGGTATAGGATCCCTTATCCAGAAACCCGATATCCAGAAAGCTCAGAATAACGGAATGGCTGTCTCCCATAGACTCCATTTTATCCAAATAATCCAAATTTTTAAAAATGATTACCTTTTTCTCTGTAATAATAAAACAGTAGCTTGTATTTGATCCCAACTAAGATATAATTAATCCTTTTTGGAAGCAAAACCAGCCTATTGGGTTTATTTAACATTTAAATGAATTTCTAGTAGACTTAAGGCACGAAGACCCAAATTACGGAAAGATCCGTTATCCGGAAAACCCCAGGCCCCGAGCATTCTGGATAACAGATCCCATACCTGTATATGAAATAACTGTGCCACAATTAAAAAAATTAAAAACATTGTTTTCAAAAGGCAGTTAGCCACCCTTTTCAGCATGAGTTCAATGAACAGGGCTTGTGCTGAATATACAACTTACTATTGTTTTAATCATACAAAAATCAATGGTTTATGTTATTTTCTGAGCTAAACACGGCAGTGAAAGAAAATATAGCTATAGATATATTGTATGCCTTCTTATACATGTATTCTATTGTATCGCTTTTATTAAACTCTCCAGTTTTTTATTGTGTGTTATTTTCAGACTAGATACCAAACATCAAGCAACCTGTGCTGTATTGCACTCATTTTTATTTTGCTTGTGCTATTTACAGATGTGAGAGAATTCTTCAGGCTAATCATTGATTTACTGAAACCAAGTTTATTCTCACTTCTTAATTAACATGTAGGCCAGTGATGTAATCTTTGCATGTTACTGTTATATTGCTAGCAGTGCCCTGGCACATTCCATTGTGGCTGAAGTTTATTGCAGTGTGAACATTTGATAAGTTAATGTTGGTTGGATTTTGTTTAATTATTGTAATACTATTTGTGAAGAACTATAATATTTGGAAAAAAAAATTCCAACACAGAAGAGGATTCTTTTCCATTTTTCCATTTTCTTTGAGATTATATTTTGAACAAAAAGTAAATGTGGGATATTGTAGCAATGCAAAACACCAAATACTATGTTATTTATGATTGCGCATATGCATTTTACAGCAGAATTTGTAATTTTACTTCCAATAATTTTATTTCAATTAACTAAGATTTATATAGATCTTTTCTGTTTTTTTCTGATTAAATTCCTTGCAAATAGTAATTATTCACAAATTTTCGAGGTCGAAAAATAAAAACACAAGCACCAAAAAAAACTGCAACAAAACTTGGGTGATTTTTTTTTTCTTGAATGCTAGCTTATTTAAGAAAAAACACAACAGAATATTCCAGCTTGTGTCTTTTCTCAAAAACAAAGTTGCACATCAGTGAGAATCAAATTGTTCATTTAATTTCCAATGAGGCTAAAAAACTCGAAAATTTTAATGAACCAGGAAAATAAATACATAAGTAAAGCTGTTAGAGACAATTCTCATTCTATTGAACCTCACCAGCTTTTACTTGCTGAGTTTTCTCTGGCGACTTTTCATGGTTTTATTCTTGAATAAATGATGACTATTCGAGGTTCCAAAGAATATTATCAAGTATATTTGTACTCAGGTTTTTTTTGCTGTATTTTTTCTCAAATCATGAAAAAACTAAACTCAACTTCTGATAAATCAGCCCCTTAAAGTGCAATAGCATCATGTGCAGAAAAATCTTAACGATATAAAAAATGACTCAATAAATGTGAAATGGTACCTTCAATTTATACATTCACTATTTGGTCTGGTATGTTTATTTTCTATTTGCTTTAGTTGCTTTAGTTGTGTGAAGTTTTTGCTGGGTTAGTTTTAGTGAAATGGTACCTTCAATTTATACATTCACTATTTGGTCTGGTATGTTTATTTTCTATTTGCTTTAGTTGCTTTAGTTGTGTGAAGTTTTTGCTGGGTTAGTTTTAGTTTTAGCCCTGCCAAAACAGCCGTTGTCTAGCGTGTTTATGATTCCATTTCAAAAAGCCTGGAAGGGCAAGGTATAAAGTAAATGAGGCTGTGGCCAGCCAAACATGGATCTTAAATAAAATGTTCAATATAAGGACATCTCTTGGGTTTTCATAGATACTGTTTACAACAGTTGCCTGTCCTTGACCCTTGCTGATTCGCTGCTTGAACCGACCTTGCCTGATTACTAACTATTCTTTTGGATCCTGATTCTGTACTGTGCTGACTGTTTGGTTATTGATCCTGGCCTATTCTGCCGTGACCAAGAACCTTGACATTTGTTCTGGGTTTTGGGATATTGAATATGACACATTTCTAATGGGAATAATTCTAAGCATAAAGAATATATCTTGTTTGCAGCTTGTCTAGCCTTTTAGGTTTAATCAGTATAACTTTATTGATTAACCTCAGTCTAACTTGGGACCAACCACATATAACACCAGAATTGATTTTAAAGTTTTTTCTTCCTGACCGCAACTTAATTTTGGGCTCTCCTTCAGACTCACATTACCAACACTGCTGACTAGACAGCCACCTACTGTCACTGGAAGTTAATGTTCTCTGCATAGGGGAAGAATAGTGAAGATTTAGGCAGTCGTAGACTCCTCAAAAAGATATCATCTGCTATATAAAGATATTTAACGTTTTCCACTGGAAACCCTTTTGTTGGTTTCTTCCCCCATCAATAATTTCACCCTTCTGTCTTGCACTTCTGTTAAGGTGTCAAGAGCACTTGAACACAAAACCTACAACTACTGTACCTTTTTTTACCTAAAAACTATGATGTGACTTGGCAGTTACCTCAATACCCAAGAGTCTCAGTTTAATGACCCCTGACTAAGTCAATCTACTCTTACATTTGACCAACTAACAGCAGACATAGAACTTCTTTAGACTAATAATTTCTAGAGTTCAACCTTATGTCTGTTCTATAGCTTCCATCGAGACCATCTGGTGCTACCAACCTAAAAAATTGTATTGTATTCTTATTTCTTTCAAGGGTCCAACCATCAACAATGGAGGCATAATGGAGCAATATAAGGGAGGATAGATGACAAGTCAAGCAGCAGAAATTGAAACATACTAAAACAGAGAAAGTAGACAATTAAGATGTATCACGATCCATCAGTGGCCGATCATCTGTCAGTGGACTGGATTTTCAAACCTGCCTGGTAAATATCTAGGCGATTTGTTCCAAAGAACCATATGGGAAGTTAGTTGGGGGATTGCCCATACACAAGCAGATAACCTGCCATCTTGGTCTAAAGGGCCAAGCAGCTTAAAACTGCTTGTGTATGGTCAGCATACAGTCAAAGCAGAAATGAGATGAGAGTATGTTACATGGCAGATTTTTCCTCAGTTCAGGAGATGCTTTTGAAATTGAGAAAGCAAAGCATTAAACACAATTTAGTAACAAGAATTTTATTTAATTCTGTTAAACTTTATTGTTTACTATTGTCATTGGCCAGGAAATATATTTGGGGGTAAAAAAAAATATATACTAAATTGTTTAGAGAATATTTCCTGTACTGCGATGCTTTAAATAATTAACTGAAATCATTTTTGGCTATGCACTATGCATATTATGTTACAATGAAGAAGCTTCTGAAATGGCTGAAATGCATTACAAGAGTCTTCCAACTAGAATCAATGTATCTTTCATGTAAACCATTTAGCAGTACAAGAAACATACACCATGACAGGAAAGTTTTTAAGCTATCGTTAATTATTGTATATGTGTCAGCACTTGTTATGCATGTGCCTCCAATTACATTACAGAATAATACTTCTACATTGGCTGTTTTTAGAGACATAAAACTTTTTTTCAAATGGGGAAGTTTACCTTAGGATACAGAAAGTTTCTTTGGCATTTATTCAAAGGGAACTATACAGGACCACTCCATGGACACCCAGTACTTTGTCTGAATAATGTGATGTTTCATAATTATATGATTTTTTTACAGAGAGCAGTATACACATTTTCATAATTTGTGAAAACAAGAGACACATTTCCATACAGGTCAGTATAAACAATTGTCTGTTATTCACAAATGCATAGGAAAGTGAAAATCTAGCCCAGTATCACTCTCCAGCAGTAGTGAAAACTTCTGGGAACAATGTATGAAGCATAACCAGGGTACCATGAAAAAATGTAAGTATTTTGTAAATATTTACTTGTTGCCTAATGCATGTAATCCCTTGCTCAGTGTTATCCCATATCGCTTCAATTGCCCTTCCAATATGGGTGCCCTACTTTTGCATGTTTATAGCCCCTTGTCAGAAAGGGATCAATTAATAATTGTTAGATATTAGATCCTTCTGGGGAAGACAATGGATAGCTAAGTGTTCAAAAGGGGTTGAGGGGATCTCCTCTGTCCACTAGCAGTATGTGGGTGAGTAGTGTTTTTTGTTGAAGGTATCCATACCACAGTAAAGAGAGTCCTGGAGCTTTAGCATTCAAAGCATCTTGTGTTAAAAACATACCACTGGCTTAGTCAGTTATGTCTTGTAACATTTCCAACAGATAAAGCTGACTGGAACAGAGATTACACAGGTTGGATATTAGTAGAAGGGGGCTTGACAACAATTTGATTTAAATCTAAGTTTCCATCTAAGTTTTAAAGTATGCTCCGTTGTTTTAAGAATCGAGACGTTGGAACTGTCTTTCCCTAGGACCAGACCAGACCCATGTTTTGGGAAGGTAGGGTAGAAAATGTTGCACTTTAGTGTTTTCCCAGATAATCAATCTTTATTGATTTATTAATTTATTCATATTGATACCAGTAGTTTACATTTATTTTTATCGTGAATTAAAATGCTATCTTAAAAATACAATTTGCTACTTACTGAATGAAATTGGCAAAGTGCAATAGCTTCCTTATTGTATGTAAACCATCAGCAAAGAGAATGTTATGGCTTCCCAGCTAACAGATGAGGAACCAATGATATTGACATTTATTGACAGTTTTAAAGTAATTCAAGTTCATAAAACTGCATGGTTCCATACTCTGGATTCCATTCCATTCTCTGGATTCTAGTGTGACTGGAGAAAACATTACTGATGTCCTATGGTCCTAAAGAGCTATCTGGCAAAATGTAGGAACCATGTTGCTAGCAGATGGTTACCTTTCCAGTAAAACACAGGCCCCATGCTCTTGGTGGAGAATAGTTAAAAGCTGTTAAAACCCTTTCAGATTTGTTGTTACCGGTTCTGTAATATACTGCAGAGAAAATACTGCAGAGAAATGTTGACTGTTGTGATTAGGATTTCAAGCAGATAATAGTCTTTGGTTGCGTAATATGTTTTCTATAGTTCTTATTGCCTTTAGCAACCAAGTGTTTAGTGGTCAAAGTTTCAATGGTTGCTATGGTTTAGTGCACCTAGTCATTCAGTTGCAGCAAGCAAAGACTTTTCACGTATGTGCATAGTGAAAGCTATTACATATTAAAGGAAAACTATACCCCAAAAATTAACATGTTGAGACTTGTTTATCAACTGTTTCATTTTAGTCATTTTTGAGGTTTTTGAAACAACAAATAAACTCACATTCTCTAAAAACCACAAATTCCAAATTTAAAAAGCATGAACAGATTTTTTTGACAATTGAGAAAAATGAGAAAACCTCTAAAAGTCTGAATTGATTAAAAATGATCCAACAGGGACAGTGCACTGACTTCTTAGGACCTCAACAACTTTTTTTGTATTAGAGTATTTTGTGTTTTGATCAATTAATAAATATAAAATTTTTTGAATTTTAAAGAAATATAAGAGAACCGCAAATTTTTAGAGATTCTTAAAAAAAATTAAATTCTAATATTGGAAAACAGACCCCTTAAACAACAAATAGTTAACATCATATTTAGTGGCATAATAAAGAATCTTACAAACTAGAATATATATTTAAGTAAATATTGCCATTTTAACTCTTTTCCATTAAGCCCCTGTTTTATTATATTCTCTGTGCTGCCTCAGTGATCACTGGACCAGAAATACTGCAGCTCTAAATGTAAGAGGAAGACGTGTGGAAGCAAAAGACAGAACATTGACCGTTAATTGGCTTATGTGACCTAAATTGTATGGTTTGTTTTGGTGTGCACCATGAATTGTAGGATCCCAGGGGGTGGCTCTTATTTCTTAAAATGGCAATTTTCTATTTAGGATTACCCAATGGCACATACTAGTAAAAAAGTTCATGAAAATAGCTTATTTAGATGAAGCAGGGTTTTACATTAGCTGTTTTATGCAATATATCTTCATAGAGACCTACATTGCTTGGGGTTATCGGTTTCCTTTAATATTATGTTGTCACACTATTTTTGTTCTGCCTTTTGTTAAGGTGAACATAAATAAAACATTTTTTCCCTTTAATTGTCCTTTAAAAGAAAAAAAATATACCGTATATACTCGAGTATAAGCCGAGTTTTTCAGCATCCAAAATGTGCTGAAAAAGTCTACCTCGGCTTATACTCGGGTTAGCGGGCAGTAGCTGAGACTGCAGTCACTTTTAATCATTCCTATACCAACAGTTCACTTGGGAAGAGACTGCAATATCACACAGCGCCCTCTGTTGGTTATATGAAAGAATAACAGTGACTGCAATATGACATAGCGCCCTCTGTTGGTTATATGAAAGAATAACAGTACACCCTCTGTTGGTTATATGAAAGAATAACAGTGACTGCAATATCACATAGCACCCTCTGTTGGTTATATGAAAGAATAACAGTGACTGCAATATCACACAGCGCCATCTGTTGGTTATATAAAAGAAAAACAATGACTGCAATATCACACAGCGCCCTCTGTTGGTTATATGAAGGATTAACAGTGATGGCAATATCACACAGCACCCTCTGTTGGTTATACAAAAGATTAACAGTGATGGCAATATCACACAGCACCCTCTGTACAGGGTAGTGGGACAGTGGGACAATGCACACAGTAATCCGTTTGGCAATTCTCTGTCACCATCAACTTTGCAAAGAAGTCTGGTTGATCGATAGGGGGGTCGCTTTCGCGGAATGTGCGCTGCTGGGAGACAGGGCTGTAGTTGTGTCTAGGCTTATACTAGAGTCAATAAGTTTTCCCAGTTTTCGTAGGTAAAATTAGGTACCTCGGCTTATACTCGGGTCGGCTTATACTCGAGTATATACGGTAGTCAATATGCCGAATGAATGATACAATACATTCTCAAATACAGGTATTTAATCTATTATAATCTATTTTAGCAGAAAGCTCTTAATACAATAAGTAGATTTTCTTTAGTGTTCTATTAATACAAACAAGTCTTTATTTTTATCAGATTTCATTATCTCTGTAATAATAAGTCTGTAATTTGTACCTGATTTAAACGAATCAAGCATAAAGCCTCATTGATAGCAAAGGTATGATGGTATAAGGTATGATGCCGTGCACTCCAGAAAGATCCCTTATCTGGAAAATCCTAGGACCCAAGCATTCTGGATAATACATCCCATACCTGTTTATAAAGCCTTTTTTATCAGTATTTCAGTTAAAATATAATAACAATGTTAATTTTTTAATATCAAACTATTTAAACAGTATTAATTTGCACTACAATCACACAGGGATATAATGCTGTTAAAAAAATCAATCTATTTTAATGAAAACATTGTAATACATTGATTGTAAAAACTAGCATTTTTAGTTTAGATAAAAAACAAATATACTGTATTTCTCCAGGTTTGGAATTATTGGATGTTTTAAGAGTAGCTAATTCAGCCCAGCCTGCAGTTTGTGCTGCAGCAGACTAATCAATTTGAAGTTGGATGTCTGCCTATTAAATCCCCAGTGCTTTTAAGCTGGGTTCTAACACATTTCAAAAGTGCTTGGCCCTTTGTCTTGTGCTGATGAAATAAGTCTCAATTTATCTGCACACAGCACAAAATATGATATCTGTTGAAAATAAGAGTTTTTATATTGAGCACAATATGAGATTGACCTAAAACGATGGCAGTCAGCAAGTACACTGCATATATAACACAGGCCACAGTCACACCCGCTGTTAGTCATATACAGTATGTATTTACTGCTAAGTACACTGTATATTATCAAAGTTCTCCTACCCTTTGCTTCATGGTAAGTGCTGCTGATCTGGATAACACTGTTACGAATAACATGCCCTGACCTGGATAGTGAAATATGTATATATTGATTTTCTCCTATTGGACCCAAAGCACTGTACATCAATCAAGGCAGGAGTTATAGGCATTTGGGGCCTACCTATTATGTTGTGTAAAATGAAATTTGCCAAAAATTGGTAAAAAGAAAAAGCTGTGTAAACTAAATGGGGAATTTATCAAAGTGTGTCCTATTTTACTCCATGCGAACGCCAGATTTGTCACTATTATTTTACACTGCTTTAGACCTTTGTAACCAAGTTCTGGTGGAGGTTGTTCAAAAGTGAGCCATTTTTACGCATTTTTATTTTTTAACAGGGCGATGTCTGCCGAAATTATTCTGCAGTTTTTTTCACCATATAATAAATCTGCCCCAAATGGCATCAGAATGATTCCCCACACAATGCTGTGTAAAAAAATGACATAAACATTTTTTCTTTGAGCAACTTCAACCAGAACTTACGTACAACGGTCTGTAGCAGTATAAAATAACCCCTGGCAAATCTGGCATTCCCATGGCATGACATAAAACACATTAACATAATAACCTATGTTATTGTAATAACATCTCCCCTTGCCGGCACCATCTTGGATCCCTAGGGTGCGCCTGCGCATCTCTTAAAGGCACAGGCATGCTGGCATGGTTGCGCCAGTGCACAATGGCGCGAAATTTCGCACGTTTTGGCGCGAATTGGGACCCTATTTAAGGCCCATTCAGACCTGTAGCTAGTGCCCGTTATAGGATCATATCCTGTGGTTTCCTGAGCCTAGTGCTACCTGTTCCTGTATTTGCTATTCTGACTGTTCTTCCCGTGTTTGACCCAGCCTATTCCTGACTATTTTGACCTCTGTATCCTGATCCTGCCTGTTTATTGACTACCGAGCCTGCCTGATCCTGTTTGTCTGATTACCCGGTTTTGACCCTTTGCCTGCCTAACGACAATTCCTTCTGCCTGATCCAGTCTGTCCGATTACCTGTTTTTGACCCTTTGCCTGCCTGACGATTCTGTTTTCTGCCTGTCCTGATGCGGTCTGTCCTGTTTCCGTTTCCACTAGACCCCTTGTCCTTGACCTTCTGCCCAAAGACTGTTGCTATCCGGTCGTGCCCCTTTGCCAGCCAGAACACCTCGCCTTGTACCCCTCGTTAAGTCCAGGTGGCACCCAATTAAGCTGAGGGCTCCTCCCGAAGCCCAAAGGTGGTCACACTACTGGTGAAGCCGAGCCGAGACCAGGGTCCTTGGCATTTGTTCTGGTATTGGGTGCCGGCCGTGACAGAGACTAAAGCTGGCCATAGATGTTGAGATTTTTAAAAGATCAGATCCTGGTTGTGAGACCACTATCTTCTCAGAACGATCGTACGATCGTACAAATTTACTCTACTAAACTAAAAAGACCAATTTGCCAGGAAAACAAAGGGGAGCTGACTGCTTGGCCCTGCAGACATAGATAGATTGCACTGGGACCGACAAAGATTTTTTGACCTGGCCGATCAATTTCGTAAGATGTACGATCGTTCGAATCCCACTGATAATTTCAAAGTCGGGCTTCCCTAAAATCGGTTGTTCGGCAAGAAGAATCTTCTTCTAGACTTTTTTGCACTATAGTTAAAAAAAATTTGACCAAACGTCCAAAACCCAATACCCTGAATTTACCATTAAAACTACTTGAAAAAATCTATGCAAGAAATTGACATCCCAAAAAATTGACTTTATCTAATTGTCACTGCGAAAACTCTGATTTATCGGATTATTGAACAAAAACCAGCACAAACAACCCAAAGCTATTGAGAATCCTGAAGGTAAAGAAAACATTTTCCAACTGTTAAACGGACCATCTGCCATTAGCTTCTACATAATTTAGTTTTTTAGCTGGAGTATTTTCAGATTTGGATTTTTAGCAGCTTCAAAGAATAATAAATATTGAAAAAGTCTTTCTTCTAAAAAAAAGTGTTTTTACCAGAAAAATGTAAGGTTTAATAAATAGGCCCTAGGTCCATGGTCAGAAAGAATTGCCACTGGGAATTGAACTAGGGTCTGTTGCATGAGATGTCACATTCAGCTTGATCACTTAGGGGGTTACTTTTTTTATATTATATTCTTTTTAAAGGGGAAAACACAATTTTTTCATAGAAAAAAATCCTACATTTTTTTGTGATTTATTAAACCCCGATGATGTTAAAAGTCAGAATCAAAAAATATTCCATCTCAGACCTGCCAAGTTAATGTAGAAGTCAATGGCAGATGCCCCATTTACAATTGTAAAATATCCTGATCTGCGCTGGGTTTCGTTCAATAATGCGAAAATGTTGTGCTGTGGCTCAGGCATCAAATCTGAAAAAGGGAAAAAGGTTGTGCAGATTTGGTGGAAGTGGTTTTCAGTAAATAGTGAGAAAATTTGGATTTCCATAAAACTGTTCTATCAATACCCTCTTCAGGTCATTAATAAACAAGTAAAAAGCAAAGGACCAAGTATATACCCCTGCAGTACTCAACT
Organism: Xenopus laevis; assembly: GCF_017654675.1. Classification (NCBI taxonomy): domain Eukaryota; kingdom Metazoa; phylum Chordata; class Amphibia; order Anura; family Pipidae; genus Xenopus; species Xenopus laevis. The sequence continues at coordinate 16,936,122 of NC_054386.1, forward strand.
AACAACAATTAGAAAATGTTCAGTTTACCACCACTCTTTGTAATCTATCTTTGAGCCAGTTCTCTATCCAAGAACAAATACTATGTTTTTATTTTATCAAATGCTTTACCAAAGTCTAAGGGGCAGATTCACTAAGGGTCGAATTTCGAAGTTAAAAATACTTCGAAATTCGACCCTCGAATTGAAATCCTTCGACTTCGAATATCGAAGTCGAAGGATTTAGCGCTAAACCTGCGATCGATCGATCGAAGGATTTTTCGTTCGATCAAACGATTAAATCCTTCGAATCGAACGATTCGAACGATTTTAATCCAACGATCGAAGGAAAATCCTTCGATCAAAAAAAGGTTAGCAAACCTATGGGGACCTTCCCCATAGGCTAACATTGACTTCGGTAGGTTTTATCTGCCGAAGTAGGGGGTCGAAGTTTTTTTTAAAGGGAAAGTACTTCGACTATCGAATGGTCGAATAGTCGAACGATTTTTACTTCGATTCGTTCGATTTCGTTCGAATTCGAACGAATTTAACCAATTCGATGGTCGAAGTACCCAAAAAATACTTCGAAATTCGAATTTTTTTCATTCGAATCCTTCACTCGAAGTTAGTGAATCTGCCCCTAAGTAATAGTAGTATTTGCCAGTCTCTTGGCATCATGCCAGACCTCAATGAAAAAGTAAAGAGGTTTGGCAATCACAGAGCTAAGCTTGTTTAGTACGCTGTGATGAATACCATCTAGTCCAGGACCATTGTTTATCTTTACATGTTCTAGTCTCTTTTGAATTTCCTTTTGTGTGAATGCATCAATAGTTTTATTACTAGAATTGGAACTATTAAGAAGGAAACCTTCATTAGCTGGTTCCACATTTGTGTAGACAGATGAAAAATAACAGTTCAGAATCTCTGCTTTTTCTCTCTTCTCATCAACCACAAGACCCCACTCTGATATTAAGGGTCCCATCCCTTTCTGTACTACTTACATATTTAAAAAATAAGTTTGGATTTTTTACTGCTTGCTGCAATACCTAGCTTGTCTGATTTTGCTTTTTTATGATTTATTGGCCTCCTTGAACCTGATAAACATTTTGGCTGTCCCAGCTAACTTGAAAGCCTTAAAAGCACATCTTTTTCTCACCTACCTCAACACCAACACTTCTATAGAACAACAAAAGTTTTGTTTTGTGAGGACATTCTTTGCTTAAAAGAGGAATATGCTCACATGTATTTTTATTAAGCAGCATTTTACAAGCATCCCATTTTTGTTCTGTGTTTACAAGACTTTCCCAATTAATATGTTGCAGAGATGCCATTATGTTGGCAATCTGTTCACATCTAAAATGTAGTGTTTTAGTTACTCCTTTATAGAGTTGCCTCTGCAACATAATCTTAAAGGAGACCATGTATTATCACTATTCCATAAATGCTCAACCATGAAATTCTAGAGATGAGTTCAATATTATTAGTTATTACAAGATCCAAAAGAGAGTCATTCCTAGTAGGTTCTTGAATGAGCTAAAATAAAAAGTTGTCCTTCAGCATATTAAGATATTTCTGACTTGGCAATCCCATTACCCCAGCCAGTGTCTGCATAATTAAAGTTACTCATAATAATAACTATTTGTAAAAGTAGCTGGACTTCATTCTTGTCACTTATACAAGGTGGTCTGTAGCATACACCAATGATAATTTTCTTTGTAACCTTTTGCCCAGTTACTAAAAGGATTCCACACCCTCCTCAATGCCATCCATGGTTATTTCTTTAGAGCATGGTTTTAATTCAGGCTTTACATGCAAACACAATCCTCCATCCTTTTTAATCCATCTGTCCCTCTTTAAAAGGGTGTAACCATCAATATTCACAGCCCAGTTATATGTTTACCAATTATATCAGCATTTTTAGAGCATACAATTAACTCATTTTACTCCATGCATTTGCCATCATATAGTGGAGGTCACTACTTTTCCCTTTAAATTTATGAACATTAGGTAGTTATTTGTCTCCCATATTCTCAATGTATTTTCTGATTTTTTCACCATTTTATAAATTTTCATTGCCCATCGATAATGCTGAGCTCATTGTGAACAAGGACAAGTTGGGAAAAGAGGTGCTTTGGGAGGATGCAATCAAAGTATAAAGGGAGTACCTACAATAAACCATATTGCCAAAAAATACAATAAACTGTCTACAAACTCAAAAGCACACAAAGACAATCATTGATATTAGAAGAAATGAGGTTCCATCTTGAGGCACAGAATATGTTTTTTTACAGTGAGAGCTGAGAAGCAGTAACGTTTTTTTACTGAATTGGTTATACTGTTCTTTTGTAGGCATGAAGTATTTCTTTATAGAGACTTAAGCTGAGTTTTATTTACCTTATCTTGCTTCAACTAGAAGGAAGGATTTACATGGGCAGATGGTTAAACTTGATTGGCATGTGTCTTTTTCCAGTCTCAATTATTATGAAATTAATGTCTGTTAAGTATGATTTTACAGTTTTCTGACTTTATTTGAAATAAGGGGTTTGTCCTTTAGAGAAGTTTGTCCTTTAGAGAACAATGTACAGACATTGTGTTATATGTATTACTATAGTTTAGATATTAGTAAATATGATTGACTTATAAATCTAAGTAATGTTATGGACATACCAATATTATAAAATTGGATTTTTGTTACAGAGCGCTCATTCATTTATTGTTTTTCCAAGGTCTTTCTAACTTTGAAATTTTACCTTGTCCTAGATAAGCAGAGCAATGTTTTTATTCTTTACTTTTCACAATACACCTTATCTACTCTCAAAGTTATGCTGTCAGTCCTTGCTAAAAACATACTTAAAACTTATGGGAATGGTGCACCAGACAGCTGCATGGTAAACATAATATGGCTAGGTAAGAACCACTAAAAGCAAAGTAAAAATATGACTTGAATGTAATTGTGAGACATAGTGAAATATCTCCTACAATATCTTCATAGACATTTTGGGCATATGTATTGGAGGTTGACTGAAAGCTTCAGTTAGAGCAGTGATCCCCAACCAGTGCCTTGAGAGCAAAATGTTGCTCGCCAACCCCTTGGATGTTGCTCTCAGTGGCCTCAAAGCAGGTGCTTATTTTTTAATTCCAAGTAGCCTCTAGTCCACATAAGGGTTACTTAATGGCCAATCACATCATTTATTTTGCACCACCCATGAGTCGCTTTACAACTCTTTTTCCTTCTGAATTTGGCTTTCAGGTAAAAAAGGTTGGGGACCCCCCGAGTTGAAGTCATAATTTATTACCAGCTTCACAGTTTGGAATCCACTGCTGCAGGGACTCTAGTGGGTGGTATGAAATCCCTGAGAGGCAACATATTGATGGCTGTTTATCCTATTTCGAAAATAACCACAAACCAAATGTACAACTTTTTTTTCTGTGACCAAGTATAAAGACTATACATGTCTGTATTTTTGCTGAAAACATGTTGCACACAAGCAAGAATCACATTGTTCTATTCATTTTCAAGAAGACTGAAAATGTTTTAAAAACCTGGGGCAATAGTAAGCCTACCCCGTCGCAGATGCGCACTCAATACCTCTGCTCTGCCTCCAAAACCACATGACTTCCCCTGGTGAATTATGCATTGAACTGTGGAAATAAATCAATAAAGTTGTAATGAAAAGACAATTCCCATTAACTTCTGTAGAAACTTGCCTGCTTTTTTCTAAACAAGTGTTTTTTTCTGGTGGCATTTTGCTATTTTTGTTAAAAAATCCTGACCACTAAAGTTTTTAGAAAATAATTGCATGTTTGTGTATTTTGCTGTTTTTTTTCTTGAATTGAGAAAAAATGCCATCTGGATTTTTGATAAATCTGCCCCTGAGAGCTATTTAATTCTCGAGCTGAACATGTCGCAAGATAATTCATTTGAGCAACTTACTTCAAAGTTATATAAACTGAGAATATACTTGACAAGCTGTGGTCTATTATAATTTTTTTCATCTCTTATTCAAGTTGCTTACATTCAACTAGTACTATCAGGCATAAAAATATATATTATAACAAGTCATTGCTTTGTTTAATACTAAATAGCAATTTACACTTACACTGCCATAGGGGATACATAATGTAAAGCACTGCCACTGAAATTTTTTAGTTTATGGATATTCCACTTAACATACCGACCTTGTCTTTCACGCCATACTAAAAGGAAATGAGCAGGTGTTAACACCATGCTATTGATTTTTTTAGAGTAATATTATGAGCAAATGTATAACACTTTAATTTGAATGTGGCATTATATACAGTGTGTGAAATAAAATTAAATGACCAGAGCTTTCACAATGTAACTGTAAGACGCGCCGGGAGATTCTTGTCAGCTCTTACATCCTGGCGAGTCTCTTCTGAAGTGCGCAGGCGCGCACTTCCTGCTTCGGGTCCTTCTGACTCTGGCAAAGGACACCGAGTGGCAGAAAGCCCGGGGCCCTTAAAGGGCATCAGTGAACACTGGAATCCGCAGGGATCCCCTTGTGCATTGTGAGTGTACCTATCACCAAGGTTCCCGATAATGAGAACGTCACAGTAACACACCTCCAGCATAACTTCACCCACCACAATTATGTGCAAAACTTTGACCAAATAGTCAATTAGCAAAGCTTTGTTTCAGTTGCAAGGAAGAAGGTACAACTTGTACTTGTAAAATAAAATCAGTGTTAATCAACTGACACAAACAGAATTCCTTGCATATTTCCTGATTGAGGCTACTGCATTCTGCACCTGGGCATATCCAACAATGTGTGCAGAGTGCTATTACAGGTAATCTCAAGTAGGAGCAAGGCTTATGTATATGACAGTGATCCCCACCCAGTGGCTCAAGAGCAACATGTTGTTCATCAACCCGTTGGAAGTTGATCCAAGTATCAGGTGCTTGTTTTTAAAACCCTGGCTTTTTTAATTTTTAAATGCCAGGCTTGACAGCAAGTTTTGTTTACATAAAAACCAGGTGTAATGCCAAAGAGAGCTTGTTTTAGATTGCCAGTCCACATAGAGGTTTTCAAATTATCAATCACAGTCCTTATTTGGCATGCTCAAGACTGTTATTGCTCCCAACTCTTTTTACATTTGAATGTGACTCAAAGGTAAAAAAAGGTTGAGAACCTCTGGTCTATGGCATTTAAATGGGCGATGTGATAACATCTCCTGCTTGCCCTGGCTATCTAAGCAGATGGCGAAATATTTTCTATCAATTTGTCCAGATTTTTTCCTGAGGAATATATATCACACTACAGTCAAGAATGACTTTCAGTTCTGCCAAATCATTAGTGTAAAAATGTCTCCACATTATTTTACTTAAGCTTCTGACTATTAAAGCTGTAGACATTCATAGATGGAAGATGTCTTGTTAATTGTATTTCAGAATAAGCTGGTAATTTCCTATAATGTTTAGAATCACATTACAGTTTAAAAAGGTATTAGATTAATTTGTAATGAAGAGCGCAGAAGGTCCTCTCTTTGGGATGATGTAGTTGAAAGGTAAAAGGTCATGAATCAATAATTCATCCTGTTTTTGTGAAACTTTTAAGCCCAAATAACATTGATTCTGCCTCCTTAGTTACATTACCCTAAAGTAAGTCTATTGTGTACAGCCCCTTACTTTCAGGGTCAGATGTATTACGGTTTGGACTGTAAATTTCTGAGTTGGATTTTTGGTCAAAACTCACAAATCAGATTTGGGAATAATCCAAACTTGATTAGAATTCAAAATCTATCATACTTTGACCCTGGGAATAACTTGAATTCAACTATTGGCAACCTAAAATCTGCCAAGTTCATGTAAAAGTCAATGGCAGAGGTCCAGTGACCCATTTGAAGATGTTTGAGTTTTATTCAGAGAAAAAACTTGATTCAATTTTAGTCAAATTCGATTCAAATTCAATTTGAGTTTTCAAGTCGGTGATATTCGATCGAGTTTTAGACGTTGCAGAAGCTTTCTGCTATCTCCATAAAAACATACGGACAAAAAAAAAAATACAGACGCAGTTTAAGGGTGTTTACTAAAGTCATATGATATGAAATATAGTTTGCTTGTGCAATTTCTATACCTCCATTTCTGCTCAAATCATTACAAAAACAGAGTTGTCTCGACAACATTGTTCATTTTCTTTTTAATACAACATTGTAAGATAATAAATGAGCTTAGTGATGGTGTGAACTGTACAACAGGAAATCAAAATTAATAGCTGTTCAGAGCTGTGTTATGTTCAGTACTTTAGTTTGTTTAACCAAAATAGTGTCCTGAGGCTCTGTATAATGTAAAAAATGTCTTGACACAGATAAATGGAGATCCCCAAAACAATTGTTGAAAGGCATACCTACCACTTTCTCTAATTCCAATTATAGTTTCACTTTCAGGCTTGATTTTTCAAGGATGTTAACATTCACAGTAACAGTTGTAGACTTTTATCCAATTTAAGCTCTTTTTATATTGTTCTCTGTAGTGTTGAGAAGTTGATGAACAGAACTAAAAATGCACAACATAATTGAAATTTGCTGTGAGAGACTCTGCTTTCCAAAGTTTCATTAGAACCATGGATAAATCTATTGCAACCGAAGGATAAGGCAAAAGTGTTAGATGAGTTGTCTGTATAATTCACGGCTGACCTTCCAAATCATCCTCTCTGTTAATAAGAAAAGGTGCCACAAACGTTGAACCACTTTTTACACAAAGCTTTTTTTCATTCTGCCAAGTAATAAGGAAATTTCGAATGATATGTGGAACTAACGCCAATATTACTATTTGGTTCCGTTCATAAAATCCCTATATAGCAGCAGTGATGTATCTCAAGAAGGTGAAAATCTTGACAAGTTTTGCCTACAGAAACACTGTAGAAGGTTACAAATGTATTTGCCAATGGACTGGGAGGTCAAATGTCTGAAGACTATTCAAAAAAACCAAAGCTACTGTGATATCCAGGCTGGTAAACTGGATGCCTCAATCCTCAAACATTGGGACATTATTTCAAAAAATAATAAGCAGATGAATGACCTAAGACAATACTTGCAAATTACCCATGTGAATGTACAGTGTTATTCATATTGAACAATTTGCCATACAATGTTTAATTGTATATTTTCATTATACTTGATGTCAATTTTCAGACTATTGTTTGCATTATCTACCTGCTCTGATTCAAACTCATGTAAGTATGAATAAGAAATTAGCTGGGACACGGCCATTATACCAAATGTGGCCAAACAATGGTAAGATTTGATTCAAGGAGAAAAACTTACGTCATTGTTTATTTTATGGAAGCTTTATTGAAAAATAGAGAATTTTAAATAAGAGTGTAGGGAGTCGCTAAAAATTTTGTTAAAATTATTGTTCTGTGCTTTAGTGTACAAACTGTTTTGATTTACGGTGTAAAAGTCTGTCTGACTTTCTCCCAACCTTTCTGCTTTCAAAAAATCTCTGAAAACGCACTTCTTTCGAGAAGCCTACCCTCACTCTGCTTAACTACCAAACGCAACACCACATACAGTACCACATTTCTCACCCACTTAATTCGATCTTGCCCACTCCCACACCTTGTGTATTACTCCCTTCCCTTTAGACTGTATGCCTATGCATAGGGCCTTCCTCACCTTTTTGTACCTGTATTGATTGTGATGTTTGTTACTCCATATATTCTATATATGTAATTCATGTGATGAAGTTGTATAATCACATTTACTTTACAGTGCTACGCAATATGTTGGCGCTATATAAATACATGTTAATAATAATAATAATAATAATTTATATGATTCAGTCTTAATTTGACTTTTGTTAATAAGGAAATTGTTTTTCATTTCCATTTAGAAGCATAATGGACATAAGAGGTTCTTAAACAAGCAACAAATTTTTGTGTCACATAAGCATAAATTATGTGACATACAGAGAACGGTACTCGTGGAGTATGCCTTTCTTACGTGTTTGTGTCATGAGCCGTGTAGCAGGAACCCTGGGACTGCAGCGACTAGTGCAACAAGTGCAGGAAGGCAGACCGATTTCCCTGGTCACCTTACAGTTTGTTCAGGAATGACACTGCAATTAAAGAAGAAGGAAAGCAACTGAGGCATTTTATTGCCAATTGATTAGCTGCAACAGTGCAAGCTAGAATGCTATATTTATTCTGTAGAATGTTTTACCATACACGAGTAAAAAGCTCTAGACTCTCTGTTTGTTTAGTATAGGAGCTGCAGTATTGATGTGGTGTGACATCACTTCCTGCCTGAGTCTCTCCCTGCTCTGGGCTCAGATTACAGTAGAGAAGGGAGGGGGGGGGAAGAGGAGCAAACTGAGCATGCTCTTGCCCAGGGCAATGAGTTTTAAGATGAAGGCAGGACGTCTGATACAGAAGCCCATGTGTACACAATAGAAGGAAAGAAATGCAGTGTTTCAGGGGACAGGGGACTCAGAACAGCATTACTTATGGGGCTTACTGGTATATTTAGATGGACCTTTCTGATAAGGCTTACTTAGTTTTAACCTTTCCTTCTCCTTTAAGACATTCTCTAAATTTAATTAGTCACTTTGAAGGCAGAAACAGATCACTGGCACCACTGTGGAGATAAAGTTGGTAGGTTTAAGCTCACCTATTGGAATACCTGCTAGTGGTCTGGATCCTCTAAAATAGAATCATCTAGGGAGTAAAATAATAGCCTGATGCCCTAGGCAAGTATTGCCAGGAAGAGCTAACTCCAATCTTCAGTGCTAAGTTGGAACTACTATTGTTAGATAAATCTCCTCTAATACATCTCTAAGATGCTCTAGTCCAGTTGCTATTCACTTTGTTTTCCCTGGCTTTCACTAAAGGGCTGGTTCCTTTAGAACACACTTCTTTACTGGGGCCTTGTGCTCCAGGCGCTCCAGCAGCATCCACCCTGTACATCTCAGTAAGATCCAAGTAGTAATGAGCACAACTGCAGTGTTCTGCATCATCAAAAAAATTGTGAAACTGTGTAAAAACCTGCAGAATACAGGTATAGGATCCAGAAACTAATTATCCAGAAGGATCTGAATCATGGGAAGGCCATTTGCCATAGACTCCAGCTCAGCATAATAAATTGGGTTGAGTAATTTTGAGTTTGTTCAATGTGTATAAGGTAGTTCTTTACGCTATTGAAAAGACCAAAAGCAGCAAGAAAATTGCTTACAGAGGATACTGAGAGTTTCCATAAAAGTATGCTTAGCATAGATAAATAAACAAGCTTATGCAAAGTTTTATATCCTTAAATTAAGTCAATGTTTATGTATTGTATACATTCATCAACAATATATACAGTATACCAATAAAAATTGGTATAAGTTATTTGAGAATCTATAAATATAAGGTATTGACTGATTGATTGGAAGTATCATTAGATATCCAAAATTGGCAAATAGTTGGCCAGAGGCATCTTTCTAGTTTGTTAGTGGGGTTCAAAACAAATACTGCAAACTCTGCCTGAATATGCACGGAAGACATTGAGTTCAAAATGAAACTAGTTTGATGAAGTAATTTCAGTGGCAAAGGATTGCTTATTGTTGTGTAATTGGAATATTGCAACTGGCAGTTAATTTGCTCTCCTCTAACCTTTCTCTAAGTTCCATGCCCCTTCACAAGGAAATGACTAAATGTTAATATCATGTTTATGAGAATCAGTTTTTAATGTGTTATCACAATTATCTAGTATAAACCATGCTTGAAGGCCATATTACATTATACTGATAACATAAAGTTCTACTGTCATCAGTTTTCAGTAGCAGTGGATGCTAGGCAACACAAGGTGACATTATAATCCCAGTGACAATAGTTTTTGCCCTCATTTAAAGTTTTACATTTCCATTTGTTTACCTCTCTATAAGTCCGGGGGGGGAAAGTGAGCCCCTTGCCCCTATATGTGTTCGCCGATGTCTTGAACTATTATTAGTTGGTTATTGCCCATATAATGGAGAGCAACAGAATGTAACTTTTTAATTGCTTGTATTATTTCCATAACACACAGCTAGTGATGGGCGAATTTATTCGCCAGGCGCGAATTCGCGGCAAATTTGCGTGATTCGCGTCCAGCGAATAAATTCGAAACGCCCGCGAAAATTCGCCGAAAAATTTTTTTTCCGAAAAACGGACGCCGGCGTCAAAAATGGGCGCTGGCGTCAAAAACGGGCGCCGGCGTCGAAAAAACGGGCGCCGGCGTCAAAATGAGACGGCGCAAATTCGCCCATCACTACACACAGCTCATATTACATTTCCATTTGTTTACCTTAGTTGACCTTTACATTTACATAAGGAGATTTTAATACTGACAACTCTGTAAAAAGTGCATGTGGCTAGGGATATAATCAATTCCATTCTGCTGTTTTCTTTTTCCCTTGTAAAGGCTCATAGAAAGACCTATTATGCAATAAAAATTATCTGCAAGATTTATGCTTCTCAGTCATAAACATAGTAATGGCAAACACATTCTACTCTGTAATCTTTGGGGCGGCCGGAGGTCTCTGTACTCTGAAACTGAGCAGCACTGCATAAATTTTTTGTACTTTTCACACTGCCTCAGAGATCATAAATGACCCCCTACAATTTTCAAATTCAGCAAAAAGCATTGTCTCCAAATGTTTGTGTAGCAAAATGCTTGGTTTTGCATATTGTTTTAAAGTGACCCATTCACTGTTGGTTATTGCAGAACTGTGGATCTCTTATGCTTCACCTATTTTGGTCACTGAGAAATATAAAACCCTATACTTATTAATGTATATATCCTATGTTTCCAATTCATTTCGTAAAGTAGTTATAATATAACCATGGCACATGGCCCTAAAAGAAACCCTGCTATAGTTACATGGATAGCCAAAACAGTAAATAAACATTTATCCTAGGTATTACTCTGGATTTCTCTGGTCCAGGAGGTGTCTGTACCACTTTTATTAATAAACCCATTAAAAATGTTTTAAATGTATTTGAAATGATTTATATACTCAAACAAATATGTTTTAAATGCAACCATTGTTTGATATGTATGCAAGCAATACTAGCTAGACCATTCCCAGTCAAGGTCTATCTCATTCATTCTATTGTTATACTGGAAATAAAGTTAGAATGAATATTATTTGAATGGCACCTGGATTAGAGTGAGGTGCAAAAAATATTTGAGAATGCATCGTTCACTTAAAAATATTGACTGACTGGAAGTGTCAATAAATTGTCAAATAGCTGGGCAGAGGCTTCTTTCAAAGTTGTTAGTTGAGTTAAAATAATTCGATTAGAGTGAGGTGCATCAAATGGATTAGAGTGAGGTGCATAACATTTTTGAGAATGCATCTTTGACATAATGGTATTGGCTGACTAGAATTTTCATTAAATTGGCAAATAGCTGGACAGAGGCTTTTTTTCAAGGTTGTTAGTTGAGTTTAAAAAAATCATGCAAATTTATCAACCAAATTTTTTTTTTTTACATTTATAAGAAGGTAGAGTCAGATGAGGCACATACACGTAGGGGACATTTACTAAACCAAACCTTTTTTTGTACCCAAAAACTTGAAAAAGTTGCGAGTAAAAAAGCATATCTCTTCTGGGATTTATGTGACAATTACAGTGACAATTACGACTCCAGCTAAAATCTGTCTAAATCATATAGAAGTCAATGGCAGATGTGTTTTGACATTATGAAAAAGTCATGATTATTGTACAACAAATTTTCACGACTTTTCAGTGAATTCAGCAAAAATTCAAGTTTTAGTAAATCCTCCTTAAATATCAACAAATCCAAAATGAGTAGTGATGGGCGAATTTGGGGTGTTTTGCCGAAAAATTTGCGAATTTCCCGCGAAATTCACGAAACGGCGAAAAATTTGCAAAACAGCACCAGCGTCTCGTTTTTGACGGATTCAAAAAAACGGATGCCGGCGTCCATTTTTTTTTGATGCCGGGAATTCGCCGCGAATTGGCACCTGGTGCATAAATTCGCCCATCACTAAAAATGAGCTGTTAGCAGGAAAATTAGCAAACCCTAATAACTTTATACCTGCACCAGATATCTTTGACCTTTCAATACTCAGTAGACTGTGCTTCTCTGTGAGACACTTGCTAATTTACCAAGAAAATCAGAAGAGTTCCAAGAGTAAAATATGTAATCAATTATGGTTTAATACCTCTAAATCATAGATCACAATAAGTTATTGCTACATTAAGCTTTATTTGCCAGGATCAAGTGTTATTAAACAAATAACAGGCTGTGCCTTCCACAACAGGCTGTTGACTTAGAGTATCATCACAAACCAACCACAGACAATTTTAGGGGCCACATCTCTCTTAACCCTGTACTTAAACCCCAATGTTCGATGCAGCTGTCAAAGGCATTATGTTTTCTTTTTGTAATTAAAAATTAAGTTTTGGTTATACAGATACAAAATGAACATCAACAAACAAAAACTTAATTAATTTGTTAATTCATACAAAAGAATTATAAAATGTATCTGCATTTATAGTCTATGTAATATAAAAATGCAACAATAGTGCCATCATCAATAATTTGTATGTGGATAATCAACAAGTGACTGTCACTTTTTTCTGCAAAGTTCTTTCAAAAATGTAATGAAAATGTATGAACAACTAGATCGAAAAGAAGGCAGAGATTTATAAAGGATGGTAAAGAAATAACAAAATACAGATATTTACCTACACGTCTGTTTATTTGATCACACTAGAAAAATGCTTTATAGTCCATACGAGCCAGTTGTCTGAATTATATACTTAACAGTCGTTTTTCTTGTTTCTCTATGATACTCTGCTAGAGTAAAAGCAAAAAAAGAGAGGGGAAACAATACCCAGTATTCTATATACTGTATTAAAAATAAAGATGCATAAAGTGTGGAAGATATATGAGGCAAACTTGCCTTAAGGTTTTATTTGATTCATTCCACACCTCACCTGTTCTGATAACGGTTGAATCAGAGGTTTTTGACATTAACTAGCTTGAAGAATAATGATTGTGAGATATCCTTTGAAGGCTTAACAGTCTATGACATCGATTTAATTTGTTCTTCGTTTCTTGACTTTTTATTCAAACAGTTTCCTTAGTTGTCTTTCACATTTTTTTTTATAAAAGCTAAAGAAAAGAAAATGGACATTTGGCTTGCTGGGAAGAAACTGGTTGAATACAGAGAATCTTGAATATCTGGCAAGTAGCAACGACCCAATGTGGTTATTGAAAATCCACGCTATAACTTCTCACGCATTTTGTTTCTCTAAAAAAGTGGCCTTTTGCGGTATAAAAAATGTAAAACGTGCCCCATGCCTTCCACGCCAACCAATGGGAACCGAGCCCTCCCAAGCCCTACCTAAAAAGCTGTCTGGGTGTCGTATTTGCAAGTAATTGGTGGCATCCTTTTTTTTCTATGAAGAACAGTTGTAGCATAGTGTTAAGGCAGTGCACTGTATATTCTGTTGCTGAGATGAAAGTTCCTTAACCGCAATGTAATTTTGCCTTTCCATTGACTCCAGTGCATTTATGCTAATTTTTATGTGGTTAAAAAAAATGGTCATCACTAATAGAATGTAATATCTTCACAGCCCACTGTAGTAAAAGGGCAAAAAAAAAAAACAATAATACAAAAACCTGTGTTCATTCTTATAATGCACACAGGATGCACAGAGTACCAAACTGTTTAGATAGCATCCAAGCTTATGTACTATCTCCTAAATTCACCTTGTCTTTTTCTAGGTCTGAACAAAATAGATTTTCTTGGTTCAATATAAATCTGATAACAGTTTAATCAACAAGGCACATGATTTAAAAAAGCAAGAACCATGTTCAACATTATATATTTAGGGGCCGATTCACTAAATTCGAGTGAAGGATTCGAAGTAAAAAATCTTCGAATTTCGAAGTGTTTTTTGGGCTACTTCGACCATCGAATGGGCTAGTTCGACCTTCGACTACGACTATGACTTCGAATCGAAGGATTCGAAGTAAAAATCGTTCAACTATTCGACCATTCGATAGTCGAAGTACTGTCTCTTTAAAAAAAACTTCGACCCCCTAGCTCAGCAGATAAAAGCTACCGAAGTCAATGTTAGCCTATGGGGAAAGTCCCCATAGGCTTGCCTAAGTTTTTTTGATCAAAGGATATTCCTTCGATCGTTGGATTTAAATCCTTTGAAACGAACGATTCAAAGGATTTAATCGTTCGATCGAAGGAATAATCCTTCGATCGTACGATCGCAGAATTTGCGCTAAATCCTTCGACTTCGATATTCGAAGTCGAAGGATTTCAATTCCTAGTCGAATATCGAGGGTTAATTAACCCTCGATATTCGACCCTTGATGAATCGGCCCCTTAACGTACACAGGGAGCTATTTTTTTGTTCCTTTCCAGCTAAATTCACAAATATTATATACACTTTAAAAAGCGCTCTACCTAAAATATGTTGCATTATTAAACACTATAAGATAAGATTTGTAGCATAGACTAATGTCTGACCATTATCCCACAATTCATGAATTTTGTATATATATATATATATATATGTCCATAAAAAGAAGCCAGCAACTACAGGGTATTGTTCAAAAATCAAAAAAGTGTATTAAAGAAAAGCATGTACAGCCAACGTGACGTTTCGGTCCCTATTGGGACCTTTCTCAAGGCAACCACACCTTCCAATTAGTGTGCTTTATATAGCCAATCAACTAATTACAACAAACCAGTGTAACACATAGAGGAAATAGCAACAACGTGATTGGTGGACCATTAAATGTTGTAATATAATAGTGCAAATATGCATATTACAAAAACTTGCTAAAAATGTTAAGAAATTTAGACTAAAGTGTCGTGTGCAAATATCATAAATATATATTAATAGTGTAAAATACAAAAACACCAATAATAAAATTACTTTAAAAACATCAATAAACAAATGTAGCTAAGTCAGCCAATGTAGCTAAGTCAGCCATAACGGTATTCTTTGATGCTAATTCCATATCCGGGAACATCCAGACCGAATACGTTCACCCCTATAGTTTAGGAAAAGAATTGAACACAGAATTTTAACACTGTTATATATATATATAGATATAGTATGCACAAAATGTCTCTGTCTTAAATATATTGATAATGGGTTGAGTGCAGAGGAATCTTGTATTTGTCTATATATATATATATATATATATATATATATATATATATATATATATATATATATATATATATATATATATATATATGTATATCTATATATATCATCTATCATCTATATATATATCTATATATATATATATATATATATATATATATATATATATCTATATCTATATCTATATCTATATAGATATAGATATATAGATATATATATAGATATACATATATATACATATAGATAGATAGATAGATAGATAGATGATAGATAGATAGATAGATAAACAAAATACACAAAACAGAGGGGATTGATCAATGCACATTCCCTTGTCCCCTGTTTCAGTAACAGTTCTATGCAAATGCATGAATGTTCAAAAAAGGGGTTTTTCAGTTAAAACATTATAAACATAAAATTGTCTACCTACTATAAAAGTTAATGGAGGGGGAGGATCAAATCTGTGACTGCCAATGCCCAGGTCAGGACATTATAAACATAAAATTGTCTACCTGCTACAAAAGTTAATGGTGGGGGAGGATCAACCATGCAGGGCTGCCAGAAGTAAATAGTTGAGTCCACCATATGTGGTTTACCTTGGTGTGGCATGGTGACTTAATGATTTTATGACCATAGCTAGCGATGGGCAAATAAATTTGCCAGGCGGTGAATTTTCTTGTGAATTTCCGAGGTTTCACTGTCAGCGAATAAATACGCAAAACTGCCGTAAAAAAATGCCGAGGTCGCTTGAGTCAAAACCGTCGAGTGTCAACATTATTCAGATGCCCATTGACTTTAACGCTGCTGTCAGAATTGACACGGGCAGATTTTTCACAATTTCTCAAATTTGGCGGGAAATTCTTGATTTTTTTCCGCGAAACAGGACAAATTCGCCTATGACAAACCATAGCTAAAAAGCCCTGTTTATGAAGATACTTGCACAGATATCTAATTACTAGTGATGGGGGGGGCAGGGAATATGCATTAATCAACTCCATCCATCAATTACATCATGCAAATTGCAGCAACAAATCTCGATCTTTTAAAAATATAAAAATCTTAGATAATAAAATCCTGATCTTTTCTTTGGAATCACAAATATTAATAAATCAGCCTCTTAAGTTATTAGCACAGGCGTGGGTTCATTTACTAACATACTAATTTACATATTTTCTATAGCAACAAGTTTTGA
The DNA here is from genome assembly GCF_017654675.1 of Xenopus laevis. Lineage (NCBI taxonomy): Eukaryota > Metazoa > Chordata > Amphibia > Anura > Pipidae > Xenopus > Xenopus laevis. Next base: position 16,952,430 of record NC_054386.1, read on the forward strand.
TCAACCTACATCCAGTTAGAATGTAAACCTCACTCAAAAGCAGGTCAAAATATCCCATGAGCTATTAACCTAAGCAGTTTTCTTGTGGACTAGCTGACTCGGTAACGCATTCACAAAAACAGCGGTAAAAGGTTAGTGAACCAATTCTTACATACCCACTGTAGTAAAAAAAAAAAAAAAAAAGGTGGAGAGGTGACTAGGGATAGGCAATTTTTTTTCCTTGATGTTGTGTGTCTAAAAAAATTATGCGTGTCAAAAAACATTTCCACGCGTCAGAAAAAGTTTGACACCCATAGACTTTAATGTCCATCTGGGACATTTCGCCGGCAGCAATTTTTTGGCGAAGCGAAACAAGTCAAAATTGGCCGAAGCCTAGAGGTGACTGCAATGATTGGGTGGTCTGCTGGCTCTAAGGATGTATTTTTTTCTAATCTTAATACTAGAATGGGATCCAGAATGCTTGGGACCTGAGTTTTTTCCATAATTTTGGATCATCATACTTTGCATACATAAAAATATTTAAACATTAAATAAACCCAATGAGCTTATTTTGGCACCAATATGGATTCATGGATCTTAGTTACCATCAAGTACATGGTAATTTGAATTATAGTATCTATAAATATAATTTAATTTAAATTCTATCTCTAGAATATAACATACTTTGTACTCCCACACTTTTCGTTCATTCACAGATAATATTTAGAACAACATGCAGAATTTCCTATAAAACAAAACATTCACCCCCTGTTAAAAAAAAAGCATGAATACTATCATTAATTATAGCATTTTTTTGTGTTGTGTGAAATAATCCCTGTGATGTAAAGATAATAAATAGTGTGTTAATACACAGGCTACCCTAGGCTATTGCTTAGGGGTCCAGTGTGACTGAGGGTCCATCTAGCTCTTTTCAATTAATATTTCTATTTTCTATTAACATTTATTTTTATTTGTACTGCTGGGTCTGGTGCATCTGTTGGGAGAAGAAAACAGGCAAGACATGTGCTTGTGTACAAATGTATGCAGATCCGGTGATGTTGGTGGTATGCGCTGAACCCAAGGTATGCGCTGAGCCCCTGTGCACGTGTTCCTAGAACTGCACACACCAAGACCCAGCAGTAGCGTAGGAAGAAGGCCACTATAGACAAAGCATAGGGGCCCCACATCTCATTGATCCACCACTGAAGAAACTGTATTGTCTGCAGACAGGTAGAAGTGCTGTCTGACTGAGCACTACTTCCATGAAAAACATGCGTTATGAGACCTTTGGGGAGCTTGAGATTCATTTATACTGTCAATTCAAATCAGGGAACTAGAGCTTCATAAATCATTAATCAGGAGCTTTAGGGTCTAACACTTTACAGGAAAAACATTACTTATATTTCTTCAATGAGGCATCAAAAAGGTTTTCTAGATTGACTCACTGTGCTAAAAAGACGTCTTTGAGTTGATATATACATATACGTATAGAGAGAGACAAAAAAGGAAGATTAAATAAATAAGGCTAATATTGATATGTCAAAAACAAAGCTACCGCTGGGATCCTTTAATTAACATTCATTCTGATATGTTGTTATTTCTTTTTAGTTTGATCCTGGCAGTTGTTCTGATTATGCTCTGTAGGAGCTGACTTTTCAGATGAATTATACAGAGTCCTTTACAATGTATACATCAAGTTAGATAAATTACCCATTACATGGATAATAGAGCTCAAAGGTTTATTAAACTAATGATAATTAATACAAAAAGAAATTTTTGTCGGCCCAAATAGTCCTGTATCTATATATAAGAAACGGGAAAAGACAAAACGTCTTGTGCATGTGCAAAATTAATAAAATTATATTCAGAGGAAGGTGAGAACGAAAGTCTGTCTCAAATGAGCTCACCCTTGAACTCTGTTGACCCAGGTGTATAGGGAACCCTGGGTCCTGCACATGAATTCAATCCCGCAATTAACTCAAACACGGCTTAATGTAGAAATAGCACTCACCAAATATGCAGGGTGGCCCGGGTGCATCGCCCCGAACCCGTAGCTGGGGTGAGTAAGGAAATATGAAGAAAACGGCAAGCACTCCTGGAACCACTCGTAAGTAAAATCAGCTTTTATTCAGTCGGTTAAAAACATGGAATCCTGACGCGTTTCGTATCTCACCGATACGTAGTCATAGGCATAATGAACAGAGTAACATGTCGGCTTATTTAAATTGTTAAACCGGAAATGACATATAAGATGACACTATATTTAAATCTCAAATAGGTTTCATTAACCATTTCGTGTACATCCATTTTAAAATGTTAAATATAAAACAAAAATTACCCAAAATGTTTTCAAATTAACTGAAGAAAAACCAATACAAATTTTCTTTCAACTTGTCTAGCTATATAGCCAAATAACCTACTGCTGCAATGTTGCTCAATCCATGTTTCCAAAATGTGTTAATCTCTTAAACAAATGTTGCATTTTTTTAGAGCAACTAGTTACAATTTTGTTTGTTGCATTAAGACTTTTCTGAATGCTAAAATTAGCTATACTTTCTTTTCAAAGGAAACAATATGTTGAAAGTTGAACTATAACCTTCACTATGGATTGAAAACTAGAATATATACACCAGATAATAATATATCATAAACGAATGGAAAATTATGAAAAATATGAAAAGTTGAAAACTCAGAAATTTAGAAAAATGCAATAAATGAAAAATGCAATAAATGAAAAATGCAATAAATGAAAAATTGAAAAAAAGGGGGGGGAAAAATAAGTAAAGACAAAATACACAAAATATTAATACAATAAAGACAATAATACAATATTTGTATTGGTTTTTCTTCAGTTAATTTGAAAACATTTTGGGTAATTTTTGTTTTATATTTAACATTTTAAAATGGATGTACACGAAATGGTTAATGAAACCTATTTGAGATTTAAATATAGTGTCATCTTATATGTCATTTCCGGTTTAACAATTTAAATAAGCCGACATGTTACTCTGTTCATTATGCCTATGACTACGTATCGGTGAGATACGAAACGCGTCAGGATTCCATGTTTTTAACCGACTGAATAAAAGCTGATTTTACTTACGAGTGGTTCCAGGAGTGCTTGCCGTTTTCTTCTTATTAAACTAATGCACAAAGGTATTAGTATATAGAGCTCAAAGGTTTATTAAACCAATGCGCAAAAGTATTAGTATACAATTTCCCATAGAGGCATATTTATTATGCTTTTTGCATGGCGTAAAATTATATATATATAATCTATATCTATATAGATATAGATATAGATATAGATATATCTATATCTATCTATCTATCTATCTATCTATCTATCTATCTATCTATCTATCTATCTATCTATCTATCTATACATAAGCCAATAAAGAAAACCAATAGGTTAACCCAAGGTAAATTGCTAATTGAGAACACAACAAAGAACTCATACCTGTGGCTTGGAAAAATAGTGTGGGTATCATTAAACAAGCAAATGGGGGTTCGATTCCTGACAGTTACAAGTAAAGAAAGATGTTTGTTATCGTATAGTTTAATGCAGAAAATGATGTCAGTTCTATGTTTAACTCTTCTTAGATATAGAATTCTGATAAAAAAAAATAATAGGATGTTAGACATCTGGGGGTTGGAAAATAGATTATAAGATGTAAGTTATTTGACTATGTTGGGGTTTTCGCTAATTATACAAAATTTGTGCAGAACTATAGGTTCCATGCAGGATGTTGCCACTTTTCAGAGTGTTTGACTAAATTGGAAAACTGGGCAGCAAACTGGAAAATGAGGTTCAATGTTGATACAGTAAATGCAAAGTTATGCACTTAGTGGTGAGTGGGATGGAAGACTTAAATTATGATGGTAGGCTGTCAAGGTTGGGGTTGTTTTCTCTGGAAAAAAAGATGTTTGTGAGGGGACATGATTACACTTTACAAGGACATTAGAGGACATTATAGAGAAATAACAGGGGACCTTTTTACCCATAAAGTGGATCACCGCACCAATGGCCACTCCTTTGTTGTTGTGATGGCTGATTCTTTTAATACTTTTAAGAGTGGCTTGGACATTTCTTTGGACAAGCATAATTTCCAAGGCTATTGTGATACTAAAATCTATAGTTAGTATAGATATGGGTATATATAGTGTATTTGAGTGTATGGAGGGGTCAGTTTGAGTGTGTTTGTATGAATGCTGGATATCATTTGGAGGGGTTGAACTTGATGGTCTTTTTTCAACCCGATTTAAATATGTAACTAAGTAACTGATGTGTCAAATGTGACAATGTGTATAAAATATACATATAATATATATATAATTACCTATATTATAATTTAATTTCTGACACAACCTCAAGTTTCCTGTCACAGATAGTGATACAGATTGTACCTACTTGTGTATTTTAAAAAGTTTAATAAGATCGCTTCTGACTCAACTATAGCTCTAATCTCCTGCACTCAAATAGCTGAAGCAACAGAAATGTGAGTAGTGAAGTAGTAGAAGTAATGTCTTATTTATTAGGAATATTTTCAAGGAATCCTTTTAGACATGAGAATGTTATACAGTGAGGTTGGTAAATTATGGCAGATGTAAGCAGAAATGAGAAGCGTGAAATAAGCTGGGAAGGCAAAGAATTGATGTGTATCCTTTTCCTAAAGTGTATAAACTGTATGTGATATGGTGATGGAAGGGTCAGATGTGTGTTGTGATGTTACCGATAGAGGAGTTAAGAAGTTGTCATGATTTTGAGATGGATTAAAGATTAAAGGATTAGGAAATGCAATATTCATGGACTGCTAGTAATTTAGTGTAGAATATTGCATTGTTATAGTGTAGAATATCGGAGAAAATTCTGATTTGCAACATAATGGTAAGCAGCTGACATTCATTTTAACATGTAGAGAGAAACTGATTTCAAGATCAATATAACATAGCAAATACTCAGGGCAAATTCTCCAGTCAAAAAACAGATTTGGAATGACAAAATTAGTTCATCATAAGCTGATGTAATGCTACTGGTGCTGTTTTCAGTTTGTTTTTTAAGATAGCAATAAAAGCAGACATTGGAAAAAAATTGAGTATGACTCTTTGTTCTCCCTTAGGACAGCTTTTAACCTGCATATTTGTGGAGTGTTGGAGGAGAAATGCACTGTGATCTAAACTGATCCTAGGAACTTAGTTCTGCAAATAATACATGCTAATAAACGCACCACCAATGCTGCCCAATTTGTCAGAGTTCAAGCTGATTTTTTTTTGTAACAGGCAGTTCTAAGAACTATCATGATGAGGTTACTGGTTAGTCAATAGCATCAAGTCCATTTTTACATAACATAACTTATTTCAAAGAATTTTAGACTTGCTTGTCTCATTTAAAACCACTATACCTGTATATTTTTTTGTTGTATTCCCTTGGCTTTTGTCTAATGGAATATTGTGTCCAATAATAAAATATAAAATATTTTGTGCCCAACTGACTGAAGTTTTACCATTGTGCCACAATCCCCTAATGAACAGGGTAGTACAATAAATATCCCATATAATGGGCAAATTATTATTATATACACAAAAACCTACACTACAATTATGAAAATATAATAATATTCTTCTGCACTAGGCACTATCCACAAAAAACACAATTGTCTGTTGAATATACAGAACCATTTTCTCTGACTCTCTGGGAAAGTCACAGTTTGGTGATAAGTAAAACAATTATTTGTTATCTGCGGAGACAATTTTAAGATGTAGTAATAGGAAATTCCCTTCTAATAAGCAATCCTCTTAGAATGATGTAGGAGCTGAGCAAACTTTTCCTCTAGTAGTCACTACTTTTATGTAATTTTTTGTTTAGCTGCATATGTTCTACAGTGTCTACAGTGTTTAAAGCAGCAACCATACTGTAATTCAATACCTTTAAAAGCTGTTAACTCTAAGCAGCACATTTTAATGCATATTCAGTAATATTTGCACCCTATATGGATGTTTTAAAGACAAATCTTTTTCAAATGCCCTACTAAGCTTTCTGTTTGGACAGTGTTCAAAAAAGGATTTAATGTCTCAGCCTAGTTGACGAGATTAATGGGCCAAAAGATGAACACATTACATTAACCTGTGTTTAATCGCATTATTCTCAGTTCTTTGAGAACAAAGTGTTTATGTTAGGTTACATTGTACAACAGAATGTATAAGGATAGAGAGCCCTCACTGCTTAATGCAATTATATGTCTCTAATAGATCTGAGCCCTCATTCTGTATCAAACACAATATAGTTCTCCTGAGATTCATTGTGGCTTTGAAATGAAATTTATTTTACTAAGTCATGAAGAGAGACTATAAAATATGATAAGGATAAATAGGTCTGCATTTTAATTTATACTGTTAGTTACAAAGCAAGTACATAAAAACGAAATAAATAACTACAAAACAAATTAAAGTATATGGGAAATACAAATGTAGCTAGACTTGATGTAGGAATATGCCTATTTTAAAGCAGTGCTTCTCTTCGCTTTATGTTTTCTAAAAATATTTAGTAAAATATGTACCCTATAATTCCATTTAGACTTATTTTTCATGCTTGTGGCCACACTTGCTTCAATTTGTTAGTAAAACCTTGTTCCCCAATGTGTATCCCTCAACCTTCTTTTGCACAATAAATACTATTCTGAAAAACTTTATCTGGGGCAAATCTAGAGTTAGGCTTGAGATGAATACTTTGATGGGGCCAAAGCAAAAATGAGGACTGACTATACCTAATATGCAATATTACTATCTCTCAGCTAATAAGTCAGATATCAAACCTATGATGGACAACTCACTATATCCTCTACTTTACCAAATGTGAAGCAATACTCAATGCTAAGCTATCAATTCAATTCATGTGTGCTTCAAGAGTAGAGAATGGCTCTTTGTAGCCCCAGGTGCATGCTGTACCCTCTGCCAGGGCGAATGGATGCAGACAAAAAGAGCAGCCCTTGGGTGATTTAAAAAAAGTGAATCTTTACTTAAATTACCAAGGCTTGACAAAAGGCCATAGTAGCCTGAAACGTTGCCTTGAGGCTGGTTTTTTTTTGATCTGCAACAATTCTTAGCTAACCCATGGCTTATTTTTATTAATCAGGCAATCCACTTTTCCAAAAGTAGGGTAAAGCATTGCAATAAGCACATTGCCTTGTGGGGTATAAAGCAGTAATAGTTTGTATAAAGGGAAAAATAATACAATTTAAAACATCAACTGCACTACATCAGAGACTAACCTAAGCCAGGTGGGTGGAGGAATGTAAATGGTGGTCCAATAAAGTAATATAAGACTGTGCTCATATCATGTCAAGGCCCTGCTGCCAGAGATCAAAGGGTTAACATCAGTTGGGACACAAGATAGAATTGTATCTACAGAACTGCATGTACACACTCTGTCTGCAGCTGGCAGATATAGACCACAATGCTTGCACCATTTGTGCCTTGGAAAACGTTTGATTGGGAAATATGTAGTCCAGCAACTGTGCACTCACCTGTTACAAGAGTCTTTTACCATTTATGGAAATCATTGTGCCCCCTTTACCCATGGTAAAAGCCTTGCTAAGGGTATAAAAACTTGAATAAATAGGCGTGACATTTGAAGTGCTCCGTGTCATACTTGCTAAGTGTGACATTGTGACAAGCCTCCCAAGAATCCAATGTTTTGTCCAACAAATAGTTCAGTTATTCTTAAGAACCTTGTCTTGGAGTATTGATTAATAATAAGGTACTGGTAAGCAAATCACCAAAATACCTCAAACCTCCCTATAGAATAACTAACCCTTCCTGGTTTAGCCATATACTCTCCACATATACTCGCCACAATAGTTGAAAGCTTTTAATGAAAATGTGATGGGCGAATTTGCACTGTTTTGCTTCGCCGAAAAATTAGCGAAATTCGCGAAACGGCGAAAAATTCGCAAAACGGCACCGGCGTCTCGTTTGACGCCGGCGTCCGTTTTTTCGAAAAAAAATGTTGACGCCGGCAAATTTTTGCCGCGGATTTTCGCGGGCGTTTTGCGAATTTATTCACTGACGGCTAATCGCGCAAATTCGCGCCTGGCGAATAAATTTGCCCATCACTAATGAAATCATATTGTTCAAGCCTCCCTGTATGTACTTGAGAAACTGGGGAGGAGGACATAGGTATCATTGCACATTACCAGTGGCAGGAAGCACTGGATGTACCCTTCTCCATTTTGCTTAACTACAGGCATAAATTACTACAACTGTGAATTATCCATTGGGCTTATTATACAAGGTACACATTAATCAAAATATCCCCCAAACTTTCACAACTGTGTCTCAGCTGCTCTAGGGCCATAGGTACTGTGTATTACTGCACACACTGTTAAAACACCTACCCATAGTGGTGGGAACTCATATCCAGTCCAACCCACACTTCTGCATACTATGTATTGGTGTGTACCAAACTGTATAGTTGTGGCCCTCACAATTAATGCCACTGAATGTAAAATATATATATATATATATATATATATATATATATATATATATATATATATATATATATATATATATATATATATATATATATATATATATATTCCATTTTGCAAACTTATATTTTCCTCTTGTAATATGACTTGAATGTAATTATTTGGCTTCAATTAATTACTTTTTTGGTTCAATTAAACTTACCTGAGCAAAAAAATAAAATAAAAAAAAATTGAAGCCAAGCAGTGCAAAGAAAAGATACATAATTTCACTTGGCTATTTACATGAAAAAGTTAAAATGACTTCACTGGTAGCTAAGTCATCCTATTTTTAAACTGCTCTAGTGGTAAGCACATTATTGAGCAATACATACCAAAAGGTAAATGAACCAAATACAGTATATAGTAGTGTAGGCCTAGCAAGACCAGGAATAGTTTTGATATAATGCAATATATAAATAAGGCATCCCTATTTAGTTTACAAAGTAGGTCATTTTGTAGCCTTTGACAGAAAATGTAAGATATTTAACTAAATTTGATAAGTGCAGAGAATCTATTTTTGTCTGACAAACCCACATTGCACCTCTGATAGAAGGGTTTTATGGTGCGCAAAACAGTCTGATTTGCAGGTAGTTAACTACCCCTCCTCATTATTATACTGAATTTAATTAGATACATTTACATACATTACATACATTTTATTAGATACATGATGAGTTCACCTTATAAAAATCATAAACCTTACCTTTACTGATGTGCTTTGTGGAGCATACTGCACCTTACCACCTGCATCAATTTTTAAGAAGTGCCATTAAGCAGCTTCACCAGGCTTCATTTTAGTATCCTTGTCTAACATGGTCCATTAGCCATGGAAAAACCATTACATAACATATATTGCTGACTATACCTTTTTAATATTGAACACTTTATCTGGGAAGTAGAAAGCATCTCCTCTGTCTTTGTTCCCGTCACATTAAAGCGCTTCCTTATTCCATTGTTTCCAAACATTATTTGCTTTAACATTATCATAATGCAGAAACATTCAGAATTTAAATGTGTTTTTGTTTGTCTGTAAGAAATTTTATATTAAAATCCTATGCTCTCATGATACACCTTTTTGCTGATTTATAAATATTAAACATGAAGAATGTAAGGAACAATCAAATAAATAACATGCAGGGCAAAATAATGAGAAACAGAAGAGTTTGAAACTGAGAGTTTATAAAAACACCAAGAGGTACGAAGAAAAAAAAAAGAGATCGGGGACAAACATGAAAAAAATCGAGCAAAAATTCAGATTGCATGTTTTTTTCATGTTTTTATCCCAAATCGCTCTATTTTTTCTGACATTTTCCCCAAAAAAAAACAATTTTTCGGATTATTTACTGAAAAGTCCGAAATAGTTAGATTTTTGGGCTAATTCCAGTGCAGGCCACAGAAACTTCCAAATAGGATAGGGACCTCTACCATTGACTTATATACAACCGCGGTAGGTCTGAGATGTCCAATTTTCAAATTCAGACTTTTTCCACTAGAAGTTTGGATTCTATAGTTAAAATAAACTCTAACTTTTCCAGTTTTTGGCATTCAGACTTTAATAAATAACCCCCTAAATGAAGGATTTTTTAAGGATTTGGAAATGTTATAGAAATAAGTCAGTTTAAAGCACCCAGGAAGGATTATATTCTTATTCTTTTTTATTTTAAAAAGCATCAACTCAGCAGACAGCAGTCTAATTGTATGTAAATGATAGTCAAGGAATACAGTTAGTGCAGGTTTTCATTACATCAGATGGACATGACTCTTATGTAATTTGTCACAAGACAGAGAAAATGAGTGCTGGAAGTAGTCAGGCAGTCAAAGAGGAATAGAGGACAAATAAAACTGCAGTTGGACCTGTGTAGTTCTGTCATCTCTGCCTATTGCAAGCACAGCTGTAATAATAGTTTAGGTCTTATACAGCATTATAGTAGTCAAGTTGGAAAGTTCTTTGAATTTTTATTATATTTTAGCTGTTTTAAGGCTCTTTCTGGCATGGAGGCAAAAGAGGTGACAAAAACATAGGCTTGCTGCCATCCTGTATGAAGTGGTCCATTGTGCAACACATAGGGGTTATTTACTAAACTCTGAATGCAAAATTCATGAAAATTTGTGATTTTTTTTAAATAAAATCGTACTTTTAAAAAAAAATCATGATTTTTTTTGAATTTATTAAATCCCAAGGATGGAAAAGTCTGAATCAGAAAACCCGCCATCTTAGACCTGTCGAGGTGGCATATAAGTCAATGGGAGAAGTCCCAGCGATTTCTTGATGTGAGCTGAGTTTTATTCAATACCCCAAAATTTTCGGAGTTTTTGGGCAAAAATCCAAAAAATTCACGAAAATCAGATGAAAAATCTTAAAAAATCATGAAAATTGTTTTTTTTCCGCCAAGCAAATTTTTCGGGAAAATGTAATAATAAATAAGTGCAACAAACCCGAGCGGATTTGATTGGAGTTTGTAGCAGAAAATATTGAGATAAATTCGGACTTTGATAAATAACCTCCTAACTTTATATCTGGCAAGTTTGAGTTGTTTGCAGCAGGGAAAATGTGAGTTTGAGTGAGCACAGTTGAAAAGCAGGGCATCCAAAACTAAGACAAATATAAAGCTATTTGTAAACAATTTATTTATCAAAAATCAAGTTTGCAGCAACACAGAAACACAAATGTGAATACTAGCACAAGTATTTCCCAAAACCTCAAACTGTCGGGATTTATTAAACAAAATAAAAATTTGTCTGAAAAAACCTGCCAGATGATAGCTGGTGCGGGTTCTATAGAAGTCAACGGGTATTGTCTCAAGCAACTTTATTTACAGTATGTATTTTCCCAGTTCATTAAAACATTCCAGATGTTCAGTCTTATTGAAAATGAATGGAACTACAGTATCTGATTGTTGCTTATGTGAAACTTTCTTCTTTATGTCCTTTAAAAAAATGGAAATTAGGCTTAAATAAACTAGCATTTGAGAGAAAAGTTACTTGTGTTTGTCTCAGATTTTTTTTGTGCTGTGTTATTTCCTCAATAGTTATGGGCGAATTTCTCCCGTTTTGCTTCGCCAAAAAAGTTTTTTGTGGGAAATTCGCGAAACAGCGAAAAAATCGTGTAATTCTTAAGTTATCACTTAAAAATCGAGCAATTCGAAAGTTTTCACTTAAAAATTGAGCAACTCGAATGTCTTCACTGTAATCAAACAATTCGAGCGTTTTCAGAAAAAAATAGAGCAATTCAAACGTTTTTAGGAAAAAGCAAGCAATTTGAATGTTTACACACAAAAAATCTGGCAATTCAAACGTTTTCAAGAAAAAAATTGTGAAAAATGGAAATTCACGCAGGTGAATTTTCACCGACGAATTTTCACGGCAGATTTGCAAATTTATTCACCAGCGAAGAAACACGGAAATTCGCCGCAAATTCGTGCCAGGCGACTTTATTCGTCCATCACTATCCCTCAATCAAAGTGTTGCCTATGTCAGCACCACCAACTATAAGGATAATGGCAGACAAGGAAATTATATGCTAGCAGTGGTTGAAAAATCTCCTGATAAATGCAAAACATATGTAAAAATATGGAAATATATACAGTGTATGTAAAACATATAAATCACCTAATTGTTGGACACGTCATTTTTCTGCATTGTCCAGCAGTTATGCAATTTATATTTTTTATCACCAGTGATTCACATTGCACTAGTGCTAAGAGATTCCTTTTGCCCGTGGGCAGCAACGGAGTTTTTGAGGACGTCATTACATGGGAATGATTGTTATACATGGATGACAATTACTATTTGGCTTACAGCTCTCCAAAAGCCGTACAAGATTTTAGCTTCAAGGCAAATTAAGCAACGTCTGAAGTAGTATTTAAAATGTAAATAAATATATTTTGAAAGCATTTTAAGAAGCATAAATTCTCACCATATATTATCCATGTTCATTAAACATGGGTTCCTCCATAACCTTGAAGTTACCCGAATAGTTAAAAGTCAGATCGACTATATGGGTCAGCTTTTACTGAGAGCAGTTGGCATTCATTAAAACAAATGACTTAACCCTGTAACTGCAGCACTAATTACTGATCTTTTTTCCTCTGTGGCCTTGAATGCACTTAAAGAGTTTTCACTTGTTCTGCTCAAGGACAATGAGCTATAGGCAGTTTTTGCAGCCTAACCAGTTACAGAGCTGTGCATTTGCCTCCAGGCACTTAAGTAATGGCGTGCATCATTGTGCATGGAGCACACTGGTAAAATACCTGTCATGGATGCACTTAAGCTTGAATATTGCTAAATTAAGAATGTATTTTTTCATCTAAACATAATTAAATAGATTGATATAGTGAAATAATTATCTCCAACAATTAGCATATAACGGATCCACTTTAAGCCAACATAGATTGAATTAATATATTCAGTTTGCTGTGAGATTTTTGTCCTCAGACTGCCTCCCCTTCATTGTTTAGCTCCATTGTTTACTTGCTGTAGATTGAGGAAGAGATGGTCCACCAATTGTAAGCTATAGATTCACAGGGGTAGGGTGGACGTTTTCAACGTGATCCGACGCACTACAACAAAACGCCGGCGTCTGCAACGGAATCAAGGTAATTAATGGAAATGTTGGATGAAGTTGCAGCGCTGATCCGATGCAACACGACTGTCGGATGCAGACGCAGCGTGCAGCGTCTGCATCCGACAGTTGTGTCGCGTCAGATCAAACTGCGATACCATCCGACATTGCATTCACTTACCTTATTTCCGTCGCATGCGATTTGCCGCCGGCAGCATGCCGGATCGCGCCGAAAACGTCCACGTAGTCCTACCCTAAAAGTAGGACTCCCACCTTGTGTTACTGTGGTATTTTAAATATGCATTTGTCAATAAATATTAATGAGTATCGAATAATGCTTCAAATCTTGTTTCTTTAGTCATTTTGAATATACAGTGCTAAGGAGGAGCACAGCACTCATAGCTGTTTTCATAAAAGACAAAAAAAAATGCAGACCCATAATTACAGATTTGTAAAACTGGAGGCCATTCTACATAATACAAAAAAACATCTTTGAATCTATTTTCTTTGTTCTACAAATCATTACTTTGTATTGCAATGTTACATGGCTGCATAATTATTAAGGCTGCAAAATACATTAGTTCACCAAGTTCAATCCTTCACAAAAAAACCTTTTAATTGCTGTTGGGATGGAGAAAAAAAAACACAAACAAAAGGATACAGTACCTGCTTCTTTTTAATTATCTTTTTATATTGTGGAAGGCCCGGAGGCGCCATAGTATGATGGACTTGTCTGTCAGGAAAGTTTTATCTTTTGTTGTCATCTATTGTAATTATAAAGCCTCACTTGGATTACATGACACATTTTGTTTTTTTTAATAAGAATTTACAAATAAACACAAAAATGTACTGAATACCTAGCCTTACTTCAATGCAATTATCAGCTCAGCAGGGATTACACACTTGATATACCTATGGTTTCTTCATACATTTTTACTAAAAATGTTCACACTGTAGCAATGAAAGATTATGAAGTCAAGTTTGTGCCACTAAATAAATTTTATGTGAAGCTTTTTCTATAAGTATGTAAAACAAAGCAAGATGATGCACATCTATTAGTTAAGAACAAAATAAGAAAACAGGTTCATTTTCCTACAGTGTTTTGCCAATGAAATCCCAAATATTAACATAGGGGGCCAGTAATACCATAAAGTGAATATATATATATATATATATATATATATATATATATATATATATATTTTTTTTTTTTAAAGCTACAGTTTAAATTGCCATTGGCAGATCATCTATTTCTTAAAAAAATTCCCTGGTTTGTGTTTTCATTGTATAGTTCTGTAGATAGCCATACATTCTACTTAAATCTATTATTTGCCAAATAAACAAATGTCCTATTGCAGCCCTTATTGTTGCCTCTATGGCTACACAGCCGCTTTTTACATACACTATATTTGAGCCTCTGAAGGAGAAAAACAATTTGATCTATTGCAAGGTAACAGTACACCATAAACACACTGAAGTCTGCTGGTGCCAACTGTTAGGGTTAGGATTGGCTAGGACACCCAGTCGGCTTGGCCGGCCCTGGAAGTTCCAGATTTCTAAGCTGTTATAACTACAGGGTATGGGACCTGTTATCCAGAATGCTCAGGATCTGGAGTTTTCTGGATAATGGATCTTTCTGTAATTTGGATCTTCACACCTTAAGTCTACTAGAAAATCATGTACACATAATAGGGGAATTATCGCAAAAATTTAAATTTAATATAAGTTTATTTCATGCTGAAATAAGACATTTTCTAAATCAATTAAATATTCTGCATTGTTTCTGAAATAATCAAGTTTATGTTCACTATTCCTCTATCAGCATCTGTTTCTCTTCATTCTGTTTTCATACAGTAGTTGGGTGTCAGATAGTCATTGACAGTTAGATCCAATATGTCTTATAGGGGGGCTTCCTTTCCTAGCAGATGTATTAGAGCTCATCCAAATAACTGATTCCAGAACAAACAAAATATAACAAAATAACTGCCTTTTTGCACAAATTCTGCATGTAGACAGAGGATTTCTCGTGATTTTAACTCAACATGTTTTGTTAAAAACTCTGATTACATCCACACGAGTTTTTTCCACTATTATTCGATTTTCCCAAAAATGTGGTTGCGGGAAAAAAAATCTGAAATTACCGATTTTCTGGATTTTCCACCCGAAAACAGATTTTGTATGCTTTTTTCCTGAAAACTTCAAAATATTCAATGTATTTCACGAAACACAGCGCACATCAAAAAATCATTGGGACTTCTCCAATTGACTTATATGCAACCTCGACAGGTCCGAAATGCCAGATTTTCTGATTCAGACTTTTCCATCCTTGGGTGAAAATAAATTCCGAAAAATTTGTGATTTTTTAAAAGTCAGATTTTTTAAAAGTCAGATAATTACTAGGGAAAATATACTACTGAAAATCTACTACTACTGAAAATCTCTAAGGGGCACATTTACTTAGGGTCGAATATCGAGGGTTAATTAACCCTCAATATTCGACCGTCGAAGCAAAATCCTTCGACTTCGAATATCCAAGACAGTACTTCGACTATCGAATGGTTGAATAGTCGAACGATTTTTAGTTCGAAACGTTCGATTCGTAGTCGTAGTCGAAGGTCGAAGTAGCCAATTTGATGGTCGAAGTTTTTTTTTTATTCTATTCCTTCACTCGAGCTAAGTAAATGGGCCCATAAACGTGCGAGTTTTAGAGAAATAGAAACCCCCACAAATGTTTTGAGAAAAAATATGATTTGTGAAGAAATGTATAAAAATAAGAATTTTAGTAAATTGGTCCCTTAATGTAAGATTAATAGGAGAAAAAAGATGGGTAAAGAAAAATAATAATACAGGAATGGGACCTGTGATCCAGAATCATTAAAATATTAAGGTTTTTTTTTACTAAAATCCAAAAATGTCTCACAATTTGCTTAAAACCACTTTGACCAAACTACCATGCAAATTTTTACAAATAACTTTACTTGAAAAAAGCTGGTGCGATGGAAAAAATGTTATGCTCTTTCTGTATTTTGATGCCCACAAATTATTGTACAAAACCTATCGCAAATCATGATATCTTCCAATTGTAAACTGGGGATCTGCCATTAACTTCTACATGACCTTGGCAGGTTTGAGATGGAGTACTTTTTTGTTCTGACTTTTAACAGCCTCAAGGTTTAATATTCTTTAAAAAAAATTAGTTTTCTCAATAAAAAAAGGTGTATTTCCCCTTTAAAACTCCAACCAGAAAAAAAAATGGACTTTTATAAATAACCCCCTAAGTAAATAGGCTGGTCCTGCTTCCAATAAGGATTAATTATATCTTAGTTTGGATGAAGTACAAGATACTGTTTTATCATTACAGAGAAAAAGGAGATAATTTAAAAAAATAAATTGGATTATTTGGCTTAAATGCAGTGATGGGCAATTCTGTGTAGCTTTTAAAATTAGCAAATTTACCACGAAATTCGTGAAATGGTAAAACATTTGCGAAACACATTGAAGTCAATGGGCATCGAAATAATTTTGATGAGTGTCAATTTTGATACGCGCGACTATTTGGTCCAAATGCATTAAAGTCAATGGGCGTCTGAATAATTTTGACGCGCAACAATTTTTATGCGCACTCCAATTATTTTTTTTTGATGTTGCAGATTTTCCACTGGCGAATTATCACCACAGTTTTGCGAATTATTCACTTGTACTGAAACACAGAAATTCACAGCGATTTCTTGTCTGTCAAATTTTTTTTCGCTCATCACTATACATTGTATCTTAATTACTTTAAAACAATTTAATATTTGGTGTTATTGTTCCTTTAATGTCCTAAATATAATAGTATGGATGAGTGCAGAGAATCTCTTGTCTTTATATGCTTGTGCTTGTGCTGACATCTCCCTTGCTTAATGGTTTGAAATAGTTGGTGAGCACAACTTTCTGTTTTTAATTTTCAGCAAACCTGAAACTTTCATATATTTATATTATTATATTATTATTATATTTATAAAAAAATGTATCTTAGGGGCAGATTTATCAAAGGTCAAGGTGAATTTTCGAATTTAAAAAATCCAATTTTGAGCTATTTTTTGTGTGCTTCGATTAGGGAATAGTCCAAATTCTTTTCGAATTTGAAAAAAATTCTAAATTTAGAATACCGAAATTTATCATGTAGTGTCTCATTAAAAATTTGACTTTGACCAGTCACCATCTAAAACCTGCCGAATTGCTGTTTTAGCCTATGGGGGACTTCCTACAACCTATTTGGAATCAATTAGTAGACTTGAAAAATCAAAGTTTTTTTTGGAGAAAAACTCCACTATGTGGTTGTGGTGAAAAAAAAAAAACGTAGACCCCACTAATCCACTTCTTTGCATTATGGAGAGACAGCAGCATTTGCCATAGTGAATTATTAATGGAACATTTAAAGGGGATTCTATTCAACATGGAGAATTTCTGGAAAGATAATTGGATTGTACTATTTTGTGTATGATAAACAGTTGTAGAATAGTGGAAATGAATTTCTCTAACAAGGTAGGGCAATGTATATGCTATTGCAGAGCTAAAATGCCTTAGCTGCAATACTTCGCCAAATTAAACCTGCCGAAGTGCTATGTTAGCCTATGGGGACCTTCTAATGCATTTTTCTACATTTTTTATAGGCAAAGTAAAATCATTCGATCGATATTCGAAGTATAACCATTCGACCTTTGATAAATCTGCCCCTCAATGTAATGGTTTCTTGATTCTTTCCTAGAAGTAACTGTATATGGTGAGTTGACATACCATCATTTTTTTAAGTATTGTTTTACCAATAATTCTGTAGCTCCACCAGCTGAAATACATTCTCATACATACACCATCTAACAGGGCATTTTCATGGCAAATCAGGAACATGGTATTCTTTGCAAAAGGAAATCTTTTCAAATATTCTGTTTTCACATATTTATGGTAAACATGGTTTTCTTCTTAAAAGAAATTGTGAATGTTGCATATCTGTTCTTTAGGTAGAGACAGGATATTTCAATAAAGTGGAGCAACTAAATCAAAGTAGAACAACCAGGCCCGGATTTGTGGTGAGGCCACATAGGCCCGGGCCTAGGGCGCCAAAATTTTTGGGGCGGCGCACCGCCAAGCTGCATCTTTGAAGCACTGGGGACTTAACGCTCCCCAGCGCTTCTGCCTCAGCGAGCGCCACAGCCGGCGCTAGGACCCTGCAGACACAGGGCGGCACGACCGGAAGCCTCAAGGGTATAGATCGTGCAGCCTTGGGGCGCCGCTTCGTTAAATCCGGCCCTGGGAACAACTGGCTAATTGTGATGGGCGACAAAATTATTTTGACACAAGACAAATTGTGCAACAAATTATTGACACGCAACAACTTTTTTCACCTATTAGAGTCTATGGGTATAGTCTGATTTTTAAGTCATTGTTGGTCTTACAAATTTGGAGAGGATCCATATATAATGTGCCATTTAAAAATGCACAAGTCAGGAGCACCAATGGATGCAAGAAGTAAATGGCCTTGAGCTTGTCAATGCTGCACTCTGTACCAAATGTTCATTCCTGAAATTCAAATTAGATATTGTCATTCTCCCATAACTAATATCCTTTAGTAATTGTTTGTAATAAAAATGTACTTTTGTATATTATTTTATTGGAATAAATACATTTTCACTCTAATAATGTGTAATCGTAATGCATACAGTATATCAAATGATGTCTTCAAAAATCCTACAGACCATATCAGCAAAACATATCAGAATATTACTGTTATCAGTTTTAAAAATGAATCACCGCTACTTGTACAAACAATGTTTTCATCAACAATGTCAACTTCAATGTCAGTGTTCATGTGGTCTCTTTAAAAAATCCATTTATGGTCTAAGTAGAACCACAGCCAACTTGGGTGGCATCCTAGAAGTACAACTGGAGTTGCAATCACAACCAAATCAATCTGCTGCCATGCTTTTTATAGCTTAACCTACATCGATTCAGGATGAACTGACATATAAATCTATGAAAAGTGTTAGGGAATAAAAATATAAAATTGCTCAAATTTCCTGATTGTAGATTGACCACAAATAGGACTAAATCAAGATTTAGACGTTTGTTTAATATGCAGGACACTGCAATTAGCATAAAATATTTAGTTAGAATTTCATGAAATGCATGCCATAATGCAAATAACAGACTTTACCATGTTGTTTCTATATCCTGGTTTACTACATTAATTTGATAAAATGAGCGCCGGGAAGAACATACATGGGGAGGCCTATTTACTAAAATGCAACTCATTGTTAAATTTCATTATTATTTCAAAAGGGGGTGATTTTGACAGGTTTTAGCTGGAATATTTTCAGATTGTATGTATGTATGTATGTATGTATAACTTTATTTGTAAAGCAATGTTAAGGAGCTGCAGTGCTGTACAGTGCATAAAAGTACAAGATATATATAAAAGTATACACGAGGATTCAAATTTTTAACTGCTTCAGAGGATAATAAATTTAGAAAAATTCTAGGTTTTTTTCCCCTTTAAAACATAACCAGAACAATTTGAGGTTTAATAAATAAGCCCTACAGTCTGCTTTATGGAGGCTCAAAATGAACAGATCAGCACTCTTCCATTTCTACACAGGTAACAGTGACATCTTTGTGGATCATGAACAATAAAAAAAGACATTTTACTGCTACTGCCTAAATGTATTATTTAAACAGTATGTGATCGCAGTTATGTTATGTTCTTGGTGAAACTGCCAAATAAAATATTATTTTTTTGGCAGACAAAATTGTTTGCACTGGTTTGCCGTCACTTGTTTTCATGCTTAAAGGGATCCTGGCATCGGAAAACATGTTTTTTTCAAAACGCATCAGGTAATAGTGCTACCCCAGCAGAATTCTGCACTGAAATCCATTTCTCAAAAGAGCAAACAGATTTTTTTTTATATTTAATTTTGAAATTTGACATGGGGCTAGACATTTTGTCAATTTCCCAGCTGCCCCCAGTCATGTGACTTGTGCCTGAACTTTAGGAGAGAAATGCTTTCTGGCAGGCTGCTGTTTTTCCATCTCAATGTAACTGAATGTGTCTCAGTGGGATATGGGTTTTTACTATTGAGTGTTGTTCTTAGATCTACCAGGCAGCTGTTATCTTGTGTTAGGGAGCTGTTATCTGGTTACCTTCCAAGTGTTCTTTTTTTTGGCTGCTGGGGGGGAAAAGGGAGGGGGTGATATCACTCCAACTTGCAGTACAGCAGTAAAGAGTGATTGAAGTTTATCAGAGCACAAGACACATGACTTGGGGCAGCTGGGAAATTCACAATATGTCTAGCCCCATGTCAGATTTTCAAAATTGAATATAAAAAATCTGTTTGCTCTTTTGAAAAATGGATTTCAGTGCAGAATTCTGCTGGAGCAGCACTATTAACTGATTCATTTTGAAAAAAAATTTTTTTCCCATGACAGTATCCATTTAAGTTATTAACCATGTAGTTGCAGCGTCAATGTTTTTTATTTAACCATATGTCAACATTTCAGTATGGGTTCTAGGATATTTTTCAAGAATGTACACAGCCCCCCCCCCAAAAAATAGTTTCTTTAGCAGATTTTTTCGAGTTATTTTGATAAATTACGTAAAAATGTGGATACTAGTGTGGCCAAAGTGGTTTTAATAAAATAATGAGAAATGTTTAGTAAATAACCCCCTAAATACAGATCAGCAAAAAAATATTTGCCAGTTTTCTAATGTAAAGAACATAACTGTGTTCAGATACTGTTTAAATAATAAATACAGGCAGCAGCACTAGCATGTCTTTTTTTATAATTCATCATCCCAGTAAGGGGTAGATATTTTTATTCTTGCCTTTGTGTTTTGCCACAAAATCTCCAGCATACAGAAATAAAATTCAAAATGGTATTTATTATTTATTAGATGTATGGAATCTGCCATTCAAAATGCTTAGAACTTGGGATTTTCCAAGATAAGGGATCTTTCCAAATTGTGGGTCTCCATACCTACAAAAAAACATTTAAAAAAATATTTAAACATTAATAAATGCAATAGGATTGTTTTACCACCAATAGGGATTTATGCAGCTTAGAAACCATCAAGTACATAATTATAAAAAGTTTAATTTGCTTTAAATGGGCTCTATAGGAGATGGTTACTGGGCTTCCTAATAACAGATCCTATACCTGTTTAATGTATAAAAATTTATTATTTTAAGTTCCTTACAAATTGCATTTTTTTTTATATTCTAACAAGCTTAACATGAGCAGCATTAAGTACAACCTGATGTCAGACTACAGCAAATGTTTTCTTTTACTTACACAAAATAATAACATCAGAATCATGTAATTAGCAACAGGGGAATCTGACCCGTTTCGCTAAACCGAAAATTCACGAAACTGTGAAAATTCACCAAAATGCATTGAAGTCTATGGATGAAGCACAACAAATCTTTTTTAAAACTTGACCATTTTTTTCATCCATTGGAGTATATGGGTGTCATTATTGCAATCAAATTTGTTGAAATATTTTGCTCATCACTAATGTTAATTTGTTGTTATGCCTCCTTTTCTCTATAGTATCATGGTTAGCTGGAGAGAGCAGCTTCTGTGACCAGAATGTTTAAATGTGCAAACTTTTTCTATATTAGTAGTGTAATTTTGTTTTTTTTTTAAGTCAAAAATACTGTATAGTAAAAAACTGCTGAAATATGAACTATATGCAAAGCAATATATGTTGCAAACTGTGATGACTCCAGCTGTTTGCTTATCCCAATCCCAATACTTTCCAACTTAGATCATGAAAATGAAAGCTTCAGCAACAGCTGGAGTTCCATAGGTAAGGCATCACTCATACATTATTGACCAGTGTTAGGAAACCTTCACCTCTCAAGCTGCAGAAGAACTGCTACTTTCAAGACCCCCCGCCAGTTTACCTCAGACTACATATACTTAAAATAAAGTAGAGAGTAACCAGGTTACCAACTTCAAATCCATCTTAGGAATAGTGAAAGAATACCTACAGTCTTTGCTCATGTAAATTGAATGCTACAGTAAAATCATCATTGGTCAACACGTTTCATTAACATGCTGTCAAGGGACAGGAAAAACTAAATATTAAACACATCCCGTTGGAACAGCTTTTAATGTGTACTTATAACATGGCAATTGTATACTGATTTATTCTGGTACCTCCATCAGGAGATGATGTAATAACTCCTGCAGGTCATGTGGTAACCAGCACAGCATTGCTTATTCTGCACTTTCAGTATTGATGATGAAAAAATGAAGAAAAAATGAAGAAAAAATGAGACTTTCTAAAGCGGTTTGAGGACTACCTGTCACGAGCGCCGCCCGGAGATGGCGGCGCCCATGGCCGTCATGTGGGTAGCGGCGCTGGCGCAATAACTCCAGGGTGCTGCGCCAGACGATGTGTGCCGCGTCACAATGCCTGCGCCAAAGTGGCGCCAAACTTTATCAATGGTTTATTGGCGATAAAGCATCACATTATCACATATCTACCACAATGGTCAGTACTCACGAAGGGTAGGTTTTTCTTTATCAATACAGATACTCCTCTAGAGTGGGTGGAGAAGGTGGCATGAAAGGCCCAGCCTACCCATGTTTTTTTTAGGGCTAGGACCTTTTGGCCCACTAAATGTGTCTCTTGTAGGAGGAGAATTGATGGGGGCCATTGCGTTAGGTATTCCCACATGAGGTTTCATTTGAATTTTTAGGTTAGCCCCCTTATGTTCCAGGACACTATACTATAGGAACACATTGTTTCGGTATGTAAAGTATGGAACAACCTGCTTGATCTGCATTCGGCACCCGACAAGACACCAATAGCATTGATATAATGACAAAAATAACATAAATACAAACAATAATAAAAACCCATAACTTGGGTGGGTCTTATACCCAAACCAGAAAACCTAAACAGACGTGCCAAAAGGTCCCAGCGGTTTTTTGACTGGACAACTAGATAACAGCTGTATATAAGAGGTTAATCATGTAGCTGGTATGTTATCTCCTGGATGCATCAGGAGGGTCAAGTGGTTCCACATCTTAAATCTTAGGCCGTGGTTGGGTCCACCTAGTGTAAGGGGAGTGGTTCCCATGTTCCTATGTCTTGGGAAGGGAGGCCTTCCATCCCTATATATAGTATAGAACTGTAACAGTAAGTGTGAGGGGTACCCCCATAAGCAGTGTCATCAGTAAGCCAAAAGTGGTAGTGGGGGTGCTCCCCATGTAGGAAAAAAGCAGACTGGAGGGCCAGACAGTGCACCCTGTAGGTTGTGTATAGCCCAATCTGGTGGTATGTAGAGATGTCGCGAACTGTTCGCCGGCGAACTTGTTCGCGCGAACATCGGGTGTTCGCGCTCGCCGGAAGTTCGCGAACGTCGCGCGACGTTCGCCATTTTGGGTTCGCCATTGTTGGCGCTTTTTTTTTGCCCTCTCACCCCAGACCAGCAGGTACATGGCAGCCAATCAGGAAGCTCTCCCCTGGACCACTCCCCTTCCCTATAAAAACCGAAGCCCTGCAGCGTTTTTTCACTCTGCCTGTGTGTGCTGAAGAGATAGTGTAGGGAGAGAGCTGCTGCCTGTTAGTGATTTCAGGGACAGTTGAAAGTTTGCTGGCTAGTAATCGTTTTGATACTGCTCTGTTATTGGAGGGACAGAAGTCTGCAGGGGTTTGAGGGACATTTAAGCTTAGGTAGCTTTGCTGGCTAGTAATCTACCTTCTACTGCAGTGCTCTGTATGTAGCTGCAGTGGGCAGCTGTCCTGCTTCTGATCTCATCTGCTGACTGCTGCAATAACAGTAGTCCTTGTAAGGACTGCTTTTATTTATTTTTTTGTTGTTTTACTACTACTACTACTACTACTACTATAAGAGCCCAGTGCTATTAGTCTAGCAGTGTTGGGGAGTGGGACTGGTGTGCTAATCTGCTGCTCCTAGTAGTTCAGCAGCACCAACTTTAATTTTTTTTTTTTAATATTCATTTTTTTTTTATTTTACTTTTTTTTATTTTACTACCGCTGTAGTAGTGTATAAGTTGACCTTTTAGGCATTATTTGCCCTGTAGGCATTATTTGCACAGTGTTTTCTTCAACCCGCCATCTAGCTGTGTGACCTTGTTCACATTCTGTCTAAATATCCATAATATTACCGTCTCCAGAAAAAACACCGGAGTGACTTTTTTCAAGCAGCCATAATATATTTTACGTAATCCGTATCCACCGCTGTAGTAGTGTATACGTTGACCTTGTAGGCATTATTTGCACAGTGTTTTCTTCAACCCGCCACCTAGCTGTGTGACCTTGTTCACATTCTGTCTAAATATCCATAATATTACCGTCTCCAGAAAAAACACCGGAGTGACTTTTTTCAAGCAGCCATAATATATTTTACGTAATCCGTATCCACCGCTGTAGTAGTGTATACGTTGACCTTGTAGGCATTATTTGCACAGTGTTTTCTTCAACCCGCCATCTAGCTGTGTGACCTTGTTCACATTCTGTCTAAATATCCATAATATTACCGTCTCCAGAAAAAACACCGGAGTGACTTTTTTCAAGCAGCCATAATATATTTTACGTAATCCGTATCCACCGCTGTAGTAGTGTATACGTTGACCTTGTAGGCATTATTTGCACAGTGTTTTCTTCAACCCGCCATCTAGCTGTGTGACCTTGTTCACATTCTGTCTAAATATCCATAATATTACCGTCTCCAGAAAAAACACCGGAGTCACTTTTTTCAAGCAGCATTCATATATTTTACGTAATCCGTATCCACCGCTGTAGTAGTGTATACGTTGGCCTTGTAGGCATTATTTGCACACTGTTTTCTTCAACCCGCCATCGAGCTGTGTGACCTTGTTCCCATTCTGTCTAAATATCCATAATATTACCGTCTCCAGAAAAAACACCGGAGTCACTTTTTTCAAGCAGCATTCATATATTTTACGTAATCCGTATCCACCGCTGTAGTAGTGTATACGTTGGCCTTGTAGGCATTATTTGCACACTGTTTTCTTCAACCCGCCATCGAGCTGTGTGACCTTGTTCCCATTCTGTCTAAATATCCATAATATTACCGTCTCCAGAAAAAACACCGGAGTCACTTTTTTCAAGCAGCATTCTTTATATTTTACGTAATCCGTATCCACCGCTGTAGTAGTGTATACGTTGGCCTTGTAGGCATTATTTGCACAGTGTTTTCTTCAACCCGCCATCGAGCTGTGTGAGCTTGTTCACATTTTGTCTAAATATTGATAATATTATCGTCTCTAGAAAAACCACTTGAGTTACTTTTTTTCAAGCAGCATTCATATATTTTACGTAATCCGTATCCACCGCTGTAGTAGTGTATACGTTGACCTTGTAGGCATTATTTGCACACTGTTTTCTTCAACCCGCCATCGAGCTGTGTGACCTTGTTCCCATTCTGTCTAAATATCCATAATATTACCGTCTCCAGAAAAAACACCGGAGTCACTTTTTTCAAGCAGCATTCATATATTTTACGTAATCCGTATCCACCGCTGTAGTAGTGTATACGTTGGCCTTGTAGGCATTATTTGCACACTGTTTTCTTCAACCCGCCATCGAGCTGTGTGACCTTGTTCCCATTCTGTCTAAATATCCATAATATTACCGTCTCCAGAAAAAACACCGGAGTCACTTTTTTCAAGCAGCATTCATATATTTTACGTAATCCGTATCCACCGCTGTAGTAGTGTATACGTTGACCTTGTAGGCATTATTTGCACACTGTTTTCTTCAACCCGCCATCGAGCTGTGTGAGCTTGTTCACATTTTGTCTAAATATTGATAATATTATCGTCTCTAGAAAAACCACTTGAGTTACTTTTTTTCAAGCAGCATTCATATATTTTACGTAATCCGTATCCACCGCTGTAGTAGTGTATACGTTGACCTTGTAGGCATTATTTGCACACTGTTTTCTTCAACCCGCCATCGAGCTGTGTGAGCTTGTTCACATTTTGTCTAAATATTGATAATATTATCGTCTCTAGAAAAACCACTTGAGTTACTTTTTTTCAAGCAGCATTCATATATTTTACGTAATCCGTATCCACCGCTGTAGTAGTGTATACGTTGACCTTGTAGGCATTATTTGCACACTGTTTTCTTCAACCCGCCATCGAGCTGTGTGACCTTGTTCACATTTTGTCTAAATATTGATAATATTATCGTCTCTAGAAAAACCACTTGAGTTACTTTTTTTCAAGCAGCATTCATATATTTTACGTAATCCGTATCCACCGCTGTAGTAGTGTATACGTTGACTTTGTAGGCATTATTTGCACAGTGTTTTCTTCAACCCGCCATCTAGCTGTGTGTATTATCGTTTCCAGAAAAACCAACTGAGTTTTTGTTGTTGTTGTTGTTTTTTTAAAAATAATGCCAGGCAAAGGCAGGCCGCCACGCAGAGGCCGTGCTAGGGGCCGTGCTGCTATGCAATCCTGTGGCCCTAGCAAATTGCCCAGTTTTAAAAAGCCAATGACCCTGAACTCCCAAAATGCTGAAGAGGTAGTTGACTGGCTTACACAGCACACCCCATCCTCTACCGTTTCTAACTTTACCACAACATCCTCCTCATCCTCCACTGCTATGGCCACCCCACGTAACACTTCCTCCACCACCGGTGCCCCTTCTTCACTGGGGTCAGAGGAGTTATTTTCCAATGAGTTTCTTGAACTGAGTAATGCGCAACCATTATTGCCAGAAGAAGATGAAGGAGATGAGGACCTTACACCAGATTTAATTCTGGCAGAGAACACGATAGAGATGGACATAATGAGTGATGAGGAGGAGGTCCCCGCTGCTGCTTCCTTCTGTGATGTGTCAGAAGAAATTGATGCATCTGAGGAGAATGATGATGAGGAGATTGATGTTTTGTGGGTGCCTAGTAGAAGAGAGCAAGAGGAGGGTAGTTCAGATGGAGAGACGGAGAGTCAGAGAGGCAGTAGGAGAATAAGACTTAGAAGAAGCAGGGAGGACAGCCCGCAGGGATCAGCAGGGCAACAACATGTATCGGCACCTGTGTTCAGCCGGCCAACGCACCCGCCATTGCCGCCAATACCGCCAACTCCGCCAACTTCTACTGTTACCGCCAGATCGCACACTTCCAAAAAGTCAGCAGTGTGGGATTTTTTTAATGTGTGTGCCTCTGACAAAAGCATTGTAATTTGCAATGAGTGCAGTCAGAAACTGAGCCTTGGTAAGCCCAACAGCCACATAGGTACAACTTCTATGCGAAGGCACATGAGCGGCAAGCACAAAGCACTTTGGGAGCAACACCTCAAAGGCAACAGGCAAACTAAAAGCCACACTCCTTCTGGTCCAGCATCTTACTGCTCTACCTCTGCTCTCCTTGACCCGTCTGAACCACCCTCCACTCCGCCTTCCACCTTGACCACCTGTTCCCATTCCCAGTCATCTGCCACCAGCCAAGTTTCTGTGAAGGCCATGTTTGAGCGTAAGAAGCCAATGTCTGACTGTCACCCCCTTGCCCGGCGTCTGACAGCTGGCTTGTCTGCACTCTTAGCCCGCCAGCTTTTACCATACCAGCTGGTGGACTCTGAGGCCTTCCGCAAATTTGTAGCAATTGGGACACCGCAGTGGAAGGTACCCAGCCGCAATTTTTTTTCTAAAAAGGGAATACCACACCTGTACCAACATGTGCAGAGCCAAGTTACCGCATCTCTGTCACTTAGTGTTGGGCCAAAGGTCCATATGACTACTGACGCATGGTCCTCCAAGCATGGTCAGGGCAGGTATGTCACCTACACTGCCCACTGGGTGAACTTGGTAATGGCTGGGAAGCAGGGAATGGGTAGCTCAACAACAACAGTGGAGTTGGTGTCACCGCCACGGATTGCACGCGGTTCTGCCACCACCTCTACTCCTCCATCGCTCTCTACCTCGTCTTCTTCTTCTTCTTACTCTGCTGCTGGGTCCTCCTTCTCCTCCTCCACACCTGTGCACCCCCAGCTCCCCCTAGGCTATTCGACGTGCCAGGTACGCCGTTGTCACGCTGTCTTGGGGATGACGTGCCTGGAAAGCAAAAACCATACCGGATCTGTACTCCTGTCATCTCTGCAGTCACAGGCCGATCGGTGGCTGACCCCACACCAACTGCAGATCGGAAAAGTGGTGTGTGACAATGGAAGCAATCTGTTGGCAGCGTTGAGACTAGGCAATTTAACACATGTGCCCTGCATGGCACATGTGTTAAATTTAATAGTCCAACGTTTTGTCTCCAAGTACCCAGGATTCCAGGACGTTCTCACCCAGTCCAGAAAGGTGTCGGCCCATTTCAGACGTTCCTACACAGCCATGGCACGCCTTGCTGACATTCAGCAGCGCTACAACATGCCAGTCAGGCGTTTGATTTCTGACAGCCAGACTCGCTGGAATTCAACGCTCCTTATGTTGGAACGTCTGCTGCAACAACAAAGGGCCGTCAACGAGTACCTTTTTGAACTGGGTGGTAGGACTGGATCTGCACAGCTGGGGATTTTTTTCCCCCGTTACTGGGTGCTTATGCGCGATGCCTGCAGGCTCATGCGACCTTTTGAAGAGGTGACAAATATGGTCAGTCGCACCGAAGGCACCATCAGCGACCTAATACCCTTCGCTTTCTTCCTGGAGCGTGCCGTGCGACGAGTGACAGATGAGGCTGTAGACCAGCGTGACGAGGAGCTGGAAGCGCACGATTTCTGGTCGGAATCACCAGAACGAACCCAGGCACCTGCTGCAACGCAGGGAGAGGTGCCAGAAGTGGAGTCAGAAGAGGAAGGTGGCTTTGTGGAGGAGGAGGAGGAGGACCAACAGGAGCAGGCTTCCCAGGGGGCTAGTGGTGACCTTTTGGGGACCCCTGGTCTTGTACGTGGCTGGGGGGAGGAGACCGTGGATGATGCAGTCCTTGATAATGAGGAAGCGGAGATGGATAGCTCTGCATCCAACCTTGTGAGAATGGGGTCTTTCATGCTGTCATGCCTGTTGAAGGACCCCCGTATCAAGAGGCTTAAGGAGAAGGACCTGTACTGGGTCGCAACGCTACTAGACCCTCGGTACAAGCATAAAGTGTCAGAAATGTTACCAACATACCACAAGTCCGAAAAGATGCGGCATTTACAAACCAGCCTGCAAAACATGTTGTACAATGCTTTTAAGGGTGATGTCACTTCAGGAACTCATCAACATTCCAGGGGCAGAGGTGCCAGTAATCCTGCCACGAGCACACCTGCAAGGACAAAGCCCTTTGGCCAGTCTGTAACGTCAGACATGCAAATGTTTTTCTGTCCAAGGCAGCGCCACAACCCTTCTGGATCCACCCTCAAAGAACGCCTCGACCGGCAGGTAGCGGACTACCTGGCATTAACTGCAGATATCGACACTCTGAGGAGCGATGAACCCCTGGACTATTGGGTGCGCAGGCTTGATCTGTGGCCAGAGCTGTCACAATTTGCCATGAACCTCTTGTCTTGCCCAGCCTCAAGTGTGCTCTCAGAAAGGACCTTCAGTGCAGCAGGAGGGATTGTAACTGAGAAGAGAACTCGCCTAGGTCACAAAAGTGTCGATTACCTGACCTTTATTAAAATGAATGAGGGGTGGATCTCGGAGGGTTACTGCACGCCGGAAGACTTGTTCTGACTTCTATGCAGCTGTCCTTCTCTTCAAGCCTCATGACTCCACACACAGCTGTCCTTTAGCGTCCTCCTCCTCCCTCCGCCACCGTTACAAACTAGGGTGCAAACCCTACTGGTTTAATTTTTTCTGGCCTCTGTGCTTCAGTGGCTGCAACCAAAAAAACTGGGCAAACAATGTCTACAAGGTCAACGTATGGCAAAAAATGACTATTTTCAGCATTTATATGGCATATTTTTTCTGGCAACTGTGCTTCAGTGGCTGCGTCCAAAAAAATGCATATTTTCTGCATTTATATGGCATAATTTTTCTGGCCTCTGTGCTTCAGTGGCTGCAACCAAAAAAATGCATATTTTCTGCATTTATATGGCATAATTTTTCTGGCCTCTGTGCTTCAGTGGCTGCAACCAAAAAAATTTATATTTTCAGCATTTATATGGCATAATTTTTCTGGCAACTGTGCTTCAGTGGCTGCGACCAAAAAAATGACTATTTTCAGCATTTATATGGCATATTTTTTCTGGCCTCTGTGCTTCAGTGGCTGCGGCCAAAAAAACTGGGCAAACAATGCCTACAAGGTCAACGACGTTGACCTTGTAGGCATTGTTTGCCCAGTTTTTTTGGCCGCAGCCACTGAAGCACAGAGGCCAGAAAAAATATGCCATATAAATGCTGAAAATAGTCATTTTTTGCCATACGTTGACTCAACGTATATGGCAAAAAATGACTATTTTCAGCATTTATATGGCATATTTTTTCTGGCAACTGTGCTTCAGTGGCTGCGACCAAAAAAATGCATATTTTCTGCATTTATATGGCATAATTTTTCTGGCCTCTGTGCTTCAGTGGCTGCAACCAAAAAAATTTATATTTTCAGCATTTATATGGCATAATTTTTCTGTCAACTGTGCTTCAGTGGCTGCGACCAAAAAAATGCATGTTTTCTGCATTTATATGGCATAATTTTTCTGGCCTCTGTGCTTCAGTGGCTGCAACCAAAAAAGTTTATATTTTCAGCATTTATATGGCATAATTTTTCTGTCAACTGTGCTTCAGTGGCTGCGACCAAAAAAATGCATATTTTCTGCATTTATATGGCATAATTTTTCTGGCCTCTGTGCTTCAGTGGCTGCAACCAAAAAAATTTATATTTTCAGCATTTATATGGCATAATTTTTCTGGCAACTGTGCTTCAGTGGCTGCGTCCAAAAAAACTGGGCAAACAATGTCTACAAGGTCAACGTATGGCGAAAAATGACTATTTTCAGCATTTATATGGCATATTTTTTCTGGCAACTGTGCTTCAGTGGCTGCGTCCAAAAAAACTGGGCAAACAATGCCTACAAGGTCAACGTATGGCAGTTGTTTAAAGAGAACAGCAGATTACTAGCCAGCAAAGCTACCTAAGCTAAAATGTCCCTCAAATCCCTGCAGACTTCTGTCCCTCCAATACAGAGCAGTATCAAGCAGATTACTAGCCAGCAAACTTACTATCATCTGTCCCTGAAATCACTAACAGCTCTCCCCCTACACTATCTCTTCCAAGCACACACAGGCAGATTTTTCAGATACATTTTTGCCCTTGATCCCCCTCTGGCATGCCACTGTCCAGGTCGTTGCACCCTTTAAACAACTTTAAAATCATTTTTCTGGCCAGAAATGTCTTTTCTAGATGTTAAAGTTCGCCTTCCCATTGAAGTCTATGGGGTTCGCGAACCGTTCGCGAACCGCTCGCGTTTTTGCGCAAGTTCGCGAATATGTTCGCGAACTTTTTTTCCGACGTTCGCTACATCCCTAGTGGTATGTGAGTTATCAGGGTGCCTGGTGCAGGCCAGGGCTGGGACAAATGGTCTAAGGGTGTATATAGGGCAGAGATATGAGGCATTTCAACCAGGCCATACTGTGTACCTATTTCTAGCAAGGAGGGGTGTTGTCGTCCCCTTCTGTTGAGCCATCTGTCTGCCGGTGATTCAGAAAACCGTGTAGTGTCGCTGTCTTGTATTTGCATCTTTGCCGGGTAGTCTGCGAATCTTGCTTGTTGTGAATTCTGCCCATGGTTGTGTTCACCAGTCCAGTAGTAGTTAGTGTGTTGGATGATATGTGGAGCCAGGAAACTGCCAGGAGAGTCAGTCAGTTTAGAAAGCTTTTACCTCATTGGTCTGGTGCTGTCTTCCAGATCTTATTAGCTCATGGCTGTAGCTGTAGTAGTGTCCTTAGGCACTGTAGTGTTTTATAGGTGATTGGTGCCCCTGATAATTGTATGAGTTGCCACCTTCTCTGGGTATTTCTGGGAGTTCAGGATGTCAGATTGAATAACTCCTAAGACAAGGTATAGAGCTGTGTGCCCGGGTGGCAGGAGGCAGAGTGCCCTATAAAGGAGTTAATAGGTGTTGAAAGTGATATTGGGCTGTAATGTTAAGAGTCCAGTTTACCAGAAAACCTGGGATGAGCTGTATTATAATAGTATTCTCAGCAGCAATGGATTGTAAAATGAGACTGCAGTGTGTGGACTGGGGAACTGTTTGGGCTGCAGGGCTTAGGTTCTAATAGAGAGGGTACAGTTGAGTGGCACCCCCGGGGTCTCAGAAGTCTCTCACTCATGTTGTGCCTCTGTGGAATTCCTCTGGGTTCTTCAACAGTGCTCTGTGTCCATGGGAGAACCGTGATTCTGGTCAGTTGCAGCCCGGGCTTGGAATCCCGCAAGTCCCAGGCTTTGCTAGCTTGCTAGGCCTCCACTGGAACTCCGATGGTGCTAGAAACCTCATTTCAGTCCAGAATTGCAGCTGGACCCCTTTTCTCCACTTTAGAGGTTGTGATGGGCACTGAGCTGTGTTCATTTGGTGGATGGCGGAAAATTTAGCGTGGGGCCCCAGGAGTGCCTGGAGAATGCGTCTGCTGTGTTATCCAGTTAGCCACGCCCCCCACAAATATTATCTTTACTTACACAATATACAGTAATTATGGACTATATTTAGGTATCATTCATCAGTATTTAAGCTTTATTATATTTAATGACCTTATTGGGGACTAACAGCACAACAGTTTTAAGAATTGAGTTCTCAACCTATATTTAAATTAGCAATATAACCTCCCATTTCTGTTACAATTGCCTATCTCTATAAATCATATATTCTGGGTTCCCCACTTTTTGTTTACTATACTGCCTACTCTAAAATGAACGGAAATTATGGCTTCTACTTTTCTTTATCACTGTTGTTACTGAGAGCTAATTAAAATTGAATCTATAATGATGCCTCATGTGAGTTGTAATATGCTCCCTACTGTCACAACTCTATGTTGATTATATGACCTGTAAAAAGGTTTTAAATGTCATTATATTCATACAAAGAAAGTATAGTACATAATTATCACCTGCTGGTTGCTCTGTGTTTTCACCTATGTCTTCACCAGGTGACATTTTCACTGATCAATTCAAAATCAACCTTTCTCTACAGAAAGAACCTATAGATTTACTTATGTCTACGTGTGCCCAGTATTTTATAAAGCACAGTGTGTGTATTTAGTAGTGATGGGCGAATTTGCGTCTTGTTTTTTGACGCCGGCGCCCGTTTTTGACGTGAATTTTCGCGGGCATTTTGCGAATTTATTCACTGGCAGTGAATAGCGCAACTTCGCCGCGAATTCGCGCCTGGCGAATAAATTTGCCCATCACTAGTATTTAGTACATGGTGGTACCAAAAAAGAGGCAAAAGCACTCCATGGGTGAAAAACCTGCAAATTTGTTTTATTCTATACAGGTCAAATGTTGTAACTGACAAAGATGTTGCATTTTTAAACCTTTTAATATGTTTTTTTTTCTATTTTTGATTTAAACTCAGCACTGTTATATAAAAAAGAAAAAGTAGCACTGCCCCATGAGCTAAAAATCTTCAATCTTAAGAGCATGAATTCATTATTAACATTCAGAATTGTTATTTCCTTCCCAAAAATGCAGTTTAATGTTTGCATTTCAGGCAGTAAGAGAAAAAAATCTTTAAAAAAAAATGATTTCCCCTATTTTCCTTGGAGAACATGGTCTATGGGATTACTTTCTGATGTGTCAAAGGCTGGTCTCCATACAAGACTGTTTGCCAAGATGCACAAGAATGGCTGATGTACTTTGGATATTAAATGAGGCAAGAGATTTAAGTAATTGTGTCTCAGATGATCAAGATAAATCTCGATGAAATATTGTAATAATAAAAGTGCTCATAAGAGTTGACAATGTTCAAAGAAAGAGGGAACAATATAATCCCTGAACTGACCCGGGAAATGTATTTGATAAAAGAACATAATATAGTAATATTTCCCCTCAGAATCATGTTCGCTGTCTTGTTGATTGATGTCAGAATCTCTGTAAAAACACAGGGGTATATCTTATCTTGTCATTTGCAATTAAGAAAATAAGGATTTCAAAAAATGATTTAAGAAAAATCTTTTTTAACAGGAGCAGCAATTGAGTATATGTAAAGCAGAAGAGAAATGCATTTTGGGGGATTTGGGCATAGTGAATAATTACTGATATATCCTGGGGGGAGAGGTCAAAGATTGAAAACTAGAAGACAAGAAATCACATTGATACGAAATTATTCTTTATTGTTTATAACACTACATTATTATAATATAGTCCTATACTTTACTATATAATAATATTATATTACAATGTTTTGGTCTAAATGAAACCCCAAGATGGCAATTGGACGAGTCCCTCAATCTATTTGTGCCAAAAGAATTTTGGTAACCCTGTATTTTCTTATTCACTAAAAAGACACCTGACCCTTTATTTCACAACTTTACAGCTCTCATTATAAAAAACATTTTAAAATAACTAACAGTTAAAGCATCAGATAATTTATTACATTATCCCCTATACAAGTATGGCATCAGGAAACCCATTATTCAGAAAGCAACAAATTACACAAAGGCCATCTCCCATATATTCCATATCAACTAATTTACATTTTTTTAAAATTCTATTTTCCCTGTAAAAATAAAACTGAACTGTACCTTATATTTGATCCAACCTATGTTATAATCAATTGACACTGGTGGCAAAGCTCATCTTTTGATTTTATTTAATGTTCACATATTTTTATCAAATTAAAAATAACATAATTCCTCATCCGGAAAACCCCAGGCCCGTAGCATTCTGGATAACATGTCCCATATCTGTATAGTTATACATAGATATAATTTCCCCCTTTAAGAGCCTTCAGTATAAATAGTCCCACCATACCAGCCTTTTTTAATAACTTCTTCTGTATACTTACTGTATCTAGATTAATTGCTAGTGATGGGTGAATTTATTCGCCAGGTGCGAATAAATTCGAGCAAACCGCAGTTAAAATTTACCGGCTTGAAAAAAATGGACACCAGCATCAAAAACCGATGCCGGCGTAAAAAACGAGACACCGCGCCATTTCGCAAATTTTTTGTATTTTCGCGAATTTCGCTGCTAATTTGCAACTTTTTCAGTGAAGTGAAATGCCCCAAATTCGCCCATCACTATTGATTGCCTTTCTTTGGACTCTTTCTCTAATTCAGTAATATGTTTGGGCACAAAAACTGCACTGCATATTCCTGATAAAGCCTTACCCATGCTTTGTAAAAGAAATCTCTCCCCACCCCCGTAAATCCATATGCCTTTTAATACAGCTCTAACTCTTGTTTCCCTTTGCAGCTGATAACTGCATTACTGCTACAGCCGTTTTATCGACATGCACCCCTAACCTTAAAGGAAAACTATAATCCCCAAAATGAATACTAATCAACAGTGACTATCATTTTAAGTGGCATATTAAAAGACCTTACTAAATTGGAAAATATTTTTAAGTAAATATTACCCATTTACATCTTCTCCCTTAAGCTCCCATTTTATGATATTCTCTGTGCTGCCTCAGAGATCCCATGACCAGAAATACTGCCGCTCTAACTGTAACAGGAAGACGTGTAGAAATAAAAATACGTATGGTGTGTTTAGTTTGTTTGTGTCACCATAAATCTCTTTTGTCATCTACCCACTCAAAGTGCCAACATTGAGGAAAGGCATTTCATTGTCTGTATGAAATGGAAAAGTTTGCAATCATAAATCTAAGAATAAAAATAAAAGGGTAAGTGAGCCTGGGTTTATGTTATTGTCATGCTGTGTCAAATGTTTAGGGAATCATTATTGGCCATACAAGGAAAGGGACTGAGAGGTAAGGAAGGACACCGATATACACTTAAACAATACCTCCAAGTTAAAACTTGAAAGTACAGAGGAGTGAAAAGGAAGCTAGGGTTGACAAGACTATGTAAATGTAACCCCCATAGGGAAGCATATGTAGAATCTCCTCAACTCTCTCTTCAGGACTATTATTGTAGTAAAGACTCCCTCAATCAATGAATCAATCATTCCAAGCACTGACACTACTGTAGATTACATTATTGACTAAACCACTATGGGTAGCGAGAGTTCAATAGTTGGAGCAATGGTCTGTCACAGGACAAATGTAAGTAAATCCAGTTGCCTTTAAAGCCTGAGGGGACCAACTTATCTGTTGTCATGTTCATTAAGCAAGTTAAAGTAGTATACCTCTATTTGGGGTGAGCGAAATATTTAGCCTCATTTTGCTGAGAAAAAAATTGCTGTTCCGGGGTCTGTACTGGGCCGGTGGGGCCCACAAGAGCTGAGGACCCACCAGGTTTTTTCCCGGTGTCATGTCGGCCCAGTCTGACCCTGCCCATGGGCCATAACGGATAGTAAAAATGTCAATGTGTTTTAAATGCAAAACTTTTTTGCCTTTTCATGTATTTCTGAAATGGGTCAGATTCGCCTATCACTAGACATAATAGGTAAACTAAAGTTGTCATGTAGTCTATAGGTTTGTAAAATTGTATATTGTATTTTCACAGAGAAGTCCTAAAGTGTAGATACCAGATCTGTATAGGTTGAAGACAATCAGGACTCTGTCTCATCCCACTCAACTGGACGAACAGAGACCTGAGCAAAGTGTCTAGGTTGTAATATCAACTGATGAGTTTAAAAACTCAAATGATACCATATAATCTTTACGTATATTCATCTTTTCTTTGCCATTGCATGGATTTCATTATTGACAATGAAAGTACTGTATATCATCTGTTTATGTGTACAGATATGAGATCCGGTATCCAGAAACCCGGTATCCAAAAAGCTCTGAATTACCAAATGACCATCGCCCATAGCGATTATTTTATCTAAATAATCCACATTTTGAAAAATGTTTTCCCTTTTCTGTGTAGTAATAAAACAGAACCTTGTTCTTGACCCAAACTAAGATATAATTAATAGTTATTGGAAGCAGAACCATCATTTTGGGTTTATTTAATGTTTATATGATTTTCTAGTTGATTTAATGTATAAAGATTCACATTATGGAAGATCCATTACCTGGAA
Organism: Xenopus laevis; assembly: GCF_017654675.1. Taxonomy (NCBI): domain Eukaryota; kingdom Metazoa; phylum Chordata; class Amphibia; order Anura; family Pipidae; genus Xenopus; species Xenopus laevis. The sequence continues at coordinate 16,989,602 of NC_054386.1, forward strand.
AGCCCCAGGTCCCAAGCATTCTGGATAACAGGGCCCATAACTGTATTAAACAATGAAATCTGTATTTTTGTATAGCACAGGTATAGGATCTCTTATCCATAAACCCAATATCTATAGAAGGACATCTTAAAGTTCACTTGAAGTCCATTTTAAGCAAATAATGATTTTCATTTTCCATTATTTTCCATTATTTATTTCAATTTTCTCCATAATAATAAAATAGTTTGCACTTGATCCTAAGATACATAAATCCAAATATATATTTCTATTACAATTGTTTAATGTGTACATATTTTTTAATTCCTCTAAATTTTAAAATGCAGTCATTTACTGTGTTAATTAAATGAAAAAATATACCTCAATGTGAAATATATTAAATTGTATTGGGCAAGCTGAACTGGGTTGTATAAAGCCCAATATATCACTTACAATTGTTGCCACCATAGCATATCATAGTCACTTTAACAAGCATAAAAACTGATCAAGCATTAAACACATTCAGATTAGAAGTTATTTGTTCCCTTTAGAAAGTTGTTAGACATTGTTTTTGTCTCCATGTAGTAAATTATGTATAAGTAGCCTATTGCAAATATACTTAACAGTTACAAAGCCAGAAGAAAATAAAAACATAGTTGTGTGTCTCACTGAGACAACATAACAGAATCGTGAAAATAGCAAATGTTGCTAATGTAGAGTGTGTGCGATTGTATGTAAGAGACAAGTTGAATAGGAGATCTAGTGGAATGGTTAGAAATCAATTGCATCGTCTGAGGTTGCAATTAGATCATTCTCTACTTTTTAATTAAGTAACTGTGCTGATTCATTTATCAAAATAAGACATAGTTATTACTTTTTTATCTGCCCCCAAAGCAGTCACTTTGACAGCCGGCAGTGGTTACCATCAATTGGGCTTCAGGAACTTATGGGTTTCATTATTCTTGTGACTTTTTCCCAATATTCACCTTCACTGACAGCCAGGGGTGGTCTCTTAGAGACTGTTTAATACTGTACCTTCAATGACTTCAAAATGCAACTACTTTTAATTTGTCTGCAGTGATAAACACCAGGCATGTATATATTATCCTATACAAGCAAATGCAGATGTAATAATACATTAGCCTCATAACATGCAATCTAATATTATTTTGCTCTTCAGGGAGAGTAAAGGGTTACAGGGGACATTGGTGTAAAGGAGGAAAGCAAGAATTCTATATCAGCACACAAGACAACCAATAATATAATGTGTTTTTATATTTTTTTTTACACAAAGTTAATTCTTTGGTACTTGTTCATCCAGTGTCTATCTGTTTGTATGTACTTAGTAAGTCACTAATATGTGACTTGTTGAAAAAGTGTACATATACAATATATATATATATATATATATATATATACATATATATATATATATATATATATATATATATATATATATATATATATATATATATATATATATATATATATATATATTCTGGAGAGGCCAATGGTGTCCCAGTGAGTGAGCCCATAAAATTAGGCACTTTAGGAGATAGATGTTTTTATTTAAATGGATATCTAGTAAATAACCAGTTGCATCATTCAAAATTGTATTGCATGTGGCCCAGAATTTTCCCAATACATCTAATATCCTTTCTGTGCATACTACAGGTATGGGACCTGTTATCCAGAATGCTTGGGATCTGGGGGTTTTCCAGATAATGGATCTTTCCGTAATTTGGGTCTTCATGCCTTAAGTCTACTAGAAATTCATGTAAACATTTAATAAAACCAATAGGTAGGTTTTGCTTCCAATAAGGATTCATTATATCTTAGTTTGGATCAAGTACAAGCTACTGTTTTATTATTACAGAGAAAAAGGAAATCATTTTTAAAAATTTGGATTTTTTGGATAAAATGGAGTCTATGGGAGACAGCCGTTCCGTAATTCGGAGCTTTCTGGATATCGGGTTTCCGGATAAGGGGTCCTATACCTGTATATCAAGTCAAGTCACTTCATTAAGTAATATCTATCATTGTTCATCTCTAATATACTACACTTGGCAGGTTTTCTCATATTTTGTGTGCTTTCCCCCTTTTAGCTGCCTGACCATCTACAGCTGCCTTGGTTTAGCACTGTGTTACTTTATATATCTTGTGTATTTCATGACCAGTTTTGCATAGTATAATTGCAGGTATATGTCTACTAAACTGTTGTTCTATACAACAGAAAAATGTGCCACTTATGAATTATATAATCATAACTACACAAATATCTTTTGTACTCATTTATAATTTATGCCTTAGCAAAGTGGCTATCCTGATTTTTAATTTTTAATAATATTAATTTGAATAGAATGACTGCCTTATTGTAGGGTAGGGTACAGAGCCATTTTATTTCTTTGCAGTGATCCAGAAAAACATCTATAACTAGAGAGGGAATTAGACAAGGGACAAAGGTGGGGGGAGGGGAGAAGCAGGCTGAATTGTAATTAGTCAATAAGTGTTGCTAGATAGTTGCACAAGTGCCTCAATGCATTAAGGTAGATAAATGAAGATTTCATTTTCAGTATCCAGTGCTGGTTGTATGGGTAGAATACATTTCAGTTGTAGAAACTGCAGATATTATTTATCAGCTAAAGAAATGTTAACAATATTGAAATATATATTGTATTGCTTTTTAAAAGGAAGGAAAATCCTGGTCTTAATACCCAACTATATTTATCTGTATTAGTCAAAAACAAGATTGTGCTGTGCTCTGTTACTTTCCATGAAGAGTCTTATTCATCTGAAAATTTTAAAATATGCCAGGTTTTAGGATAAACAATGAATAAACCAGCTCCTATGCATTTGCAGTCCTTGTGGGGAAAGTGGGGTTTTAATGGTGAACGAACACAAACAAATCTAACATCACTGTGCCCAATATATCTGAAGAATGGAGTGATAAATAGCATTTTAGCAACTCACAGTTACATAGTGCCATATTGTAGTTAATCCAGTTTAATGAAAAGGTTATAACCAAATAAAAAAATATTTTTAAAATATTTTATTTTCAACAGTTGGGCATTTTCTTCAGTTCATTTGTGCTTCTCTGTCTTTATGCTTCTTTAGGTTGATAGGTGCAGCTGTTGCCAAGGAAATAGCACTGGTAATTACCTAGATGCGGTGTTTGTGTTTGTTTGTGTTCTTTGCTTTGGCAGACATGTAATATTAACATTTGTAGGTGCACAAGATGGATAGTCTTTGAATTGTTTAATGTGTCTAATGTATATTGTTGGTTTAAAATATTAATGAGATGAGTGAATTAATAAAGCAACCTACCAGTAGGTACTAAAGGGATTGGCAGGTGAAGAGCAGATAATTCAACAACCCCTAATAATTATACAGTTGGAGATCTAATTCTTTGAGTATTTCTTTGAAATTTGAGAACATATATATATATATATATATATATATATATATATATATATATATATATATATATATTTATTAAGGTATTCTATTTGTAAGGACAAAAGCAGGCTGTCACTGCTGTGTTTGTATGGTAAGTCTGTGTTATGTTGAAGTTGTGTAAAAGATGGCCAAAGGTTTTATTGACATAAAGAGTCTCTGTGAAAAAGACATTGATACTTAAGTATCAACAAAATGAAAATGATGGCAGTTTATTGATCCATATATAACAAGCTAATTTAAACATGAAACAAATACAAAGACCTGCTTCTCATCCTCATCTTATTTCATATCAACAGCTTGCAAAATAATTGCTCATTGTGTTCATGCGAATACTCTACAACCTCTTCTGTAGACGGAGCTTTCTTGCTTTATATCAAATTGTTTATGCACGTTAAAACAAGTCTGTTTACCAAGGTACCATGGAGAATACCTAACTAATTGCCACAGAGATTAGGCTCCTAATTATGAAACTTTGGGGCCGATTCACTAACTTTGAGTGAAGGATTCGAAGGTAAAAAACTTCGAATTTCGAAGGTTTTTTTGGGCTACTTCGACCATCGAATGGGCTACTTTTACCTTCGACTTTGAATCGAAGGATTCAAACTAAAAATCGTTCGACTATTCGACCATTCGATAGTCGAAGTACTGTCTCTTTAAAAAATACTTCGACCCCCTAGTTCGCCATCTAAAAGCTACCGAAGTCAATGTTAGCCTATGAGGAAGGTCCCCATAGGCTTGGCTAACTTTTTTTGATCAAAGGATATTCCTTCGATCGTTGGATTAAAATCCTTCGAATCGTTCGATTTGAAGGATTTTATTGTTCGATCGAAGGAATTATCCTTCGATCGTTCGATCGAACTATCTGCGCTAAATCCTTCGACTTCGATATTCGAAGTCGAAGGATTTTAATTCCTAGTCAAATATCGAGGGTTAATTAACCCTCGATATTCGACCCATAGTGAATCGGCCCCTTTATTTAACATGTCAAATGAACATATCTCTAAGGTTAGAATCAGATGATGCAGTGCCGATTGACTTGGTAATATATGCAAGAACTGACCATGATTCAATTACCAGTGCACTTCATATCAATTCAGATCACAGTGTGTAATCACTTGGTACAAATCATTTATGATCCCATCAACACATTTGTATGATCATCCATGGTGCTCAAAAAAAACCTGTTAAAAAGGATTAAAGTTTATACAAAAATGTTTACTACTCTAAGGGGGTTATGTATCAAAGTCCGAATTTATCTCAATATTTTCTGAAAAAAACTCCGACCAAATCTGCACGGGTTTTTTAGGCTTATTTATTAATACACTTTCCCGAAAATTTTGTTTGCGGGAAAAAAATCCCAAAAAATTGTGCAGATTTCACGATTTTTTTTGATTTTTCATCCGATTTTCACGATTTTTTTGGATTTTTCTCCCAAAAACGGAGAAAACTTCGGGGTATTGCCAAAAACCCAGCGCATATAAAAAAAATCATTGGTACTTCTCCCATTGACTTATATGCAACCTCTACCTAATTTTCATATTCAGACCTTTCCCATCCTCGGGGTTTAATAAATTCCAAAAAATGTGTGATTTTTTTATATGTTCGATTTTATTTAAAAAATTACGCATTTTTCGCGATTTTTGCATTCAGAGTTTAGTAAATAACCCCCTAGATGTCAGAAATAAGCATGTGCAGTGTCTTCAGAAAGCAGAGCTGTAGCGAAGCAACGTGTGTGGCACCAGATGAGTTCCAAAGATGTCAATAAGAATGACCCTCTCCTGGGATAGGCTGCTTTATAAAGAGCTAAAAATGCAATGTACTAAAACAATGAAAATCATATTGATTTATACTGTATATGCATGAACAGTACTCCAGTTTGGCAACTTTGTGATAAATGATTCTCTGCCCACTGCCTATATTCCAAGTACATTTACATGTTTTTTTCCACAATGCAGTGTTTTTCCTAGAATTCTAGCAATGCTGCAGTCACCATTGGGAGTTGTACCTGACACAATTACAGCTGATGCATCATAATTATTGTACTATGATGTGAATCAGGTGCGATAGCATTGAAACTTTTCTATGTCAAATTAGCCTCATTCAGCGTGTTAGTGATGTGTAAGCCCTATCCTTTCAGCAAAACTGTGTTGTGGTGATTGACACAGGCCACTGGGAGAGCCCTGGAGCTATTTCCTGGTTCAGAGGTGCTGGTAGCTCAGGGTTCCCTGCGTTAATACAGTAGGTGCAGCTGTGCTTGTTTCGGAAAGCAGGCAGTAATGACCAAGCAGAGCCGAAAGCAGCAATGTGGAGTGCCTTTTGGTGCTGGTATTTTTGATGCAACTGACTATGGGAAATTTGCACATCCGTAACTAATAGTTGTAAATTTGCACATCAGCTAATAGTTGTAAATTACCCCTTATATGTGTTAAATTGCACATATAATATGTTTAGGTAACCATACTCTTTTTATTGTTATTATACTTTATACTCCACATTATATAAAGAATATAGGGGTCAATCATGAATCTATAAGGGCTAGAGTATATTTACCTGTGCTTGGTTTAGTGCTGGATAACAAACATGGTGATTCATGCAAAGAGCAAAGTCAGGAGGCACCATTCTGCTCTATCCTTACCACTGGCCTTAGAGCACGAGGTTTCAAAGTTGGCTGTGCTTTCTGCTATTCTGTACCTGAATAAATCCCCCAACTTCTCTTGAATTGAGTACTGCCTAGTACTCAATTGAAAGTGCAGTCCAAAAGTCTCCCCAGTGGGCAAAGTGAAAAATATGGCTAATTGTGGATTTTTTTTTTGCACTTTTTATCATTGCACACGAGACTAGTGATGGGCGAATTTGCGCCGTTTCGCTTCGCCGAAAAATTCACGAATTTCGCGAAACAGTGAAAAATTTGACGCCGGCATCCATTTTTTCGGAAAAAAAAAATTGACGGAGGCAAATTTTTTCCGCAAATTTTCACGGGCGTTTCGCGAATTTATTCGCTGGCGGCGAATCACCCAAAATTTGCCGCAAATTCGCGCCTGGAGAATAAATTCGCCCATCACTAGAAGAGACCTTCATCAATTTGGAATGAGAGTTCTTCTTTGAATTAACATTTAAATATGTTATAATATCTTGTATTAATTCTTTAGCTAGCTACATTTTTAAACATGAAATTTATACTTCTGCAATCATTAAGCTCTTTAAAGTGCCATACATAAAAATCCAAATTTGGTATGCAAACTAGTTTATTCTGTACATTCCTTTATAAAAGTCTATTTATTTTGTTAGTTTTGTTCTCACTCTGCCCAGAGCAGCCATGACTAAAAAATAGCTGCATGTATTCAAAATGCAACATACACTATGACATTTGCATCTTCTGATTTTACATGCACCGATGAATAGCCTGAAAAAAGCCTTAAGTGACAATTAAGCTGTTTATTTATTACAGTACAAATATACAGCTGCAGGGCTACATCAGATGATACGTTATATGATGGAATCTTCACTTTTTTATTTGTAAGAATCATAAAAATGCAATGATTCAAAAAACTTTCTTTCCTGCCATAAAATGTATAAAAAATAACTTTAACTCTTGATGAATCCTAAAATCAAACAAATAATACTGTATGATTTGCTGCTCCAATTCACAAAGAAATGAAACATATGACTACAATAAAAGAAATGAAAAAATCTGTTAATGAACGTGTTTAAATGCATTCAACTGCATAATTGGCACAATATCAAGTGCCCATAGACACAACATGAAAGGATAATCCTTCAGATACCTCCCAGTCCTGTACAGGGAGCACATTGCCAACTTGTTCCTAGCTCTAGTATAAATGAGCAAAAGTAGGTGTAAGATTGTGTATGACCCTGGCAGCACTGATATCTCAAATATTTGTACAGGTAAAGGACCTGCTATCCAGAATGCTCAGAATCTGGGGTTGTCTGGATAAGGGATCTTTCTGTAATTTGCATCTCCATACCTTTGGTCTACTAAGTGCTATGTGGTAAATGACATAGTGGGAAGGAGGTCACTGTCCTGTAGAGCTTACAGTCTAAGTGGGTGGGTGGCTAACATGCAGGCGCAAATTGGTGGGGAAAAAGTGCACACTGTAAAGGCATTGTCCAGTAGGTACCAAGACTAGTCTTATGTGCTCCAAAAGGTACATTTTTTTTTTCTTGAAGAGATTGAGAGAGGACTCCTTACAGAGGAATTCAGGGATGGAATTCAAGAGGTAAGAAGCAGCAAGATAGAAAGCTTTGAGATGAGAGGTGGAAGCAGTATTAGTATTATTGTGGCAGTATTAATAATATGGTCAAAGATGACCCCCAAGCAGCATGCTGAGTAAACAGGTTAATGGACATGCCATCAATAGCAATGATGAAAGGAAAAGATGGGCTAGATTTGGGGGGAAAGTTGTTGGTTCATTCAGGAGGAGATAGCTACTAAGCAATCTGCGATCTGGGTCTGAACGTCAGTGGTTAGGGAAGGGGGTGTCTAATCATATCTGGAAGTCATCATCATAAGGGTGATATTTAAGGCCAAATGAAAATATAAGGTATTCTAAAGAGAGAGTGTACAAGGAGGAACAAACACAGAACCCTGAGGCATCCCCACATTACAATGAATGGGGAGAGAGAATGTGTTAGCAAAAGGAACAGAGAAGGAGTGGTGTGTAAGGTAGAAGTACAGCTCAATCCTGAATACCGAATGAATGGAGCATTTGCATTATAATAGAATGTTCAACAGTATCAAAAGTAGAAGATAAGTCCAGGAGAATGAGAATAAAGTAATGAGTAATGAGCCATAGCAGTCTGGAGATCACTTGCAACGCTACATAAAGCACTCAGTGGAGTGTGCAGGTCAAAAGCCAGACTGCATAGGCTCATTCAGATTATTGGTGCAGAGAGAGTTAGTTAGTAATTCGGGAAAAGACGAGAAATTCCAAAAGTTTAGAGGCTAATAGTACGAGAGAGACAGGGTGGTAGTTAGACAAACAGGATGGGTCCAGTGTAGCGTTTTTTTGGAATGGGCTTGACGCAAGCCTGTTAGAATAAGGAGGGGAAAGTACCAGAAGTTAGCAAGTACTGTAGTAAGGAAAGGGGCACATTGTTTTAGTAGAGGTGATGGCATATAGTGATAAGTGAATTTTAGTGATGAGGCGAATTTATTCGCCAGGTGCGAATTCGCGGCGAATTTGCGCGATTCGCTGCCAGCGAATAAATTTGCGAAAACGCCCGCGAAAATTCGCGGCAAAAACAGGCACCGGTGTAAAAAAACCGGGCGCCGGCGTCAAAAATGGGTGCCGGCGTCAAAAACGAGACACCGGCGCCGTTTCGCTAATTTTTCGCCGTTTCGCGAATTTCGCACGAAATTCGCAAATTTTACGCGGAAGCGAAACGGTGCAAATTTGCCCATCAATTTTTTACCAGACATGGATTTGCTGCGAAATTCTGCATTTTGTCATCTGCAAATTGTTTCGTGAAACTGCGGCAAAGATCCACAGCATAAAACATTGCCACTACAAAAAAGTCGCCAAGACAAAAAAGTCACTGAGACACAAAAATCGGCACAAGAAAAATACCCATTGGTATTTGGAGTGAGAACAAATTGTCATTCGTGCTTAAAAGAATTGCTATCTATCTACTTCAATGCATTTTGCAAATTTTTTTCTGCATTGTGAATTTTTCCACAGATTCGCTCATCACTAATTACATACTATCAAGTGAGCAAGTTGATGATGGAGAGGATGGGAGAAGTTTTGAGAATTTGAATAAGGTTAGAAAGGTTAGCAGCATTTGTGGGTTTGAACAGAGGGGGTTCATAATGTGGGCGATGGCAGTGACCCAAAAGATTATTATTATCAAAGATTATTATTATTATTATACTCCAAAATAAACCTATGACTGTGACTGTTGTGAAGTTATAACACTTGCCTCGAAAAATGTTGTGTGAATAAATGTTTTGCCGTTAATCAGGAATAATATAGTGCAACAATGACCAATAATAAAGACAAAAATGCAGTATTCAGGGCCACAGTAGAGATGGATTTGGAATATATATTTCAACAATTACCAATGTAAACTGTCAGTTGCAGAGCAGAAAGCTATACAAAAGGTATTAAGTCCAGTATCTGGTGACAAACAGGTTTTTTAAGGAGGAGTTTTACATTGAAGCAGCATTATGTCAGCCAGAAGCAGGTTCAACGTAAACTAAGGAGATGATGAAGTTCCAGCCGCTGGGTTTCCAATCCAGATTCCAACTCCAGTTCTAACTACATACTTAAAGTCTCATACTTTAAGCCTTCAGACACTAAGGGGGTTATTTATCAAAGTCCGAATTTATCTCAATATTTTCTGCTACAAACACTGATCAAATCTGCTCGGGTTTCTTACGCTTATTTATTATTACATTTTCCCGAAAATTTGCTTTGCGGGGAAAAAAATCTGAATTTCACCATTTTTTCTGATTTTTTCATCCGATTTTCACGATTTTTTTTGGAATTTTCATCCGAAAACTCTGAAAAATTTGGGGTATTGCACGAAACTCAGCGCACATCAAAAAAAATCATTGGGACTTCTCCCATTGACTTATATGCAACCTTGACAGGTCTGAGATGCCGGATTTTCAGATTCGTACTTTTCCATCCTCTGGGTTTAATAAATTTGGAGTTTAATAAATAACCCCCTAAGCCTAGCACCCGCATGCCTAACCCCTGCAAGCCTTCCCCAGAGTGTCTATAGCATATCTTAGTTGGGTTCAAGTACAAGTTACTGTTTTATTATCACATAGATATTATTACATAGAAAAAGGAAATCATTTGTACAAATTTGAAATATTTGATTGAAGTGGAGTCTATGGGTTTCCGGATCCCATAACTGTACAATGTCCCTCATACAGAGCAGGATTTAATACAGACATTACCACTATGCACTCTATGATCATCTACCAGTTGCTATTAATATTATACTCCAACGTAAACCTATGACTGTGACAGTTGTGAAGTTATAACACTTGAAAAGAGCTTTGCCCGAAACATGTTGTGTGAATAAATGTTCTGCTGTCAATCAGCGAATACCTGGCTCTACTATTTTTCATTTGATGTTTCAGCCTTCTATAGACAAAGGCAGAGCTGCAGGTGTGTACAAGGCTTACTTGGAGCCAGTGTTTTATGCATGTTATGTTTTATACATACCTGATGTACCATTCCACCATCCATGCTATGCTTCCTCTCCGAGCATCTTATATGTTTGCTACACTGCCCAGCACAGAAATTATAGTAGCTCATTTCTTTAAGCATATTATTGAAGGCTGTTGATTAAAATAACTATCCTGCTGGCATGAAATCTGCAAGAATACTGTACTTAACATGATGTGTAGGTTATTTTAAAACTGAGTTTATAAAGAACATTCCTGGATAAGTGAAGCTGCTCCTCTATTGTACTGTCTTTGAGCTTTCACTCTGCAGTGCGTAAGTCCTCTTACTGATCTTCCCTGCAAGTGCTTGAGTCCCGTGTTTCATTGGGTTTTCCAGCTGAATTAAAGTTTCTATCAAAATGGAACAGTTTTTGAAGATTGAAATCTATAATGACTTATAACAATGGTCAGTTTAGGAGGGTGGCTTTCTTTCTATCAAAATATAAGGGAATGTTCAGGTAGCTGTCAAGAAAAAAATGTATTGTTTGCATTCACATTTAAACCAATAAAGTGTTTCAATAATGTAACCCCAGATAGCTTCTTATATACAAATATTACAAAGCAAAATTTTGTGATTGTGGGGTACTTTCTTTAGACAACATTAAACAAAAGAAATTCAACTTCATTACTTCTATGATTTTTATTGATGTCTTACAAGGTATAGAGAGATATGCTCGTTGCTTATGTGGTGCCAGTAATCAAACAGGGGGGATCCAGTTCTCAGCATGTTGGCCTGTTGGTTTGACATCTGCAGCAGAAACAAATTTATTAGGTTATTAAGATATTTGAATACATTTCAAACCATAATGACTTTGTGTCATCATGGGTTTACACACAGTAGTGGCTTCTATTAAGAGGTGAGCAAAATTCTTGACATTGCTGCCAGAATTCTCCTCCTCTCATTCAAAAGGGTACAGACCACTACCCTGCTGAAGTCCTTGTCATGGCTTCCCATAAAACAAAGAATAACTTTCAAAGCCCCTCACTTCTCTGCAGATAACTAAATCTCATTGTGTGTCTCTCTTTAAGCTCCTGCCTGAATCCTGCACTCCTCTCAGAGCAACTGCTTGGTTGCACCCCCCATTACTGCTGCTCCTTATATTTGGAATGTCCTTCCTGAATTTCTCTGGAGAGAATCCTCTCTCACTGTCTTCAGAACTAAACTCATAGGGGCAAATTCACTCAACGCCGAAGCGCCTAACGCTAGCGGGAATTTGCTAGCGTTGGCCATTTTTGTTAATTCGCCGATTCACTAACGAACATTGGCATAAATTCGCTAGTATTACTTCGCACCCTTACGCCTGGCGAATTTGCGCAACGGACATAACTACGCAAATTTACTAACGCGCGAATGATTGTGAACGCTTCCTTTTACGCCAGACTTCCTTCGCCACCTCAGACCAGGCAAAGCGCAATAGAGTAGATAGGGATTGCTTCAAAAAAAGGGAAAAATTATTCTAACGCTAGCGTTTTTTCTTTATTATGGGTGATAGGCTGAAAAAGATCAAACATTTTTTGGGGCTCCCCTCCTTCCCCCCTACATTTCCTAACTCATGGCACTTTAGCTATACAGTGGGCACATGTGTAGGGCAAAATAAAAATTTTATTTGATGTTTTGAAGGTTTCCCAGGCTTGTGTAGTGCTGCTACGAATACTTCCATTGAAATTTGAATTTGGCATCGTATGCAAAGTAACCATCGGTAGCGTAACTTCGCTTTGCTTGGTGAATCAACGCTAGTGCAACTTCGCAACCTTACGCTACCCCTAAGCGCAACTTCGGATTTTAGTGAATTTGCGGAGCGCTGGCGAAAATACGCCTGGCGAAGTGCGGCGAAGCGGACTCCAGCGCAACTACGAATCTTAGTGAATGTCACACATAGACTACCTCTTGGGGGCACTTGCATAACACCTGAACTGGCAACTGGCACCTGGGAATATGGCATTGTCACCAACTGTAACCTACAGCACATAATATCCCTCCAATCTGTGTTTGTATGTTACCCTCCCAATTAGAGCTCTACGGGGAAGGGACCTCCATATGTATTGTAACTATACTTTATATTCATGTGTATTGTATTTTGGAGTGAGTTTGTCCCATTTTGCTTCGCAAAAAAAATTGTGAATTTCCTGACGCCGACAATTCCGATGCCGACAACAATTTGATGCTCGCCCATTTTATCCAATTGCACTTCTCAATGGATGTGTGGTAAATTGTCTAAATTGGCGCCAGTGAATTTTCGCTGCTATTTTGTAAATTTATTCCCCGGCAGCAAAACGCAGACATTTACAGCGAATTCGCGTCTGGCAAATAAATTCGCCCATCGCTACACACAAGGGAAAAAAGCAAGAAAACAAGCAGCTTAAAGGACTTTCTAGCATTTTTCTTACAATAATTACCCTGAACCTGATGCTTGAAGGATCAAAATCTGTCCTAATCAAGTTGGACCAATTTTTTACTGCAGATTTTCAGAGGATTGGTCCTTTGTTTTTTAATTTGTTCCTTAAATACTCTGAGGTTGATATTACTGATGATACTTAATTGGAAAGTTATAGATTCCATACAGGATTTTCATACTTTGTAGAGTGATGTCATTACTCAAACTAACAAACAAGGTTTAAAATTGATAAATCCAATGGTATGCACTTCAGTGCATAATTAATGTTAATTGATTAATGTTGGGGCCTATTTGTATGAGAGGGACGTGGTGTTTATTAAAGGACAAGGAAAGGCAAAAAAATAAAATCCCATTTTTACTTTCTTTAATGAAACAGAAACCTATCTCCAATATACTTTAATTAAAAAATGTGCATAGTTTTTATAAGAAACCTGACTGTATGCAGTGAAATTCTCCCTTCATTTACTGCTGTGGATAGGAATTGTCAGATGGTCCCTAACTGCTGAGCAGGGAAACAATCATAATTATGAACAGCAGGGGGAGCCCCCACCTTACTTCCCAGCCATGCAGAACTCAAGCAGCTTTGTTTATGACGATCCCTAAGCAGCCCAGACCACACTGAGCATGTGCACAGTCTTAGTCTTGCAAAGATGTTTAACAAAGTTACAAGATGACAGCCCCCTGTGGCCAACTTTGAAAGCATAAATCATTTGTTTGATTAGGCTTGTGGTGCAGTAAGTTCATGTTTATGTTTAGTATACAAAATACAGCATTTCTAGCCTTATTCTATTTTAGACTTTCCTTGTCCTTTAAGGATAACATACTTTGCAAAAGCTAATAAAGTACTCTATTTATATAAAATGTGGTATTAACTCCAGGGATGAGATAAAATAGAATGTAGTCTCTTTTTGAATTCCTTGGACCTCACTTTGAATATGTACTGTACTTTTTGACACTAGTCAGTAGAAAGGATATACACACGATCAACAGATATGAGAGATGTATTCACTGATGAAAAAGTAATCGTTAGACATAATAGACAATAAAAAAAAATTGAAAACAGAATTTCCTGAAGCGATGGAAATAATCCTTAACTGTGAGTGTAGTGGTGCTGGAATATCCTGCTGGGATGGTGTTGTGATGGCAACCTTTAACCTGCCACAAGACAAGCTTGAATGTCTTTTAGGAAAGGCAAATGTCCCAGGGCTACAGTTTTATGTAAGTGTATGTGTTTAGAGAAGAGCACATCATATCTTCCCCCCTTCCCCATCATTGTAGGTTGATGGTGCTCGGAGCTAAAGGGAAGGGATGAACTTCAGTTTTCTTTCTTTCTGTTTTACACAAATAAACAATGTAACAATAAAACATCCCAACAAATACAATTGCAACATTTTAATTTTTGTGTCATTTCTGTTTCTTGAATTAAAATAATGTTAGCATTTGATTCTTTTTGTGCTGTGCCTATTGACACAACTTGCTGTGTGAACGTTAGAATTACAGCCACATTCAGGCCGATCCAGTGTTTCATACCATCAATAGGTGCACTTGCACATGATTTAGCAGGATAAGTGGAACAGACTCAAAGACAACTAGCACCTTTTATGAATAGCATCAATAAGAGCAATATGTATGTCCCCTTTTTGTGCCACTATGAAAACCATTAAGGGGGGTGCAATGAGGCCGTGACCACACAATTCAAACAGACAAATACAAGAGGTCCTCTGCACCCATTATCAATATATATAAGACATTGCAACATTTTGTTCCTGGGTCTACTGAAAATGCCCTCCCCTTCCAACCAAACAAGAATTTTTTTTATCCATATATGGCAATATACTGTATTTAAACTGGCCAAGTACGTCAAAGTCATCCCTAGTTTGTCCAGTCCTACACCCAGATTTCATCTGATTTATTAAGAATTCTACTGCTTCATTATAAATTTAACACAGTAAATACGTTTTGCCTGCAACTCACTTGCTTTCAGGGTTAAAACTCCCAAACATGGTTGCCCTTTTATTGGCGACCACTGGGATCAGCTGACTATAGCTACAACATGAAGCTGGCCACTGCTCCTCTATTAAATATAACAAATAGTGATGGGCGAATTTATTCGCCAGGCGTGAATTCGCGGTGAATTTGCGCGTTTTGCCGCCAGCGAATAAATTCGTGAAACGCCCGCGAAAATTTGCGGCAAAAAAAACGGGCGCCGGCGTCAAAAATGGGCGCCGGCATCATAAAAACGGGTGCCGGCGTCAAAAACGAGACGCCGGGCCCCGTTTCGCGAATTTTTCGCCGTTTCGCGAATTTCTCGAAATTTTTCGGCGAAGCGAAACGGCGCAAATTCGCCCATCACTAATAACAAACATATGAAGCTCTTTTGCTAGTAAATAAAATACCAAATTGATGTATTTTGTCTGTATAGCAGAAGAAACAACAGATATTTTTTTCTCTTTCCAAAGAAATAACTAGAATGCCAATGTAAATATATCTTTTTTTGTTGGTTTTAGTGGTCATTTTAAATCCATCCATTTTTCTTAAAGACTTACAGCTCCTAGGGTCACAAACAGGTTAATGAAGGGAGATTTAAAAAAAAAAGGGTATCATGCTAACCACTGGCATATTATCTCATAATCACGAAAACATCAATGTATTTTTCTAAGTAACTAAATGAGAAAGGCCGGTCAGTTAAATCTCTTTCAATGTGGCATTCCAACTCTTGGCATTGATTAGTTAGCACATTGCTGTGTTATGTTAATCTGGCTCCCTGGAGATTGTCGTATATCTGTTTATCAAATGTATAAAGAAATCTCTAGAATCACATTTACATTGCTATCATTCCTGCAGTTTTTTTATGTGCACATATGCAGCAATTTAGACATTTACATTTTGTAAAGAATGTCACATTTGAAGGAAAAAAATAAGTCAAAAATAGTCAAAATAAATATATTAATAAGATGACAGAGACATTCAAAATTAGGGCTTTTCCTTGTTCTGCTGAACTCATTGTACCAATCATTTTACACAGACGTATGAAGAATAAAAAAGGCACACCCCTCCTGTAAACAAAATAAAAAGCCAACATATTTGTGGTACCATACAATTATGTTCAGATTAACATATGTTAACACTTATGTAAACTCCATAAAACATGCTCATTCACCTTATCAGAATAAAATAATGGGTAAAACAGTTAAAGAATGGGTTACAATAAATACGTATTGCACTATATTGATATCAGTGTTTTAACTTGGAAGAAATTGGATTAAAACAGAAGCAGAGTATTAATTAATTAAATTGAGTCTTTGATGTGCAGATGGCTTAAGGGATGTATGTCCTTTTCCCATTCAAAGATGTGATTAATAAAAATGAATGTAATAATATCTTCTATCTATTTTTATATTATATAAAATTATATTTTAATCTGGTTCTGTATCTATGAATCCATCTGTCTAGACAATTTGTTTTGAATATCTGAAACAGACACATTCATCCTTTAATAAAAAACTTTTTTTCTTTTGAATTCTCTGAATTTTTAATAAGAATTGCACATAGAATAAATTAGGCATTTTTTATATTACTCAATCCTAATAAATATTTACTAAAATATAAAAGGATTTAATGAGGGATAATAAATTGATCCAGGCAAAGTTGATCTTTTTAGTTTATCTACGTTTAACTACGTTTTAGTTCACTTAGGAGCCCATTTACTAACAATCATATTGTGATTTTTTTTCAATGGATCTTGGTTCTCCTGTATTTCTAAAATGCTCTTTATAAAGTGTAAAAACCAGGAAAAACTCTTCACCAAGTAAAAGTTGTTGAGGTGCTTTAGAAGTCAATGGGTGCTGCATAGATCTTATTGGACTTTTAATCAATTCAGACTTTCCGAGGTTTTTGAACTTTTTATTTCTTAGAGATTGTCAAAAAGACTCGGATAAGAGGTTTTCAAGGTATTCGTATTATTTAGAGCATTGTTTTCTGTTCATATTTTTTATATACAGATATTTTAATAAATTCAGTGGTTTTAAAGTTTGTGAGTTTAATCATTGTTTCAAAAACCTCACATCACAAACATCACAAAAATCCAATCCAAGGTTTTGGCTGGAATAAATTTGGATTTTTATTTTTAGCAGATTTGGAGCATATTGAATCTCGAAAAATGTTAGGTTTTTTTTTCGTCTAAAATTCAAGATTTTCCCCTTACAAACTCGACCAGAAAAAATTGAGGTTTAATGTATAGGCTGCTAAAAGTATGGAGATCCAAATTATGGAAAGACCCCTTATCCTGAAATCCCTATATCAGTTACAGAATAAATAAGCCCAATAGGCTTAAAAACATTTTAGTTGTTTAAGAGGTTTTTGAAAACCACAACTAAACTCACAAAGTCTCAAACCACGACTGCCATTAAATTTATGAAAAGTTCAGAATTTAAAAAATAGAAATTAAAAAAGCTCTGAACGATCTGAAAAAAAATTCTGAATACCATGAAAAGTTCTTAAAAATTGAGTTGTTCTAGTGAAAAAAATCCTAAAACCTCTAACCTTCTGATTAGTTTAAAAAAAATGGTCCAAAAGGATCAGTGCTCCTCCCACTGACTTCTACAGCACCTTAACAACTTTTACTTGGCTTTTGTGTTTTTTTCACTTGATAAATTTCAATGTTTTTAGGGCTTTTTCAGAAAAAAAACCATAATTTTTTTGTGATTCGTGCAAAAAAATAGCAATTTGATTGTTAATAAATGGGCCCCATAGCTGAGATTAAGTACAATATACTGTTTTATTAAAAAAAGATTTTTACATTTTTTTAAAATGTGAATTATTTGATTAAAATGGAGTCTATGGGAGATGTCATCCGTAATTTGGAGTTTTGTGGATAACTGGTTTCCGGATAATTGATCCTATAACTGTACTGAACTTACTTCAGCAGCCCTATAATAATAATGGTCCACACCTTCAAAGTTGTGCAGAGCAGCTTCTGACCAGTTCAGAATTGCCCAGTCTTTATAAATAACCTCCACTGATTTCACAAGCTTTGTTGAAACATTTTCATTCCTCAGTCCTTTTGAATCTACTAAATTTAAAATTTTAAATGTTTAGCACTTCAAACTTCTTAGATGATCCAGAAAATGCAATTATTGTTATTTTGTAATTTTTATTAGAACTGGTATCATTAAATGTACTGTAGAATATATTAGGAACATTTTAAAACAATATCTGCACTTTGCACATTGAGGCAAGTCTTTGGGGGAAATGTAATAAAATTTGCAAAGAGCAAAACTTTACGAATAAAAGTTAGCTTGTTGCAATATTCTTCATTAGGCTTTTATTGAAGTTTAAATCTTAATTGTGCATTGTGAACCTTTAACACCTGCTCTGGAGTTTTGTTAAATATTTTGTCACAAAAAATGGTTTGCGATTATGAAATGGTATTGCATACACCACAAACATTTGCAAAAGCAATTTGGTCACAAACTTTGCAAGGAAGTCATCAAGTCAAAAATTATGCAAACATGGTCCACAAAGGTGCTTGCAAATGTTTTTTGCACTAACGAAACATATTACATTCCCTCATTTAAGTTCCTAGAATGGAAAAAGACATTAGGGGGTTATTTATCAAAGTCCAAATTTATCTCCATATTTTCTGAAAAAAACTCCGACCAAATCCGCACAGGTTTTTCAGGCTTATTTATTAATACACTTTTCCGAAAATTTTGTTTGTGGAAACAATCCAAAAAAATTTATGAAAAATCCGATTTTCACGTTTTTTTCTGAATTTTCACCGGAAAACTAAGAATTCTGCCCGAAAACTTCGTGGTATTGCCAAAAACCCAGCATACATCAAAAAATCATTGGGACTTCTCCCATTGACTTATATGCAACCTCAACAAGTCAGATTCTGACTTTTCCCATCCTCGGGGTTTAATAATTTCTGAAAAATTTGTGATGTAAAGTCCGATTTTATAAAAAAAATCACTAAATTTTTAAATAACCCCCTTACTCTTAGTACTGCACTGTCTGCATTCAGCAGCAATGCATTTAAAGAGAGCACTTGGTGAGCAACACTTGGGTGTCCCCAGGAAGCTTCCAAGACCACTGTGTTTGTGTATGTAAATAAAATAATATAAAATGGTTTGTGTATAAAGCATATAATTTATGGAAATAAAACACCAAAC
Source organism: Xenopus laevis (assembly GCF_017654675.1). NCBI lineage: Eukaryota > Metazoa > Chordata > Amphibia > Anura > Pipidae > Xenopus > Xenopus laevis. Next base: position 17,008,804 of record NC_054386.1, read on the forward strand.
CTGCAAGGAGGTGCATTAAACTACAATTAGTATGTTAATGCCTGAAGGATAACCAAATTGAAAAACAGAATGATGGTATACAGATAAAGCAATAGTCAATATGTAACTGGAACTGTAAGGATGCAAGCCGTTAATCAATATTACTGACTAAGCAGCGTTGGACTTATCTGTGCACAGTTATTTTAAAATAGGAATACTCAATGGTATGAGCTGTAAAGATTGGTAAACCTCACAGCCAGTGTGGTGCTTCCACATAATTAGTTCCAAGGCACTTATAGGCCAGTAAGCGTCTGGCAATTATGGGCCATCAAGCTTGACATCCTTGGTGGGCAAATAATTTGAAGGCTTGTTAAGGGATCACATTCAGATTTTGTCTTGGTAAATGACATTATTAGCAGTAATCAGCATGGCTTTGTGAAAGATCTATCAAACAAATTTGATTGTTTTTTATGATGAGGTAAGTAAGATGTTGGATAACAGGGGGGCAGTAGATATGTTCTATTTGAATTTTGCCAAAGCATTTGACGTCTGTTGACGTTAATAAGGACGTTTGCATATGGATAGAAGGGTGCAGAGGATGGTTGTTAATATTGCATTCTGTAGTCGGAGTAAATTCTTAATGGGGTCCCTCAGGGCTTGCTATTGGGTCCGCTTTTATTTAACTATGCATCTCAAGTAAATTAATCCAGGATGCATCATCCTTGCAGAAGGATCTTGACTATGTGGGAATATGGGCAGTTAAGTGGCAGATGAGTTTCAATGTTTATAAATGTAAAATCATGCACCTGGGATGTAAAAACACACAATCCACTTAGCATTAATGGGACTTCACTAAGCAAATCCATCATAGAAAAGGACCTTGGAGTCTTTTAGATAATAAACTTGGCTGTAGCAAGCAATGCCAGTAAGATAGCAAACAATGTCTTGAGCTGTAAGGGGCATAGATTTGTGGGGGAACGTGATTATTTTTCCACTGTGCAGAGAGCTAGTAAGGCTCCATCTGGAATATGCAGTACAGTTTTGGTCTCCAGCGCTCAAACGGGACATTATTGAATTAGAGAGGGTACAAAGAAGAGCAACTAAGCTGATAAAAGGTATGGAAAATCTCAGCTATGAGGAAAAACCAAGTTGTTGTTGCCCATGCTGAGGTGCTTGAGGGGTGATATGATAACTATGTATAAATATATATGGTAATCATAAAATAATCTCTCTAATGCTTTATTTATCAGAAGGTCTTTCCAGCTGATTCAAGGTCACCCATTCCGATTAGAAGAAAGAAGGTTACGGGTAAATATTCAAAAGGGTTTTTTTACATTGAGAGCTGTGAAGACATGAAATTCTCTCCCTGAATCAGTTGTACAGGCTGATACTAGGGATGGGCAAATTTTTTCACCTTGTTTCGCCGCGGAAATGATGCCCATAGACTTGTATGGCGTTGTGTGTCAAAAAAAAAGACGAGAGTCAAAAAAATTTTGTTGCGGGGTAAAAAATTTTGCAGCCCATAGACTTTAATGGCCATTGGGGACATTTTGCCGCCAGTGAATTTTTTACAAAACGGGTCAAATTTGCACCTTTCAGGGCCATTGACTTAGCACCCTGAAAGGTGCGAAACGTGTAGGGTGGACAGAGCAGCTATATTTTTAATTTTTCTACTAATAAAAATATATTTTTTTAACTGAAAATCTCTGGTCTTGAGGATCCGTTTGAGTGCCGGTCAGCTCTGCTTCCTTATCTTCTGCTGTACCGCTCCCTAAAGCTAGGGGTCTGGGGCTGGTGCACTCGGACCACTTTTACTGTTTGGTGAGTTACTTTACATTGAATTCTGGAGCACCTTGTCCTCCCCATATCATTCAAATTCACCCATCCCTAGCTGATAGAAACTTTAACTTTCAGCAGATTCGTTCAGTCACCTTCACCTGTGCAATCGTGCTCACTCTCCAGTCAGGCCACACCAGGAGACCCAGAGACAATTTCAACAAACAAGGGTATGGATGGAGCACATCAAACGCATTCTCTGCCGCAAATAATTCTTTATTGCATCACAACATGTTTCGGATCCTTTATCATAAAGGATCCTTGGGATCCGAAACATGTTGTGATGCAATAAAGAATTATTTGCGGCAGAGACTGCGTTTGATGTGCTCCATCCATACCCTTGTTTGCTGATAGAAACTTTAAGAAGTGAGGGAATATAGGGTTATGGAAGATAGACCATAGTACAAGCGCATCCAGAGACTGTCCAATTGTCATCTTGGAAGGAATTCCCCCCCCCCCTTAGGTGAATTGGAGAGGCTGTAAATGTTTTTTTCACCTTCCTCTGGATCAACTAGCAGTTAGGCAGGTTATACATAGACTAAAAGGTTGAACTTAATGGATGTGTCTTTTTTCAACTGAACTTACTATGTTACTGTAAAAACACCTCATGGAGTTAAAATAGTAAATATTAGCAACTCACTCACTGAACAGTTATGTCCCATGTGGGTCTCTACAAGTTGCTGACTAACTAACGGGCATATTTATTATGCTGTGTAAAAAACAGCAGGATGATACACCACACATCGCCATGCTTTGCTGCGTAAAAAAGCGGCATAAAATTTTAATGCATTTTTTTCTTATCTGACTTCCACCAGAAGCAATGCAAAATAATGTCAAATCTGATGTTTACATGGTGTAAAATTACAAACACCTTCCCCATATATTTTACACAGCTTTTTACACCATATTTTTGGTGATTTTTGTTTTACACGGCATAATAAATATGCTCCGAAGAGATAGAGAGCTGCAAAGCAGGATGTTGCCTTCTATCTTCTATATAAGACATCTGTTCACTCCAACCTTTATTGATAAAAATTGTGGCTAGCTAATTATATTAGAAACAGTTTTTATTTTGCACAGCCTATTTAATTACCCAGTTTTTATTTGTACATAACTGTTCTCTTAAGCAGGATTAAAAAAAATTGCAGCTAAACATAAATTACACTTAGACGTTTATGATGTTCGCAGACTTCCAGGTTCTTACCATGCTACTCCTAAAACAGAAAAATAAAGCAAAATGTAGAAATAAAAACAGACAGATTTAGGAAAGTATTGATTAGCCTAATATATGCAGTTAAAGATGCAGCATCTTTATTATGACCCCAGGTGTGCCTTAGGGTCTGTTACAGGCAGCGGTTTGCATCAATCAATACATGTGACGATCAATTCAAGTGTCTTCGATTAATATGGATATTGGTGCAGGAGGATTTCTGTACCAGCTATAAACCAGCTACGAACATGGTTTTAAATGAATCTAATGCCAAAAAAAGTAGAGGCACTTCTAGATTATTCACAAGCCATTAAAAGCCATTGGTTAAATAGTTGTGCAACAGATCATTAACAAATGACAACATTTAAATGCAAGAGTTCCTATTGTGATAACATAATATCCTATGCACAGTGGTATCCTGTTTCCAGTCACAGCTACTGTAAATCAGTAGGAACTGCCACATTGGAGTGGAGGTTGCTAAAACCAAAGAAAATCTACAAAATGATCTCAAAGAAGGGCAAGCTGGAACAACACATTGGGCGTTGTTGCATTAGGATAGGACTTCATGGTGCACGAGGACCCGACACGTCGCAATGCGACTAAACGCACGCGACGTGTCGGATGTTTTAAAGAAAACGGAAGTGAAGGAGAAATCGCAGGTAACAACTACATTGATCCGACTGTCGGATGAAAAAGCAGCGCGCTGCGTTTTCATCCGACAGTCAGATCAATGCAATTGTTCAAGCAAATATTACTTTAACACTGTATGTGCAATTTTATTAATGGAGTAATCAGTTTCAATGTACTATATGCCATTTTTGATTTGTTTAAAAAGGAATCTACCCAATTAATGTACTCCAAAGATTTTCAATTCTTTTTTTATATTCATAATGTTATTCAACATGACCTTTAAAACACTGATACTTTTGCAGGATGTAGTTAACTTTCCTCTGTCGGTCTTCAAGAAAGGTTTCCTTTTATAATCGGAGTAATGTATGAAGTATTTCAAATTTCCATTATCTGTCAAGCTCAAGGATTGAGTAAATACAATGCCTTTGCTGGACTCAGACATGTTCTATAGATGCTAAATAATTATTTTCTCAAAAGATTGTTAAGGTGCTTCATAATAGTGAAACGTGACCTTTTCTACCCTATAGTGGTTCAGAAATCGGAGGGATAATTTACTACATGCAGGGTATTTAATGGACATTGCAGGGGAACTACAGCTACTGGTTTATGAATATCCAGCCAAAAGGGAATGTTACCCCACTGAGAGATAAAAGAAAGCTTATTATATCTCGCTGATGTATGTAGTCACTTAAAACTTATTTTTATTATGTTTTTACTGTACAAACTATGCTGGCTTGGTTTGCTGTATGTAATTAAAGGGTTCAGGGAACTGTAATCACAATTTTTGTAGATCTGTAAATGATCTGTCACTTCCTCCTTGATTTGTTATACATACACATTTGTTTTAGGTGTGGACCTACCTGAGGTAGGCACTTGGATCTTTTAGGCTTGCATTAGGACTGTCACAGAACACAATACAACTTCCACTAGGAACAATACATGCTAAATGACTTTCTGTGTGCTTGAAGTTGTAAAATGAATTCTGCAATAACTGGTAAAGAGTCGCCTAAAAAAGAAAGGCAGAAATTTCAACTAGATAATGCGTTATATTCAAAACATAAAGATCCAGTACACAATAGATTTGAGATGGGGTAAAATATGAGTATAATCGGGGAAAAACAAAAAGGGCTTATGTCCAGGGTGTACAAGCTTATAATAACTAATAATGGAAGCAACCAAACCCCACTCTAAATGGGAAATAGACTTCCTACAGATGACTGATGCCCAGTGAAAACAAGCCCTTAGGGTCCCCTCCCAGGATTCCTTAAACTATAAGTATAGAATGATGCAACTGTATATAATGCATAGGGCCTACTATACTAAAGTAAGGCTACACAAAATGGACTCAAGCATCTCCTTCAATTGTAACCGCTGTAAATTTGCCCCTGGATCTTTGTTGCATACACTATGGTCATGTAAAACCAGACAAAACAGACTGGGTCAGACACCAGGAGCCAAAGGGGAAGATCCCCCCTCTCACTCACTATACCAAAGTGTGACAGGAAGTGGTCATAACACCAATAACTGAGATATGTAAATTACAACTAGCTACATGGTCATCTGCCCAGCAACTATGGAAATCAGGAAGTGTAGGGATTTAAAGCCATAGGGGCACATTAACCCTATGGGTCACTACAGCTCATTACAGAACTGCATTTTGTGTGAGCCTTGTGTGTTGTAAGAATATTATACAGCTGTAAGATCATTTGAAATGTTTCCACGTCATTTCCCACTTCAACGTTGGATGACTGATTCACATCTTTTCTATGATTTGCAATAGGTGTTGTAACTGAGCTCATAAATTGTTGACTATTTATTTTAATCATTATATATTTTTAAGATTACATAATTTTTTGTGCCATCATTTGTACATAATTTGAGAGTTCATTATATGCTAGTAACCAGCTGCTGAAATGTACTAAATAATGAAAGAACTGAAAATAAAATAGATCAGTTACAGATTGTGTCCGAATACCACCATCAACATCATCTTAAAGTTAATTTAAAGGTAGACTACCACTTTAATTTGATGCTACACGGATCATATAGATCATACTAGCAGAGAAAAGTGATCAATAGCGTAATTAACATCTTCCTCAGACGTTTCTTATTTAAGCTCTGTTGCTTTTTAAACAACCTGCTAAATGAAGCATACAGGTGTACACATATGAATCACCAATTGTTGTTTAACCACATTTTAATTAAACCTGTCACTAGGGAAACAACATATGAGAACACAAGGCCCTGACAATAAAGACCATTTTCCTCTCTTAGGAGTATAGTTACAATGTGTGGTGTATAATATACCAAACATTGCCATGCTTCGCCGCATAAATTACAGCATAAAAAACTACGTAAAATGTTTACATTTTTTTTTCTTAGTGACTTCTGCCAGAAGCAATGTAAAATAATGGCATCAAATCTGGCATTCGCATGGCGTAGAATTAAACACACTATGCAATATTTTACAGACATGCTGGACTAAGAAAGGACTGCACCAGGTCAGAAATACTGAAATAATGTCTGGATATGGACTAAGAGATCATATGGAATTCCTTTGATTCTACACTCCAATAATTCAGCCCTAATTTATACTCAGCCTCTTTGACCCACATTATGTTGTACCTTATCTGCTTGTCTCTTGCAGATCCCCTCCTAAATGACTTTGACACCTTACACATAGATTCATATTCCTTTTTGTTGGTCATTTGACCTATGAGCTGAATGTTGTATATATACCAGAGAACACCACAGCTTCAGTGTAATCCGCTTGAAAAAGGAACTAAAATGTTCTGAAAGCTTGTTATGATTATATTAGTTAACCAATAAAGGTATCACCTTTATACCACTTTTTTTATTTTTTTATTTCAAAAGGATTGCCCAGTAACCTTCTCTCTATCTATAATGTCATTCTCTGTCTAGATTAAGGGGCCCATTCACTAAGTTCGAGTGAAGGAATAGAGGAAAAATAGTTCAAATTTCGAATGGTTTTTTTGGCTACTTCGACCATCGAATTGGCTACTTCGACCTTTGACTACGACCTTCGACTTCAAATCGAACGATTCGAACTAAAAATTGTTCGAATATTCGACCATTCGATAATCGAAGTACTGTCTCTTTAAAAATTTCTTTGACCCCCTAGTTCGCCACCTAAAACCTACCGAAGTCAATGTTAGCCTTTGGGGAAGGTCCCCATAGGGTTGCTAACAATTTTATGATCGAAGGAATGTCCTTCGATCGATGGATTAAAATCCTTCGAATCGTTCGATTCAAAGGATTTAATTGTTCGATCAAATAGCGCAAAATCCTTCGACTTCGATATTCGAAGTCAAAGGATTTTACTTCGACGGTCGAATATCGATGGTTAATTATCTAGGTAAATGTGCCCCTGGGTTTTGCGGGAAATTTGCAAATTTTTCAGCAAGGGAAAAAGGGACAAATTTGTCCATTACTAATGGTATAGGTATGGATATATAGAATTTAATTAAAAGTAGGGAGGGGTATGTGTATTTAATCATTATTCCTTCGATCGTTCCATCAAACGAATTGCGCAAAATCCTTCGACTTCGATATTTGAATGATTTTAATTCGGCAGTCGAATGTCAAGGGTTAATTAACCCTCGATATCCGACCCTTGATACATCTGCCCCTAAGTGTAAGTAATTCTAGCGCAAATGGACTTGCGGAATAATCATTGAAGACATTCGTACTAGTTAAAATTCGTTATGAAATACTCATCAGCCGAAGTAGCGGTAGCGAAAAACCATCAGCATTTGGCTGCTGAGATGCAACTTTGCATTATAGTGAATTAGCAAAGCGGTCCCTGGCGAAAAATTCCCCATTTAATGAATTTGTCCCAGTGTATTTTGGAAAAAAAAAAACAAAAAAACACCACATTGACATTAATGAATTTTGTGTAGAAAATGCAAGCAATAAAAATAAAGATGATAGGGTAATATTTTACAATGAATGGGGGTTTAACAAGATGTATGTTTAACCTTTGTAAATATACACTAAAGACTGACTTTGGGACTTGAGCAAAATCTTAAAATAGGTATGCCTCCATTTTCCAGCCTGTTTATAGTGTTGGGAGTATTTACACTCTGTTTTTTTTTGCCCCAAATGCATTGGTGTCAATGGGTGTTTTTATCTAGGTTTTTCAATGGGTGCACCAACTGCATTGGAGTCAATGGGAGGTTTTTATGTGGACTTTTTCATAAAAAATTGAATTTTTCAGTAAAGCAAAATTAAATTCTACCATAGATTCATGGTGAAAACATGTATCCACCATAAATCTGTATAAGAGAAACATTTTACTTATCCATAGTAGTGACAATTTCAAAAATACATAATTTTCAAAAATATTCAAAATACTAAATATGGTACCAATTGTACTTTTCTAATACAAAACAATCTGGAGATATTATATGAAATAGTAGAAACAGAGCTTAAGCAACCCACCATAGACCTTGCTGTAAAAACAAATGGTTGCTTAAGTACTGTATGTACATTTCTCCCAAAAGAAAACTCCCTGTAAGCTTAAAAATAAATAACTGAAATGTCAGCAAATGTCACATAGATAAAATGAATTTCATTTGTTTAATATTTGTGCAAAGTCGCATTTCTGCCTTGTAATTTACAAATACAAATGTATTTAAGAGAACAGTGATACATTTATAGTGCAGGTAACTTGCTGAAAAATGTGATGAACTGAAGAATGTTGTTTTCAGCCTAAACAATTTATCCCCCTATCTCAGCACTATGTGGTGAGATTCATAGCAGGCTTCTTTTTCTAAGTCTTCTCTAGACAGTTGATGCTAAAGACCAGTACAAGGAAACCAGCACTATTCATAATAACAACGAGACAAGTGTTGACTACTGGAGAGCTTGATACATATCCAAGTGTTAGCTTCTTCGTACAATAAATCATTTTTCAGTCCCATGCTTAAAGAAAGCTACAGCTGAAGCCAGAAATCCAGAGTTTGGCAAGGGTCATACAATTGCAAATTAGGCTTTCCATGAAACAGTGTATTTTCTTCTTCTTGGACTTAACACAACAGCAACATTGTGCTTTTGTCATGTTACTTTAGCAAATGTTAGTCTGGCTGCATCTGTACATTTTGTAATAGCCATCTAGTACTCGTTGGCAGAGAAGAATTTCTTGCAGGAAGATTAGACATATTATTGTTTATTTATAGTGTGCCAGCATATTCTGTGCCCTGCATAATCAGTATATAATACAACACACACTGTACTTACAGTTAGAGAACATGGGACAGAAAGTCACAGAAATATCGAGGTAGCATATTTCAGTTTGCAATTAAATTGTTCGATTCGTATTCTTTTCAAAGTAAACCTTGGAACAAAAACAAAATAATAAGGAGAGCATATCTGCCTGATTATTGACCTTCTCTATGAGATAGTAATATGGATTTTTTCCGTTCACTTGAATCAACAAGCAAATGTGTATTTCAGGGAAGGTAAGAATATTAGCATTTGCATTTTGATGCAGCAAATAATGGGAAACATTTTAAAAAGTTGTATGTGGGGAAAAAAATAACAGATTTAAGAACAAATACAAGTATATATATATAGGTTCCAATGGTTCCAGCACTCCGACGCTGAGGTATAATATACCCAGATGCTATTCCATGCCAAATATTCAGTAATCTACAGAATTAGGAATGCACACTGGGATTTTAAAATATCTTTATCTTTATTTATTCAACTTTAACTATATATATATATATATAAATATATAAAATATGATTAAAATATGATTTCAAGATACAAATTTTAGATAATAGGGGCAATTTACTACAAGGTGCAGCAAACTATGGGGTGTAATAGTGTGCCTATTCTTCTCTGATGAATTTTGGCAATATTGAGTAGGAAGAAGTGACATTGGTGTTAATATAACATAGTAATATAGTAAGTTAGGTTGAAAAAAGACACACATCCATCAAGTTCAACCTTTTAGGTCTATATATAACCTGCCTAGCTACAAGTTGCTCCAGAGGAAGGCAAAAACCCCTATATTGAGCCTCTCCAATTTGCCTCAGAGGGGGAAAAATTCCTTCCTGACTCCATTGACTAGTACTATGAGCTATCGTCCATAACCCTGTATTCCCTTACCTGCTAAAAAGCCATCCAACCCCTTATTAAAGCTATCTAATGTCTCAGTAATCACAACTGATTCAGGGAGATAATGCCACATCTTCACCACTCTCACTATAAAAAAAAACCCCTTTCAAATATTAAGCTGGAACCTCAGCTGGATCATTTGATCATAGAAGTGGAGTCAAAGAATGTCCCCAGGCAACATGCTCAGTTGACAGGGTTAATAAGTAAGTCATTTTGTTTTGTTTGTTTCAGTTAGAGTTGATATGAGTCAATTAGACAACCGCTCTCTTAAAATTGTGGGAAAATATTTGGTCTTTTTATAGACATTTAGGGGCAAATTTACTAAGCGCTGAAAATTCACCAGCGACTGCTTCGCAGGTAGCGCAACACTTCGTCAGGTGAAAATTCGCTGAGACAACGCTAATTCACTAACATGCGATGTTGCCTCTCTACTCGATTGCACTACACCTGATCTGAGGTGGCGAAGGCAAGTCTGGCGCAAGAGGTAACGTTCAGTAAAAATCCACATCCTTTGTGAATTTGCATAGTTATGTCCCTTCGCCAGAGCGCAACTTCGTCTGGTGATTGAGTGTGAATGATCGCCAGCATCAGTCTCTTTGGCTAGGAGAGTGTAAATGTTAGTAGAAGTGGCTTGTGGATGGAATCTACTTTGTTTTTGAAGACGTCAGCAAAGTCCTGAGGAGAGTTGTTGAGGTATATACGGGGGAATGTAATAAAAGTCACAAAGAGAAAAACAAAGCACTCTGAGTGCCATCCTGTCGGTGATTTAGTTTCAAGCCGGCCGGAAGGCTTTTCGGGGAGATTAGTTGCCCGAAGAAGAGGTGATTTGTCGATGGGCGACTTAATCTCCCTGAATCTTCACGTGTGTCTCTGCCCTTAGGCCCCAGTGTTATAGAAGCCTTAAAGGGTTTTAATGCAGGACCCATTCCATTACTCTGCCTTAACCCTTTGCCTGCCAAGCACGTACGGCGTACGTGCTGGCAGGCAAATGCTCAGGCTGCCAAGAACGTACATTGTACGTTCTTTAGCAGCTGAGCGCTCTCTCTGCTTCGGCGGCTTTTGCCGCCTCCGCAGAGAGTGGGGAGAGAAGACAGCCCCCTAGGCAACGAGGCTGGGGGGCTGTCAAGTCGGATCTGCGACTCGATTGTCGCAGATCCGACTTCAAAGTAGCAGACGCATCGCATGGAGCGTCTGCTACTACACTCACCTTCTTCCTGCCTGCAGAGCCGCCCACGCACTTCCTGCTGCGCAGCAACTCTGCAGACACGCTGCCAGGACTCCTCCAAAGAAGACAGCGATTCTCCTGCTCCAAAAACGGTAAGTGCACGTTTTTTTACACACTTACCTGCACCTACACATACTTACAGTACATTTATGCATTTTAGTAAAGATTGGAATTTTTTTAAATTTTTTTTTTTTAATTTTAGCACACTTGGTCCCTTTTGTACAGTTATTTACACTTATTTACACTTATTTACATGTATTTGCACACTCAGATAACTTTTATTAGTGCACAAATATGTATACACAAACAGGTGTTTTTTTTTTTTTTACGAATTCATTATACTGTTATCTTTTGTTTTTTTTGCCTAAAAACGTGTTATTTTGGCAGCGTGACTATTGGATAATCGATTTCGGCCACTAATTACGCTGTCAGAACAATTATTTTGTTATTTCATTGATTTACGCTATTTTTGTGGTTTTATTGCAATTTTATCCCTGCATTATTGTTCCCTATGTATCTTTAGTATCGTTTTGCTGTTTGGTGCTTTGGTATAGAAAGATAGATTTTACTTAGTTTGATCCGCCAAAATATGTGCTTTCCAAAAATATATGGGTTTCTGGGGGTCTTTTTACAGTTTGGGGGTCTTACGGCACATAACGTACAGTTAGGGTTCTCTTTTCTGCAGCTTAGTTGGCTAGCGTGAAAATTCATAGTTACGTTTTTCATTTGGGGTCCATACACAACACATACTTTGGTAAATCTATACATATTGGGCATCAAACTATTTATTAGACCTCTGACGTCCATATTTAGAGAGATTTTTCTTTGTACGTAAAACATTGTGTCCGATAAATGCGGCAAACTGCAACATTTTTAGGCGATTTTCAGAAATGTTGTAAAAACCTATATGTTTAGAAAAGCTTTGCAGTTTGGTAGTTTCGTGTAGAAAGACGTCGTTATCTTTGTTGGAATCGGCAGAATGTGTACTTTCCAAAAATGTATGGTTTTGGGGGGTCATTGCTGTTAGGAGGGTCTTGAGGCAAATAATATGAAGTCAAGGGTCTATGTTCACAGAAGGCGAATGGGCAGCGGAGAAAACTCATATTCACTATTTTTATTTGGGGTCCGCACATGCCAGCTGCCTTGGTATATCTATGCATATTGGGCATCAAACTGTTCAGTAGACCCTTGGCATCAATATTTATGGTGTTTTACAATTGTATGTAAGAAATTGGGTGAGATAAATGCGGCCAATTGCAATATTTTTAGGCGATTTTCAGAAATGTAAAAACAGTTGCTTTTATCGCCAAATTTAGGAAAGGCTTGCGACTTGGTACTTTGGAGTACAAAGACATGCATACCCAATTTGGATTCGCAGGAATGTGTACTTTCCAAAAATATATGGTTTTATGGGGTGAACGCACTTTTTTCTACCTTTGCCCCCCCCAAAACAATGTAAATGTGTTGATTTTGCAGTACCTGAAATGACAGACCATATGGGGGTCTTTGTTTTGGGGCCCCTATACGCCACGTGCTTGGGTACACCTATACATATTGGGCATCAAACTGTTCAGAGGACCCCAGGCTTTCATATTTGGGGTGATTTGTCTTGATACCTAAAAGTATGTGGGTAATACAATGCTGCAGGGTCGAAATTTTGAAGTCATTTTTGGAAATGTCCCCAAATCACCAAATTTAGGAATGGTTTGCGGCTTGGTACTTTGGAGTACAAAGACATGCATACCCAATTTAGATCCGTGGGAATGTGTACTTTCCGAAAATATATGGTTTTCTGGGGTGAACTTACTTTTTTCTACATTTTCCCCCCTCAAAACAATGTAAATGTGTTGATTTTGCAGTACCTGAAATGACAGACCATATGGGGGTCTTCGTTTTGGGGCCCCTATACGCCACGTGCTTGGGTACACCTATACATATTGGGCATCAAACTGTTCAGAGGACCCCAGGCTTTCATATTTGGGGTGATTTGTCTTGATACCTAAAAGTATGTGGGTAATACGATGCTGCAGGGTCGAAATTTTGAAGTCATTTTTGGAAATGTCCCCAAAATCACCAAATTTAGGAATGGTTTGCGGCTTGGTACTTTGGAGTACAAAGACATGCATACCCAATTTAGATCCGTGGGAATGTGTACTTTCCGAAAATATATGGTTTTCTGGGGTGAACTTACTTTTTTCTACATTTGCCCCCCTCAAAACAATGTAAATGTGTTGATTTTGCAGTACCTGAAATGACAGACCATATGGGGGTCTTCGTTTTGGGGCCCCTATACGCCACGTGCTTGGGTACACCTATACATATTGGGCATCAAACTGTTCAGAGGACCCCAGGCTTTCATATTTGGGGTGATTTGTCTTGATACCTAAAAGTATGTGGGTAATACGATGCTGCAGGGTCGAAATTTTGAAGTCATTTTTGGAAATGTCCCCAAAATCACCAAATTTAGGAATGGTTTGCGGCTTGGTACTTTGTAGTAGAAAGACATGCATACCCAATTTAGATTCGTGGGAATGTGTACTTTCCGAAAATATATGGTTTTCTGGGGTGAACTTACTTTTTGCTACCTTTGCCCCCCCCAAAACGATGTAAATGTGTTGATTTTGCAGTACCTGAAATGACAGAACATACAAGGGGGGGTCTTCCTTTTAGGGCCCCTATATGCCACGTGCTTGGGTACACCTATACATATTGGGCATCAAACTGTTCAGAGGACCCTAGGCTTTCATATTTGGGATGATTTCTCTTGATACCTAAAAGTATGTGGGTAATACGATGCTGCAGAGTAGATATTTTGAGGTGATTTTTGGAAATGTCACCTAAATCACCAAATTTAGGAATGATTTGCGGCTTGGTACTTTGGCGTAGAAAGACATGCATACCCAATTTGGATTCGTTGGAATGTGTACTTTCCGAAAATATATGGTTTTCTGGGGTGAACTTACTGTTTTCTACTTTTGCCCCCCCCAAATCGATGTAAATGTGTTGATTTTGCAGTACCTGAAATGACAGACTATATGGGGGTCTTCATTTTAGGGCCCCTATATGCCACATGCTTGGGTGCACCTATACATATTGGGCATCAAACTGTTCAGAGGACCCTAGGCTTTCATATTTGGGGTGATTTGTCTTGATACCTAAAAGTATGTGTGTAATAAGATGCTGCAGGGTAGATATTTTGAGGTGATTTTTGGAAATGTCACCTAAATCACCAAATTTAGGAATGATTTGCGGCTTGGTACTTTGGCGTAGAAAGACATGCATACCCAATTTGGATTCGTTGGAATGTGTACTTTCCGAAAATATATGGTTTTCTGGGGTGAACTTACTGTTTTCTACTTTTGCCCCCCCAAATCGATGTAAATGTGTTGATTTTGCAGTACCTGAAATGACAGACTATATGGGGGTCTTCCTTTTGGGGCCCCTGTATGCCACGTGCTTGGGTACACCTATACATATCGGGCATCAAACTGTTCAGAGGACCCTAGGCTTTCATATTTGGGGTGATTTGTCTTGATACCTAAAAGTATGTGGGTAATACGATGCTGCAGGGTAGATATTTTGAGGTGATTTTTGGAAATGTCACCTAAAGCACCAAATTTAGGAATGGTTTGCGGCTTGGTACTTTGGCGTAGAAAGACATGCATACCCAATTTGGATTCGTTGGAATGTGTACTTTCCGAAAATATATGGTTTTCTGGGGTGAACTTACTGTTTTCTACTTTTGCCCCCCCCTAACGATGTAAATGTGTTGATTTTGCAGTACCTGAAATGACAGACTATATGGGGGTCTTCCTTTTGGGGCCCCTGTATGCCACGTGCTTGGGTACACCTATACATATTGGGCATCAAACTGTTCAGAGGACCCTAGGCTTTCATATTTGGGGTGATTTCTCTTGATACCTAAAAGTATGTGGGTAATACGATGCTGCAGGGTAGATATTTTGAGGTGATTTTTGGAAATGTCACCAAAATCACCAAATTTAGGAATGATTTGCGGCTTGGTACTTTGGCGTAGAAAGACATGCATACCCAATTTGAATTCGTGGGAATGTGTACTTTCCGAAAATATATGGTTTTCTGGGGTGAACTTACTGTTTTCTACTTTTGCCCCCCCAAACAATGTAAATGTGTTGATTTTGCAGTACCTGAAATGTCAGACTATATGGGGGTCTTCCTTTTAGGGCCCCTATATGCCACATGCTTGGGTACACCTATACATATTGGGCATCAAACTGTTCAGAGGACCCCAGGCTTTCATATTTGGGGTGATTTGTCTTGATACCTAAAAGTATGTGGGTAATACGATGCTGCAGGGTCGAAATTTTGAAGTCATTTTTGGAAATGTCCCCAAAATCACCAAATTTAGGAATGGTTTGCGGCTTGGTACTTTGGAGTACAAAGACATGCATACCCAATTTAGATCCGTGGGAATGTGTACTTTCCGAAAATATATGGTTTTCTGGGGTGAACTTACTTTTTTCTACATTTGCCCCCCTCAAAACAATGTAAATGTGTTGATTTTGCAGTACCTGAAATGACAGACCATATGGGGGTCTTCGTTTTGGGGCCCCTATACGCCACGTGCTTGGGTACACCTATACATATTGGGCATCAAACTGTTCAGAGGACCCCAGGCTTTCATATTTGGGGTGATTTGTCTTGATACCTAAAAGTATGTGGGTAATACGATGCTGCAGGGTCGAAATTTTGAAGTCATTTTTGGAAATGTCCCCAAAATCACCAAATTTAGGAATGATTTGCGGCTTGGTACTTTGGCGTAGAAAGACATGCATACCCAATTTAGATTCAGGGGAATGTGTACTTTCCGAAAATATATGGTTTTCTGGGGTGAACGTACTGTTTTCTACCTTTGCCGCCCCCCAAAACGATGTAAATGTGTTGATTTTGCAGTATCTGAAATTACAGAACAAACGGGGGGTCTTCCTTTTGGGGCCTCCTATGCCACGTGCTTGGGTACATCTATTCATATTGGGCATCAAACTGTTCAGTGGACCCAGGATTTTATATTTGGGGTGTTTTACATTGATACCTAATGATGTGTGGGAGATATGTTGCTGTAGAGTGGAAGCTTTGAGGTCATTTTTCAAAAAATTCACCAATTTCTATAAAACACTATAACTTTAGGAAACAATTGCAACTTGGTGGTTTGGAGTACAAAGATATTTCTACCCATTTTTGATTCACCAGAATCTGTTCTTTCTAGTAATGGGTAGTTTTCTTGGGTAAACCTACTGTTAGTGGAATGTTTGGCCTTGAAATCAAAAGTATGCCGTTTGGGGAGTGTTGCTTTGGAAATTTGGTTGTGTACTGCTTGTAGATTTTGAGCTATACAAGTGAGAAATCTCCATAAAACTATATATATTTGGTATTGTCGCGTTCAGGAGACATAGACCTTTCTAAATCAGCTGTGTTCTCGTACGTAAAATGAATGATGTTTCTGATATATGTGATTGTTCTTCGTGCAACATGATTTTTTTCATTTTATTTGACACTTAGAATCCAATATTTTTTTAGAGAAGTAGAATTACACCAAAATTCTTGCATATTGTGAAAGTTCAGGTTGTCCTGAAAAAAACAATATATTGTTTTCCTGGGTTAACTAAAAGACCACCCCAGGAAAGGCCCTTAAAGTGAAAGAGTGCAAAATATCTAAAAACTGCTTGGCAGTAGATGTTCGCATCTAGGACAAAACGGCTGGCAGGGAAAGGGTTAAGTTATGTCCCTGGAGTTCTCAAGTGACCAGTAGATGGCACTGTGCTATATGTAACACCTATTTGGGCTGCATAGCACACAAATAGTTAAAACTGTCCAGCTAGCAGTAGAAGCATGGGTTACACTGCGACTTACACAACAGGGTCAGGGCCTTCGCTAAGTGGAAGTGTTCCCTCTATGGTGTAGTGCAACTACATCCCCCCAGGCTACTGTGCATACAAAACAACTTGGGCGCCAGGAGGTTCTTGCAGTAAAACAGAAACGGTTTATTTAACTATGCACGAGGCAAGTGACCACAGGTTTAGTACTCACGCAGGAGCTGAGGCAATAGCACATTTCTCACACAGAGCTGCAGGCATTAGGCATTTCTCACAGAGGAAAGGTCTCCATTAGGCATTTGCAGTATTACACACATTCCCTCCTGGAAGTTGTCAGGAAAGCAGCTTGTACCCTACAGTCCCTCTTCACTGAGGTCCCTGACTGGAGGCAACACACAGAGCCTCTGGGAAGCTACTCCCTTACTGCAAATCCTTGTTGGAGCTTCAGCTGCTCTTTCTCTCTCACCTCTCTGCCTTTCTCTCCTAGAGAGACTATGACAAGTCTGCCCTAGTGTAACTATTCCTCATTCACGGGGTTACCTGGTCCCCGACTTCTTCTCCAAAGCACATGGGCCTTTCTGGGCCTAGCTGTGCCCAGGCTCCCCTGAGCACACCCAGCTGGATCACCATCCACAGGCCAAAGAGGAAGTGGCCACTCCCTACACACACTATATAGCAGTGTAGCAGGGGAGTGTCATTCTCTCCTGGCAGATCACTCTAAGAAAAAGGTGGGGGCCTTAAAGCTGCAGGGCAGATTACCCAGTAGGGGCCCCTACATATAGTATAAAAGTCTAGGTAACCATGTGCTCGAGGTCCATTGCTTTAGCCCTTACCAAGCAGGCAGGAAGGTAATGGGTAATGGAAACTATGTACATTAGGCGTAGTAAAGGATAATCTATACTCTTTAATAGATCACTCTAGGAATGACAGACAGGTTATTAAGTTGAGCAGCCTAAGGCTCTGATGAGGAGAGTCAGAGGGATTATGATCCTGGGTACTAATTGCCCAGAAGTAGGGACTTAGGGGCCAATTCACTAACTTTGAGTGAAGGATTCGAAGTAAAAAAAACTTTGAATTTCGAAGTGTTTTTTGGGCTACTTTGACCATCGAATGGGCTACTGCGACCTTCGACTACGACTTCGAATCGAAGGATTCAAACTAAAAATCGTTTGACTATTCGACCATTCGATAGTCGAAGTACTGTCTCTTTAAGAAAAAACTTCGACCCCCTAGTTCGCCATCTAAAACCTACCGAACTCAATGTTAGCCTATCGGGAAGGTCCCCATAGGCTTTCCTAAATTTTTTGATCGAAGGATATTCCTTCAATCGTTGGATTAAAATCCTTCGAATCGTTCGTTTCGAACGATTTAATCGTTCGATCGAAGGAATAATCCTTTGATCGTTCGATCAAACTATTGCGCTAAAATCCTTCGACTTCGATATTCGAAGTCGAAGGATTTTAATTCCCAGTCGAATATCGAGGGTTAATTAACCCTCGATATTCGACCCTTGGTGAATCGGCCCCTTAGATATGTAGATATTCCCCTGGGTTCCACCTGGAAAAGGCTGAAAGCTGGATGTACCTTCAATGGCTGCTGTGTATGTTCCCTTGCCTGCAGGGACTGAGCTGTTCATTGGTGCTTGTGAGTATATGCTAGCCTCTGTTGCTCTATGTTCCTGTTGATACCTATGTACTCCTATGTGGATGAAGTTGTTGAATGTCTGATTAAACATAAAGAACCACTGGTGCCCAATTATTGTGCATAGCACTTTATTACAATTGCACTATACCCTGCCTCCCCACTGTTGTGAGGGCTTCACCCCTCAGAGGAAGGTCTCATCCGGAGCACAAATATAGGGTAATCTCTTAGTAGAGACAGTGCCACTCAATTTATTATAGCGCTACATATACTGTAAATAAGATCTGTTAAGTAAAATTCAAGTATGTACCAAATAGTTCAATACTGGAGATGGAGTGCTATGATTCTTTGTGAGCTTTTATTTTTAGTTAATTCATTACAGCAATGGCATCCTGATTCACATATAAGGACACACACACTTCACAAACATATCATTGCAATAATCCAGGTGCAAGAATAATACAAACACATGGAAACCATCCAGAATAAGTTAATCAATCCAAACATCCATTATATGTCCGTATGTCATAAACCATGATCAAAAATCATGGTATATGTTTAGATTTAAATAATTAATCCAAGCATAGGGTATGCACACACATTTAATGCACCAATACTAACATCTGATAAGCCAGATTTAATGAACTAATCCAAAAACTCAGTATGAATGCAGGTTTTATGAACCAACATAGAGTGTGCACCCAAATGTAATGAATCAATTGAAACATATGTCATGAAAGAAGATTCGATAAATTGATTCAAGCATATGGTATGCATGAAGATTCAGTAGATAGCTCTGCATCTTGGTTGTAAGATTTCATGAACTGATCCAGGCTTATTGTATAGTTTATCATGCAGATAAACTAAATCAGTTCACTTAGAATGAGATATGGGTAACTTAAAGACAGGGGCCTTACATTA
The DNA here is from genome assembly GCF_017654675.1 of Xenopus laevis. Classification (NCBI taxonomy): domain Eukaryota; kingdom Metazoa; phylum Chordata; class Amphibia; order Anura; family Pipidae; genus Xenopus; species Xenopus laevis. Next base: position 17,028,242 of record NC_054386.1, read on the forward strand.
CAGACTGTGGGGCACGGTGTAAATAGCAAACAACAGACACAAGCTACTATGGGGCAAATTTACTTACCTCTGAAGTTGCGCCAGCGTTGACTTCGCGCACTTTGCCGCACTTCACCAGGCGTAGATTCGGCAGGGCTGCGCAAATTCACGCAGATCCGAAGTTGTCCACAAGTTACTGATCATTTGCGAAGTTGCGCTACTGATGTTACGATCAGCAGTTCGAAGTTACGCTATCAAAGGCAAATTAGCATACGGCCTGCAGTTAAAGTACAATGGCCGTATATGCAGCAGCAAACTCATTACACTACACTAACTATAAATGTTTTCTAATGCCCTACACATGTGCCCACAGTATAGTTTAGGTGCCATATGTTATCAAATATAGGGGGGAAGGAGGGTACCCTAAAAAAATGTAGATCTTTTTCAGCCTATCACCCTATAAAAAGTAAAAGACTCCAGCATTTTTTGGGGACTTAGAAAAAAATGTCAACTTTTTTTGAACCATCCTTATCTACTCCATTGCACTCTATTGCCCTTTGCCTGGTCTGAAGTGGTGAAAGCAAGTCTTGCGCAAGAGGTAACGTTCAATAAAGTCCGCAAGCTAGAGAATTAGCGTAGTTACGTCCCTTTGCCATAGCGCAACTTTGCCTGGCATAAGGGTGCGAAGTAGCGCTAGAATAGGTCCACTTCGCTAGCGAATTTATGTCAGCACCCATTAGTAAAGTGGCGAAGTGGCGAAATGACGCCCTTTAGTGAATTTGCCCCTATGAATTTTGTACATTGCAATGAAGATTTTCATAATAATGGTATAATGGTATAACCTGCTATTATGGATATTTACCACACCCGCTGTCTCCAGAAGGCTACCAGCATCGTCAGGGATAGCACCCACCCTGCACATGATCTCTTTACCCTCCTGCCATCCGGTAAAAGATATCGCAGTATTCGAACACTGACTTCCAGAATGCGAAACATTCTATTTCCACAAGCCATCAGGTATCTCAACTCCCAAGGACTGAACTGAATATATTCATAAGGAACTGAAATGTCCACTTTGCCCAGCATGACCGTGTACTAGAGTTGTTGTATAGCACCGGGGGTTCTGGAGGAACGTCATTTAGTTTCTAATATGTACTCTATTTACTGTATATGGCTGAAATGACAATAAAATACACTTGACTTGACTTGACTTGATCTAATACAAGTAATTCAAAAAACAACTGGATTTACTGAATACTTATTGAAGGCGTTTCACTACTCATCCGAGCATCTTCTTCAGTTCAACTGACTGGTGTGGGAAGTTCTCGGCATATAGACTCTTCCATTAATCAAATCACAACGGCACATTGTAACTCTTCAGAGAGGTGATATCTGAAAGGAAGAGGAGTATACTGATCTATACATAAGGGAGATAAAACAACTGATCACCAAGCGAATGGCTCAGCAAAGGAGGGCAAACTCTACAGGGCAAGACTCGGCTGCCTTTCTACACCTAAAAGACAAGGGACACTACTTTGAAGATTGCAATGTCCGAATCTTGGATAAAAAAGACCGCTGGTTTGAAAGAGGCGTGAAAGAGGCGACTCATGTCAAGGTGGAGAAACCAAATCCCTGAACAGAGACGGGGGGCTTCAACACCATCTGTCTGCTACATATAATGCTGTTCTAACATCTGTACCCCGGCGGTTTCAGAACACTTCACACATCCATTCATGCAACTCTCACAAGTAACACCTGTTTCTAGGAGTTGCAAGACACATTGGTAATCTTATCACAGTAACTACACAGAATCAACACCTCTGAATTTCAGATGTCACCTCTATTAAGAGTTACAATGTGCCATTGTGATTGGTTTAGTGAAAGAGTCTATATGCCAAGAACTTCCCCCTCAGTTGAACTGAAGAAGCTGCTCGGATGAGTACAGAAATGTCTTCAATAATTACCCAGCAAGTCCAGTTGTTTTTTGAATTACTTATATTTTATGCTTTGCACTGTATCCTCCTGCTAGCAAATATGGGGCCTGCACTTCCCCAATGAATACAACACTGTAGCAGCAAGAATTGGGCTGCATTCTGCATCGCACACCTGATTTTTTTTAATTCAACGTGAAATGCATAGTGCTGCAAGACCAACGTTTATTGAATGACAAATTCTTTTAGTTGGAGTCAGCGCTAAAAAAGCTCAGGGAAACAAGTAATAGCAAAGAGAATAATATAGTGTAGTAATTTGTATATTTATATGGCCTAACTGACCCAAATTGTATATATCAACCAGGTGTTGTTTTCTCAGTAAGTCAAGCTGTAAACTGAAAAGTCACACCAACTTAAAGCACCACGTGTATTAGTTCTGATTGGTACTCACAAATGTTTAAAGGAACAGTAACACCAAAAAATGTAAGTGTTTTAAAGTAATGAAAATATCATGTAGTGTTGCCCTGCACTGGTAAAACTGATCTGTTTGCTTCAGAAACACTACTATAGTTCATATAAACAAGCTGCTGTGGAGCAATGGCGGAAATTGAAAAACGGCTATATGGCACAGGTTAAATAGTGGATAACAGATAACACTATTAGACAGACAGAGCTTATCTGCTGTGTAACTTGAGCTTTTTCTCCTTTGAATGGCTGCCCCCATTGGTACACCACAGCTTATTTATATAAACAATAGTAGTGTTTCTTAAGCAAACACAGCAGTTTTACCAGTGCAGGGCAATACTGCATTATATTTTCATTACTTTAAAACACTTTTCTTTTTTGACGTTACTGTTCCTTTAAGTTTATTCAGCGCACATCAATTAGCCCCAGTAGCTCTAACGGGTAACAATTCCTGCTGTGGTTTAAAACAATAGAGCACGGAATAGTGTAAAACCTTTTATTACTTTTAAAAACGTTTTTAAAAATTCGCTCACAAGTGTGATGTTTGCATTGGAATGTCAAGTCTCCCTTTTAGTAGAGCACCCAAGTTTTTGGTAAAATCCGGGGTTGAAGATCCGACCACGACCAGCGTTGTTCTACTCCACCACGTTTTACCTTCTGGGCACCTAGGGATGACGGCACATCGTCTTTACCTGATGCGATTATTAAATGTACACTAAGGAGCATGATTTTGCACCCCTAGAGCTCTAGCACCTATATCTGGGGTCTTTGCAAATTACCCCTAGAATTTTTATGAGCATACCATGGATATAAACATAATGTCTACATTGTTTACTTGTTTGTATATGCGTATCAGTGGTGTAACTATCATACAGCAGTCCCCACAATTGCAGAGGGGCTTAGGGACAAAGGGGGCCTGGACCTGGTCTGCATTCCAGTGCCACTTACTGTTGCTGGGTCTCCCACAGAGCAATCATGCATATGGCGTGCACACATGCAAGCGAGTAGGGGGAGAATTTGGGCTAGGGTTCTTTCTCGGTCAATGTATACAAACACATTTATGGTTTTCACAGGGTCTAAAACTGAATATTTTAAAACATTTGAAATTTAAATGTGCCATACTATTTATTATATTTGTATTTGCAAATGCTATAAGCATCTGTTTCATATGCATCAACTTGCTGTTTCAGTACTTTTCTTTAGCAAAATACATGTTTTCTCTGTCACCTTCCTTGGAAAGATTTCAGCACTAACTTTTTTTTTTTTTATGAATATTTCATATGCCCTTTGAAACATTTATTGGTGATTTAAATCCCAGCCCCCTTCTATAAATTGTCCTGCTCTTTTTTTACTCTCTGATCATTGTTTTTCTACTGTGGCTATTGCAGCGAAAGAGCAGGGATAATAGGTAGATGGGATTTATAGCTGTCAATAGTCACTAAGGAGTATTGCTTGAGCAGCAACTTCTTCAGAGAGCAATTGCTGCATCATTAGGCTGGAGGGTCATGTTTCACAAGCAAAAGCACACTGCTAAAGATAATGGCTTGCTTCACAACTGTAATTGCCATGCAGTGAAGGTGACTGCTGTGTTTATTCTCTGTGTATTCTTGCTGATATAATGTCTATTTTATTAACATGCTGCATTTCACTTTTAAAGCCCCACACATATATCAGAAATCTAGAAGGGTCTTGCCTAATGAGTTGAATTGTGTAATAAAGGTGGTATGCAAAAAAGTAAGGTTATAATGATTTTTGATTTTTGTGTATAAGTTCTGTAATTCTAACTTAACTCACGTTCTCAAATAGTGTTCATTTTTTTGGACAGGATCACCCATGTAAACCATTTGTTTTCATTATTCTGCCTTTACTATACAAAATAAATTCATTGCTGGCTTATGTTTTACTACAATCTACTGTAAAAACTTGAACCAAGTTAGTGAATAAGTCCAAGGGTAAGCCAGTATATGAAGTATTTTGTCTTATTCTTTATTATTTGCCTTTGTTTGCTTAGACTCTCAGCTAATTACCAAGGACTCTGGAATATCCGTAAAGCAGGTCTCTTTTTATAGTTATAGCAAGAGCAAGGAGGCTGTAAATGTAATATAAAATCACAAAAAGAGTAAAAATGTGCATTCTGTAAATCAATATTGTTCATTGCACCGTTTATTACATTGCAAATATGATGTCTGTGTTGCAGCTTGAATATTTTGTTTTGCAAATGAACTGCTTTTTCCATTAAGATATTTCTATTACATTTAGGGGCACATTTACTTAGCTCGAGTGAAGGATTAGAATGAAAAAAACTTCGAATTTCGAAACGTTTTTTTGGCTACTTCGACCATCGAATTGGCTACTTCGACTACGACTTCGACTTCGAATCGAACGATTCTAACTAAAAATCGTTCAACTATTCGACCTTTGGATAGTCTAAGTATTGTCTCTTTAAAAAAACTTCAACCACCTAAAACCTACCGAGCACCAATGTTAGCCTATGGGGAAGGTCCCCATAAGCTTGCTAAGTATTTTTTTATCGAAGGAAAATCCTTTGATCGATGAATTAAAATCCTTCAAACCGTTCGATTCGAATGGATTTAATCGTTCGGTCGAACGATTTTTCCTAAGATCGTTCTAACGAACGAATTGCGGTAAATCCTTTGACTTCGATATTCGATAATTAACCCTCGATATTCGACCAATAGTAAATGTGCCCCATACTGTGTACCGTCAAAAGTATCAACTAATGCCATTTTTTCCCAGTTGATTCGCGTGGTGGTTGCAAAATATACTGTATTTTAATTGTGCGCAAAGGAAAAATCGGGCACCCAGAGGAGAAATTGTTCTCATTATGTGCATTTTTTCAAGCTAACACTACTTATTACATAGGAGAGCTATGCCACATACATCTATGGGATCGCCTAACAGAAAAAGCCATCATGCAGAAAGCACTGAAGAATTTAAAGGCCATTTTCATAGATCACATTTTAAGCAAATAATTCAACAATTTTTTATAATTATTTCCTATTTTTCTGTAATAATAAAATAGTGCTTTGTACTTGAGCCTAACTAAGCTGCATTTAACCTGGCAGAGGCATCCATTAATACTGTTATTTTTCTCTTGCTCCTCAGTTTGCTCTTCTAAAATATAACCCTGTGGGCTTTCTTAAATAAGAAAAAGTGGCACATAAAAGATTTGGCACTTTGTCTTTTTTAAGAAAGCCCATTTGGGGAAAAATACCTCAATTAACAAGTTTTTTTTTTATGATTGCTTGACTTGAAAGGCCCCTTAAGGTAACCCACCATAACTATTACTTGCCCACATTCCTGTTGCTTTCCAACAGTAGCAACTAAGCAACAGTCAGCCATATTCTATAAAAATCCCAAAATCTGTGTTCTGCAATCTAAGTAGTCTACAGGTGGCCAGAGATGCACAGATAACATTGTACGAAACTAATTTCCATATGATATTCAGTGTGTGTATGGTGGGAAAAGAGCAGACCAATATCGGCAGAAGACTTTGATATCCTTCGGCGTGTCGATCGGGCAGGATGGAAAATTTTGAACGGGTGCCCTTGAAGGCACCCAAACATCGCCCATTGTTAGTGCTGAATCGTCAGATACAGGTAGAATTCTATTGTTTCTATCTGTATATCTGACAATTCAGCTCTACATGTGTGTATTGAAACAAACTATCTTTCTTACAAAGAACTGTTGTTTTCATTAAAAATGTATGGCAGGGCACCTGTACCCCATGTACCCCATGACTTAAGCATTGAGTTTGCTTGCAGGAGAGCTAGTGTTTTTTATTCATGTTGCTAGGCTTATATGTGTTATTATAGTAGGATATATATATATATATATATTTCTCATACAGGAACCTAAAGTATATAATTTATTCAGAAAGCTATTATCCCTAAAGCTTTGAAAAACCGACAATGCTATTTCCCACAGTGTAATGTTTAAATAAAGCATTCCTGATTTGTGCCTGATTAGCTTTGCCTCTGCAATAATAAAAAAAGTCACTTGAAACTGATTAACCCACCATAAATGTTCATAACAAAGCAATTATATTTTTTAAATGCTTAAACCTGTTTTTTTTAGGCATGGTTCTCCAAATTACGGGAAAACGGATCCCAAATATATTTTCAAGACAGAAATTTTAAATATATATATGTATGTATAATTTTATTTGTAAAGTGCTGTAAGGGCCCAGAGAAGTGATGGGCGAATCTAACCCATTTCACGAAATGGCGAAAAATTTGCAAAATGCATTGAAATGGGGCAGTGAGGTCAGTGCGAACCCGTGGGTATCAGGCCGGCCTGCACATCACTAGTTTGCAACTATAAGGCAGTATCATTGAATAATTGTGACACACGGACCTATATGGGTTTTTGGATGTGTGCATTGGGTGAGTTTTCCATAGTCTTTTTGTATTCATTTTTTTATTCATATTTAGTACCTAACAATGGTAAGATTGGATGTCAGGATTGTGCTTTCTGACATTCATTTTTTTTCTTTTTTCATGTGGAATATTTTCAGTGTGTTTTTCAAAAAATAAAAAGCTTGCCCCTAAGTCCTGGAGAGCTTTTTTTTTTATAATAAATATTCAAGGAAGAGCTTTGTCTTAATCAAAGTCCACAAGATAAAATGTCATCTTTATTTGTTGAGAAACTGAACCTGCACAACAAACATAGCAACATGAGAAGCAAATAAAGAAAATGAATCAATATAAAGTCAACACCCAATAATTTTAATATTAATCATTCTGGTGACTGATTGTGCAGAACTGCAAAGAAGATCTGGTCAGGAATATTCTCCTCACATAAATACTATAAATATACAGTATCTTTACACATACACAACCCCCAGAAATAATGTATCATTTATATATATATATATATATATATATATATATATATATATATATATATATATATATATATATATATATAGATATATATATATATATATAGATATATATATATATATATACACATTCACAACAATTCAATTCCTAGATTGTAAGTCTTCGTGGAAGGGACCTCATTTTAACTCTGTATTGAGACTCCTAGAACTTATGTATTTTCTTATTGTACTTATGCATTTATTCTAATTGTTAATTTACTGTCCCTTGGCATATTGTACTCAATGTACTTATGCACTAGTACAGGCACAAAATGCATAAAGTACAGGGCTTTTTTACGCTTGCCATCCTCTTGTGTTCCAGTCTTGAGTGTCCAGAATGGCCAGGGCCGCCATCAGGGGGCACAGGGGGTACAACTGTAAGGGGCCCGGGCCAGAAGGGGGGCCCGGTTGTGCTGAAACTTTTGAAAGAGCCGGGCCCACTTGACAATGCCAAAGTTGTACCGCCCTTTATAAGTTTTGAAAAGTCGAATGTCCTGAAGCAGCGAAAAGACCCGAAGCCACAAAAATAACCAAAATTGAAGTCCTGAAGCAGCGAAAAGACCCAGTCATGAAAACAGCCATAATTGAAGTCCTGAAGCGGCAATATGACCCGAAGTCACAAAAGGAGGAGACGTTGAAGTCCTGAAGCCACAAGTTCAATTTTACTGAGCACCAATGTGTGTGTTTTTTTTTTTTGTAATCCCTTGGCCATCAATGCATTATTTTAATACTCTATAAGAACCTGCCACCAATGTTTTTTTTAAAAAAATATTCTCTTTTTTTTACTTGTAAAAGGGCCCTGGCACCATTGTTTTTGTTAAAAACTTTTATGGGGGGCCCTGGCCCCAATGTTTTCTTTTAAATGATAAGGGGCTCTGGTCAACAATAATTTTTTTAACTTGTAGGGGGACCCTGACCACCAGTTAAAAAAAAAAAACTTTTATGGGGGGCCCTGGCACTACAGTTTTTTTTAACTTATAAGGGGCCCTGACCATCAATAGCTTTTTATAACTTTAGTGTATGTGGGTGTTATCTTTTTTAATTGTCTAAGGTTGGGGTAACTCTATGGTAAGAGGGTATGTCAGTCAATGCCAAAGTTACATTTTATTTTTTGCAATTAATGGAGATGTTGTCACTGTACCAAGTTCAAGCCTGAACTGCTGGTAGATTGAAATGCAATCAAATATACAGAACCCCTGTCATTCACTGATAATTCATTAACTCATTAATTGTTCTTAAAGTTGCTCTAGCTGCAGAGTTCTGTCAAGAAGGTTGATAAATACTGATTGATGTATAATTAAACCTTTCATGACAAGGATACAATTAACACATTTCAGCTGAGCATGTTAATCACTTTATGTTGCAAGAAGTTGCATTTTGGTAATTGAAATAGATGTCTTTACTGCCAAATTGCCCTCTGGGTCTTGATATCCTTTTGACACTTACACACTTCCATGAAAGCTGGTTTGTATCACCATGTTCCTGTGAAAATGTAAAACTTTTAAGTACAGTACATAGTGCATTGTCAACAAAATATTATGAGATTCTTTTAAAAATACTGTAGTGATCAAAATCTGTGCAATATCTGGCACTTCACAAATTAGAGAAATAATAATAATGACTTATTTTAATTTACAAATAATGTCTAATAACATATGTCCTAATTTTTTTCATTTAGTACATTTTTAGTCATTAATATAAGTATACCCTTAGAGGCAGGTTTACTAATGTGCATGAGAAAAATCTCATCCAGTCTCCTTTTTTCCCTTGGGAAAAAGAAATTTAAATCAATATATTATTTGCTGATAATTTTTTCCACAGGAAAGTAAACATGGTCTATAGCTAGAGAGAATTTCACAAAAAGATAATCGTTCTAAGAGAATACAATTATAGGGAAAAATCAGTTTACATTTTTATAACTGCAAACGTAACGTTATTAAGATTGCATTAAGTGAACGAATTTACAAGTTAGCAAAATACAATTCTACTGCACCCTGGCTATGCTGCTAGGTCCTGCTCCCTATCCATTCACATTTCAAATCAACATTAAGGGGCAGATTTATCAAGGGTCGATTTTCGAAGTGGAAAATACTTTGAAATTCAACCATCGAATTGAATACTACAATATTCATCAAATTCCGATCATAGTACGATCGTACGATTCGAACGATTATATTGTGCAAACGTACGATTTTCCTTAGATTACAAAAAACTTAGAAATATGCTCTGGAAGGTCCCCATAGGCTAACATAGCACTTCGGCAGGTTTAAGTTGGCGAAGTATTGAAGTCAAAGTTTTTTTAAAAAGACAGTACTTTGATTATCGAATGGTCGAATAGTCGAACGGTTTTACTTCAAATCGAAGCTCAAAGTCGTAGTAGCCTTTTCGATGGTCGAAGTATCAAAAAATTACTTCGAATTTTTTAACTTAGAAAATTCCCTCGATTTCACTTCGACCCTTGATAAATCTGCCCCTTAGAATAATGTTAAACTTTCTGCAAGTTTGGATTATATCAGTTTCTCAACATCAGAAGAGGCACACATTTTGTGCTGGAAGTATGAAAAATATTCAAACAAAAAAATGAATTTCACCCAAAATGTTGTACAGAATGTCTGCAATAAAAATCGAATATAAAATTTTTTTTTATGTTTTAGAAACTATACTGTAGATGTAATGTGTGCTGGGAATATCCCCTATGTATTGACTGAGCAGCTGTGGTCTACTTATCCCATAGCATCTCTATTCATTATAGAATTTTAATGTGCTAGGCAATTACTGCAAATTGAAAGTCTATTGATCATGCATTATACTTAGCTACCAACCCAATTTTAGGGAGCTGATTTAGCAATGGTTGAGGTGAATTTTCATATGAAAAAAATTCAAATTTCAAGCTATTTTTTGTGTACTTTGACTAGGTAATAGTCCAAATTCGACTGGAATTTGAAAATTTTTTTGAAAATTTGAATATCGAAATTTATCATGTACTGTCTCTTTAAAAATTCATCTTTGACCATCTAAAACCTGCCAAATTGCTGGTCCTATGGGGACCTCCTACAACCTATTTGGAGTCAATTGGTCAAAGGTTTTTTTGATTCGAATTCGGCCAAATACGGATCTATTTGTTTGAAAACTGACCTACTTGACCAAAAGAACTTTGACTTAATTTCAGTTGGTCTTTTTGAATTCAAATTTCGAAGTTTTTTCAATTCGAAATTCGACCCTTGATAAATATGCCCCTAAATGTAAATTGTTTTACAGTTTTATTTAAAAAAATAAAAATTGGGTCAAATTTATTATTTGAAGGAAAAATAGAAATGGAGAATTGTATTTTAGATGTACAATTATGAGTATGACACACTATGATGACTTCAGAATCACACATCTGCCTCTTTATTTGAGAGCAGTGAGATAAACTAAGACAGGTTCATTTAGAGGAATCTTGTTGTAAATTGGAATGCTTACAATAAATATTGCCTCCATCCAACCCCAAACTCTGAGTCAGGGAAATGCTGTAAAAGATAACAAATCTTTTTGGAATTATTATCTATTCTATATCTATATAATATGATATATTTAGCAAGCAAAAGTTCCAAGTCTTTGGCAAATTCCAAGTCTTTGGCAAATAAATTTAAAGACTTAATCATATGCAAAGTCCAACACATTGGTGACTATGTTGTGTGATATTTCTTAAGGACCTCTGTATCCAGAAAGAAGATTTTTTTCTTGATTTGTCAAAGACCTGTTAGTGCAGAATTTATTTTTGCTTATTTATTGCACCCACATCTGTTTTTTACATAGTTTGGTATACACTTTTGTGTTGTGATATATATGATATATAAAAGATATATGAAAAGATGTATGTCTCTGATTACATAGGTTGTCACAGAGGAATCTAATTTGCTATAAAAAAACCTGCATTGATATAAACAAATTGACTGTACAGTGACAGGGAAACGCTTTACACACCTATCTACACCCTATCATATGAATGAGAGCCCAAACATACTATTGAGTTACTCCTGAGGTCTGTTGTACATCATAAAAATGTATTTGACTCTTAAATGGGCATTGATCTCCTATTCGAAATGTATAATAAACCATAAAGCCAATAAACCAGTGGTATGACATGTATTTATTTAATTGCAGAATGATCAGCCAACATCCATTTAATAGTTGTGTTAGGTTACCTTGTGATCTAGTAAGGACTTGGGGCCAGCAGAGACACCCGTAGCCCTAAGTCCTTCCTCTCCTCCGGTGCATCTCCTATGGCACGTTCGGCACACAATTCCGAGTTTTACGTGATGATCGTCATGACATAATTGCATTTTGGTGCGAAGTTGAACATTTAAAGGAAAACTATACCCCCCAAACAATGTAGGTCTCTATTAAAAGATACTGAGTAAAACAGCTCATGTGTAAAATCCTGCTTCATGTAAATGAACCATTATCATAATAATATACTTTTTTAGTAGTATGTGCCATTGGGTAATCATAAATAGAAAATTGCCATTTTAAAAAATAAGGGCCGCCCCCTGAGATCGTAAGATTCACTGTGCACACATACAAACCACATGTTAGGTCACATGAGCCAATTAACAGACAGAGTTCTGCCTTTTGCTTCCTCACTTCTTCCTGTTACAGTTAGTGTTGTAGTATTTCTGGTCAGGTGATCTCCGAGGCAGCACAGATAGAGTCACGAAATGGTGGTTCAAGGCAAGCGATGTAAAAGGGCAATATTTATGTAAATATATATTCCAGTTTGGTAAGATTCTTTAATATGTCATTCAATTTGATATAAACTATCTGTTGCTTAAGTATTCATTTTGGGGGTATAGTTTTCCTTTAAAGGGGCCTTGGGCTAAAACTCATTGCACGTTAGGTCTAATTTGTTAGTTCCTGGGTGTATTTGCTTGTACTCTGCATGGACCGACTTCTGCCTTCCTGACCCCACTATATTCTCATTTGTCCCTTGTTTGCAGGTGTTGCCTTGCATCCTAACTCGGTAACGATCTGACCCCTTTGCTTATGGACATTAAAATGGACATTTACAAAGAAAAATTATTTATTCATTATTAATTTATTCAGAGACTGGCCCAGTTAAGTAGTCTCCCATATTGGCTTCTCCGATGTTCTAGCAGCTGTAATAGGTGATTAGCTGTTTATGTCATATCTAGAGCTGGAAGTAGGCATTTCCTGATTAACAAATGGGGCTCCACATAAAGTACCTAACAGATCTACCAGGTACAGATGGGAGAAGCCAAAAGATAGACTGCTTTACTGGGTGTGAAAAAAGCAAATATGCAGATATTCTTTAGCATTTGTAAATAGTGATGGCAAATTCGGCAGGCATGGGTTTGCTGTGAATTTCCATGTTTCGCCACCCGCAAATGTTTTCGCGAAACTGTGTAGAAAATTCGGCAATGAAAAATCTGGGTGACAAAAGAAAAAATTCTGCATGTCAAAATTGTCAAGCGCATAAGAATTGACGCGTGTCAAATTAATATGGATGCCCTTTGGCTTGAATGCATTTGGACAAAATAGTCACGAGTATAAAAATTGTCACTCACGTCAAAAATTGTCATGCGGCAAAATTATTTTTAATTTGTTTCTCGAATTTTAACCATTTTGCGAATTTTGTTGCCGTTTCGCTAATTATTCGCCCATCACTGTTTGTAAACATTCAGATTGCCTAATAAGGGCTCATTTAAAATATACTCAGTGGGGCATATTTATCAAAATTTGAGTTTGTGGGGGAAAAAAACCAAGAACTTTGAAAAAACGCTGGCAAAACGAGAAAGCCTTTTTTTCTCAAATGTTAGCGTATTTAAGGAAAAAAAGCTACATTATTCCTGAATATGTTCAAAAAGTTGAATGCCAGTGGGAAATACATTGTTCCATTAATTTTCAATGAGGCTTAAAATCTTAAAACTTGGAAAATAAATAAAGTAAATACAGAAATAAAGAAACAATTCCTATTGGCCACTATACAAACTTGCCAAGTTTTTTTCTGGGTACTTTTTGCGTTTTTTTCTTTAATAAATTCAATCTTTTTGAGGTTTCAGAAAAGGTCTTTTTCGTGTCTGCGTTTTTTATCTGCTTTTTTGTTGAATCATGAAAAAAACACTACATTTTTGATAATTCAGTCTCAAAATCTTTCAAATGTGTTGTCCATTCATTCTCTTCACTAGTGATGGGCGAATTTATTCGCCAGGCGCGAATTCGCTGCGAATTTGCGCGATTCACTGCCAGCGAATAAATTCACGAAACGCCCGCAAAAATTCGCCGGCGTCAAAAACGGGCGCCGTTTTGCAAATTTTTCGGCGAAGCGAAACGGCGCAAATTCGCCCATCACTATTCTTCACAGAACTCCTTTCACCTATATACGCTATTCAAAATGTGTATTTAGTGCTGATTTGCTCCTGCATTGGTAAACTGCATACACAATACACACTGTTTAATGCTGCCCACTATTGAGATAAAAGTGAAGTGAAGCTGTTTTGTGTGATTCTGATTTACACAAAGCGGGTTATTTACTAAACTCTGAATGCAAAAATTACAACAACAAAAAAAGAAAATTGAATTTTTTTTTAATAAAATCAGACTTTTAAAAAAATCACACATTTCTCGTAATTTATTAAACCCTGAGGATGGAAAAGTCTGAATCTGAAAATCCAGCATCTCAGCCCTGTACCAATGATTTTTTGATGTGCGCTGGGTTTCGTACAATACCCCAAAGTTTTTGGAGTTTTTGGGCAAAAAGCATAAGAAATCTGAGTTTTTGGGTGAAACATCCAAAATAATCATGAAAATCAGATGAAAAATCTGAAAAAAATCGTGAAATTGGGATTTTTTCCCGCAAAGCAAATTTTCTGGAAAATGTAATAAATAAGCATAAAAACCCGAGCAGATTTGATTGGACTTTGTAGCAGAAAGTATTGGGATAAATTCGGACTTTGATAAATAACACCCAAAGTGAAACATAACTACATGAGCTTTACAGTTTATAGCTCCCCATCTCACCCTTTCATCTTCAAAATCACTTTTGCTGTTAACTATGTAGTTAAGATCAGCAGTATTTCATGGTTATAATATTCTTTAAAGAAGTTCAGGTTTAATAATGTATACAATAGACTTGACTTCAGATATGTGTCTTCTGATGTCATGGATGATTGTTAACTCCTCTTTTGTCTGAGAGATTTGCAAGCCTTTGTGACCTGTCAACCCAAAAGTCATGGATTTTGTGTCAGAGCAGCAGTCGGCTTCTATCTAAATGGTAAAGTATTATGTCTGAGGCACACAATCTCCTCATGATCATAGCTTGTCAATGTCTGTTGTCTTTCTAAGAAAGTGCTTTGCAAGCTTTTTGAAAGTTTTTTTTTCTTTTATCGTAAATTTACTGTCTGGAGTTTTGTGACTACTAACAGTTTTACACTTAGGGGCAGATTTATCAAGGGTCAAATTTCAAGGTGATCTAGGTTGCATTTAGATGCTGAAGATTTATATAAGTGTTTTTAGGATTTAGTGTAATTACTATAATCCACAATTTTAGCACTAAAAAATACAATTTGTGAAAATACGGACCTAGTAAATTGGCTCCTTATGAGTCCATTTACTAACAATAGAATTGTGATTTTTTTTTTCCAATCTTGAAAATTTGATGTTTTCCTATATTTCTAAAAAGCTCTAATAATTTGAGATTTATTTAGGGGGTTATCAAAATCCAAAAACCACTCCAACCAAATCCACACAGACTTTCCTCCCCTATTTATCAATACATTTTCATGAAAATTTCTTGTGCCGGAAAAGACTTGATTATATCATGAAAAAAATCTGAATTGTATGATTTTTTCGGATTTGTTAACAAAAACTGCAACCTTTTGGAATTTGAAGTTCGAAACCACAAAACTGCAACCTTTTTGGATTTGACGCCCAAAACCACAAAATCTTTGGATTATTGAACAAAACCCATCGCAGATCAGGATATCTTTAAAATGCCAAGGGGAAATTTTCCAAAATTGAAATTTATCATATACTATCTCTTTAAAAATTCGACTTCAACCATTCACCATCTAAAACCTGCTGAATTGCTGTTTTAGCCTATAGGGGACCTCCTAGAACCTATTTGGAGTCAATTGGTGGACTTTGAAAAATCTAAGTTTTTTTTTACTATTACTTTTATTCGTACGATTCGAATTCGATCAGATATGGACTATTCACCCCAAGAAAAAAATTGATTTTTTTGGTCTTTTTTTATTCGAATTTCGAAGTTATGGAAGTTCAAAAAAACTCCCATTAATTCGAAATCTGACCCTTGATAAATCTGCTGCTTAGATTAATATTGTCAGTATTAAGGTTTTTTTTAATTGCAGCCTGTGGTTAAGCTTGTATTTCTCCTTCCACTTGGAGGAAGGCATCTGTGAATAAGAAGAGAGTGGAGTTGTAAATGCTTTCATGTATGATTGCTGATGGCAAAGAACTATTATTGAATCTCTTATTCTGCGATTAGACACTGCAAAATGGGGAGATGGTTTATTAACATAGGTGCTAAACTGTAGCAATGCATTTGCTAATAGCAACCAACCAGAAATTAATTTTAATACATTTACTGCCAGTAAAAAACAGAAAATGCAAATGCCTGATTGGTTGATGTACTGGTGCATCAACCAATAACACATTGGGTTATAAATATTACAGAACACAGTCAATTCTATGACAAAAAAAAGACAAAAAACAGTCAATTGTTAAAGGTTCTTTTTGCATACATGTGAAAATAAAGATTAATATGTTGTGAATATGTTATTATTTTTGCAGATTTCTGTTTATTCAGAAATTAAAGTTACTTTATAAATTAATCATATGGACTGCAATCCAGTTCTGTGAGTATATTTTATTATGACTTTTAAAGTATTGGTTGAACAAGAAGCAAACTAAAATAGAAGACCCTAGCAATATTAATGATAAAGATAATAGATTTGACAAAGAGAAACGTATTTGTGAGCTTGCAATAGTAGGACTTCTTTTATCTTCTTTAAGGGTATTGATTTTTGTTAAGGTTAATACAAGAAGTGGTGATCGGTTGAGAAAACTCAATTATCAGGAGGCTTATTGGAGTTTTATATTGAAGGCTAGAGTGCCATATAGACAAAATAAGGAATGTGAAGTTAATTGTTTGATTTAACCGAATTTTATGGACTAAATTGCACACATGTGAGCATTGTTTATATTGGTAACTTCTAAAATATAGGACACACGTGAGTAAATGAAGCATAAAGTATAATGAAAGCAAGTTATTCAGTAACATCCTTGATAAAGGCAAGATATTGGGAACATATTGCAGTGTATGTGGATCATAGTAGCCTTCTTATTTAACTGGAGGTATAAATACAGGTATGGGACCTGTGATCCAGAATGCTCAGAACCTGGGGATTTCCAGATAACGGATCTTTCCGTAATTTGGGTCTTCATGCCTTAAGTCTACTAGAAATTCATTTAAACATTAAATAAACCCAATAGGCTGGTTTTGCTTCCAATAAGGATTAATTATATCTTAGTTGGGATCAAGTACAAGCTACTGTTTTATTATTACAGAGGAAAAGGATATAATTTTTAAAAATTTGGATTATTTGGATAAAATGGAGTCTATAGGAGACAGCCACTCCGTAATTCAGAGCTTTCTGGATATTGGGTTTCCGGATAAGGGATCCTATACCTGTACTTTAATTTAATACTACAGATTTAAAGTTAAATTCCCTTTGATTGGGATTCAATTATCAAATGGAAATTTTGGATTCAATGAAATTGGAACACATTTTTTGGAAACAGTTAAACTCTGATTAATCAATATGATCAAGATGACAATTGCCTGCACCTTTAAAGAACACACATTGAGCAATTAAATTCACCAAATCGGTCCATTGTGCTAATCATTTTGCGCTATGCAAAGTTTATAAATAAGCCCCACTATGTTTAAAATATACAACAGCTAGCCTCCATGGCTGTGTCTTTTTTTCTTATTTTAAAAAAACGGGTTGATTTTTCATGGTCATTTAAAGAGACAAATCCGTGTTACATTTGATTGGTTCCTCACTAGATATATTGGTCCGAATCCACCTTCAACATGTCAAGGTCCTGTAGAAGTCAATGGCAGAGGTCCTATTTGCAATTTTAAGATATTATTTTCTGCATTGTCTGAACAATGAAAAATGCAGACTTTATTGGCATCTAATCCGAAAAATTCAGATTTATTGCGTGACAACCTGAAAAAGTTGTGATTTTCAAAAGTCGGGTTTTTTGTCAATACGATGGTTTTTTTATTGATAATAGATAAGGGTTAATTGTGGATTCTAGTTTGGTCAGACTTTTTTTTATTTCAATAATCAGAAAAATGCGTATTTTGATAAATAACACCCTTCATGTTGAGTGAGCATTGTTTTACAATCAGAAACATAGAAAATAAGAGGGGACTGATTTATGTACTATTAATCGTAAGTGTCCAGAGATATTTTAAGCAGTTTGATATTTTATCTTTCCTGGCTGATTTCATGAACTGACACATTTATCAAACAAGATAAATGGCTCAGTTGGTCCAAGTGCTTTCAACAATTGGAAAACTTTCTTTAAAAGGTGTGCTCTAACACACAACTGAATCATTAATCCCTGATGCAAAGCATGGCAGGGATCAATAATTTGGACAATCTATTCCGAGCTGGAAGAAATCATTCCAATATGAAAAAAATAAACTGCTAAATATGAAAGCACAATTTTTATTTATGAGCAATAAGTATTGCTACAGCTTGTACAAAATATCAGTACTTTATACATCTGCCCCCAAATATTGATTCTACTCTTAATTATACCCGACAGACTATTTTACAGCACAGTTAATAAGGGTACACTGTAAACTATGTCATTATCTTTGCAATACTTAGAATCATCCTGTTTTTCACAATGTTTTTTTGTTCCAAAACAAAAATCAGTTCATACCTGAAATGTGGAAAAATTGGGCCTCCATGGTGCTAGACTTTACTCCTGATGAGCAATTTAAATGTTTGATTTGTCTGCGACCACTTGGCACATGCTGTATTTCTAGATTGATACCTATTTTTAATTTTTTTCATTTGGCCTGCATTCTCAGGAGTACAAAAGACATGTAGCATATTGAATCAGAGAATGCATATTTATAGAAATGTATATGCATGTAAATGATACAAAGTTACAATTTCGGATTCTGTTCCAGTTACAGAATCTGCAGAACTGTGTTTAGTTTGTCGAAGAAAACAGTAGAGCTATAATTACTCATGAATTACTCTTTAATGTTACCCTTTAGAAAACATGGCAATTAATCTACTCTGAAGAGTAGTGCAGTGCAGTAACTTCATTCACTTTACACTTCATTGCAATAGCCATAATGAAATCTCAGTTGTACAAATTAGGCTGTGATAAAAAGCAAAGTATATTCCACTGCAGATGATCAGACAACTGTGACATCAGCACCCACAAGATGGACAGCTCTAATGTATGAATAATGTAAGGTGGCAGATGCCGTTTCTATTAGAAACAAGTAGTGATGAGCAAATCTGTGCCGTTTCGCTTTGCCAAAAAAATCATGAAACTGTGAAATATTCGCAAAACGCATTGAGGTCAATGAGTGTCAATATAATTTTGATGTGTGACAAATTTGATGCGATCGACCATTTTTATGTGCTCAACTATTTTGTCCAAATGCATTAAAGTCAATGGGCATCCGAATAATTTTGAAACGCGACAATTTTGTCAAACAATTTTTTTTTTCGGGGGATTTTTAACTGGCAAATTTTCACAAATTTATTAGCTGGCCTCAAACATGGAAATTCGCCGAAAATTTTTGCCTGGCAAATTAATTCGCCCATCACTAGAAAGCAGAATAATTTGACAGCTGTAATTTTCAAAAGCTCTTGCATAGACTTTATAAACACATGCATGGCTTGCCAGTGGTTTATTATGTATGTACACTATTCACTTTTCAGAGGGCATTAAAGTGTTGTAGGTTACACTGTCATATAAGTACCAGTTCCCAGTTCATGTGTTATCCAGGGGCTCTCAGAGGTAATCTTTTTTTTTTAAAACGTTTATTTATTACCAGCACAAAGTTGTACAGAAAAGTAACATGCATCCAAGGCAACCATTGCCACACTGTGCTGGACATTTTAACTTTAAACCCCCGGGGAAAAAAAAACAAACAGCAAGAGAGGGGAGAAACAAGAAAAAGAAGAAGAGATAGAGAGAGAAGGGAGAGATCAAGGAGAGGCAGTGGGAGATCAAGGAGTGAAGGGAGGGGTATCCCCGACCCAAAAAGTATGAGACCAACCCCACACAGAAATACTAAAAAAAACAAGTCAGTATCGACCATATAGCCTCAGAGCATAATTAGCTGCGAAGGAAAGAATCAGCCTCCCAGTCAACGAAGGCAGAGATTCTACACAAGCCACTTTAAGTTAAGTCCGGATCATTAAGCCAGTCCAAAACAGGTTGAGGGGGGGACTGTGCCCTGTTAGTATAGGATTCATATTGCAGTATCCAGAGAGTCCAGATTTTAGAGAACTTCGTGGGACATCCAGGAGCTGCATAGATTTGTTCCAAGGTCGGTAGAGTTTGCTCAACCAACATTTTCCAGAGGGTGGTTGTGGGTGGGAGAGCGTCCTTCCATTTCATGGCAATTGCCTTTTTAGCAAAGAAGAGCAGGAAGGTGAGCAGTGTTTTCTCCGTTCGTGAAGTGACAGTGTCATCGAGATAGTTAAGTAATAAGACTGAGGGGTGTAGTTCTACCGGTAATGCCATTAACTGAGAGATGCACGCAGCTACATCAGTCCAGAAATTTCGTATAACGGGACAGCTCCAGGCTAAATGGAAGAAGTCAGCATGAGCACCCTTACACTTGTTACACACATCAGGAAAGGAGGGGTTGATTCTATGCAAAATGTGGGGCGTATAGTATGCTCTATGGAGAAACTTAAATTGTATAAGTCTATCCCTAGACCTGATGAGGGGCTGAATGGATTCGGCAAGGATAATTTCCCAGTGGTCGACCGTGAGGTCAGGAATATTTGCAAGCCATCTCTTAAAAAGGTCACCATTGGGAATCAAAGTACACGTTCCAACCTGGCGGTATAGAGCTGAGAGGGGTTTGGCTAGTCTTTCTTTCCTAAGCAATTTTTCAAGAGGGGGTACCTCGACAGTAGGAGGGCCAGAGCGGAATTGTTGATTAACTGCATGTCGGAGTTGCAGGTAACGGAAAAGTAGCTTATTAGGTACATTAAAGTTATCCTTAACTTGTTGGAAAGAGAGCAGACTATTACTCTGATAAATATCCCCAAGATATTTTACATTATAAGCGGCCCACAATTGTGGTTCCGGCACCGTGGTCAAACTATACAGGTCCGGGTTATACCAAAGTGGGACATGCGGCGACAGTACCTTTCCCAGTTTCCCCGTCCGTGCGGATCCCATCCGCCAAGCTTTAAGTGTGTTTACCATCATTGGGGTGATAGTGGTCATGGAAGGTGGTTTTCTGTATATCAATTTCCGCAAACCTTCCATAGACCCTTCCAAGTGGGCTTCAAGTATAGTAATAGGGTCCTCCGGGAGAGGATCAAGCCACCTTTGTACAGTGGTCAACTGGGATGCAAGAAAATAAGCTCCCATGTCCGGAGCCGCCAAGCCCCCTAAAGATGTAGGCATAGTTAACACATTATACTTAACCCTTGTCGGGCCCGGGGACCAATACAGGCGGGTGAGGTGGCTCTGAAGGAGTTTAAAAAATTTAGTCGAGATCCAAATGGGGGATTGGCGAAAAAGATATAAAAATTTCGGGAGGAATTTCATTTTGAATAAGTTTATCCTGCCAATTAGGGAGAGTGGGAGCTTAAGCCATCTATCAATGGACCTGAGTAATTGTAACATTAGTGGGTCAAGGTTCAGTTCTACAAATTTGCTTATTTTCAGAGGTAATCTTTGAGTTTATTTCTAAAGACATTGAATGAATATTCTCTCCAGAGAGATTCAGGAATGACATTCCAAATATAAGGAACAGCAAGACAGAAGAGTTTGACGTGGGAAACAGCAGTAGTAGTCGGGGTGCATCCAAGCAGCTGCTCTGAGAGGATGTGATGAAATATAAAAAAAGAAATATCTAAGGAAAAGTTAGATTTGATTTGATTGAGTTATGTATTTGGAAGTGAACAGTAAAGGGCAGATTTATGAAGGGTTGAATTTTGAATTTAAAAAACGTTGAAATTCGAATTAAACAAGACCAAACAAAATTTATTTAAAAAAAAAACAAAGTTTTTTTTCAGGGAGAGTTTTTTTTTGCAGACAGACTTTATTTGTTTGAATTTGTCCTAATTCGAATTGTAAGAATCGATGTAACCGCATTCGATCGAATTTGAATCAAAGTTTTTCCTAAAAAGACCTTCAATTTTTGATTTTTATTCCATAGAAGTGTTTGAAACACTCACAGATTATGGTAAAAAAATAGAGTTCATTTACCTGAAGGCAAACATGGATCATAAAGATTTATATAATGGACTCACAGTCTAATTATAGTTACCTATCAAAATAGAAAATTACACTTTTTTTCTTTTCACTGTTTTAGACTGGTTGAAAAAAGTTTATTAACTTTCCGGCACTTGCAAACAAATTCTTTAACAGTTGAGATCAGTCCTGTGTGTGTAATTTGTGGAAAAAATGTGTTCTGTCTCTGTACATCAAAAAGTTTTACAGTGATCAATGACAGAAAACAGTGTTGCAACATGTGATTAAGCAGCAGGCAAGAGCTGGAAATGATCAGGACAGAGGAGTATAACCCTGTGAGGATGCAGTCACAGCACAGGGAAGTGAAAATTCTACTATTCGCCACGAAAAACCTGCCGAATTGATGTATAAGTTAATGCGAGGTCAATTTGGAGATGTTCGCAGTCTTCCAGACAAAAAACTCAAATTGAGAAAAAACTCAAATCGAGTTTGATCGAATTCTAGGGTCGAATTTCGAGTTCATGGGAGTTTTTTTAAACTACCATAAACTCTAGTGATGGGCGAATTTATTCGCCAGGCACGAATTCGCGGCGAATTTGCGCGATTCGCGGCAGGCGAATAAATTCGCAAAACGCCCGCAAAAATTCGCCGAAAAAAACGGGCGCCTGCGTCAAAAACGGGCGCCGGCGTCGGAAAAAACGGGCGCCGGTGTCAAAAACGGGCGCCGGCGTCAAAAACGAGACGCCGGTGCCGTTTCACGAATTTTTCGCCGTTTCGCGAATTTCGCGCGAAATTCACAAATTTTTCGGCGAAGCGAACCGGCGCAAATTCGCCCATCACTAATAAACTCCCATGAACTCGAAATTTGACCAAAATTTGGCCAACTGCAATTGATTAAAAAATTAGAATTTTTCCAACTCGGGTGATTGGGGTCGACCCCCAAACTCAAATCGCAAATCGAAATAGAATTCGATTCGAGTTTTTTCTCAGAAAAAAACTTGATTTTCAGGAAGGCTGCAAGCAACTCCAAATTGATCCCAGGACGTCCCCCATAGGCTAAAACAGCAATTCTGCAGGCTTAAGGTGGCGAATAGTCAAATTCAAATTCTTAAGGCCAGTACATTTCAAAAATCTAATTTGAATTTTTTTTAAAAACTCAAATTGAATTTAAACTATTCCCTAGTCAAATTTCACTAAAAAAAACTTGAAAATTCTGAATTTGAATTTTCAGTTGAACCCTTAATAAATCTGCCCCTTAGTGTCAGATTTAATACAGTTTGTATTTTTCTTTCATATAAACTTTTTAGCACTACAAATAGTGTATTTAACTAATTACTCTAAACCATGAAAGATTTATTTAGTGTAAAAATGAAAAAAAAAAAACCTCTAATACAAAACGTCGCCATCTAAAAGCTAGTGAGGTCAGGTAGAAGTCAATGGGGGTTGTCTTTGCATCGGCCAATCTCCCCAAATGTCTTCCCTGACTCTGCGCCGGCTTAAAATGAAACAACATGAAGTCGCTCACGAGGAAACTTCGGGGCAACTTCGGAAAATGAATCACCTCGTGTGATTAGCTCCGGCATTTTTACACTTTAGCCGGCACAGAGTGAGGGAAGGCGTTTGGGGAGATTGGTCGCCGCAAAAATGAGGCGATTAGTCGCCAGGCAACCAAATCTCCCCAAAACGCCCAGTGTGGCCTGACCCCTTAACAGGTTTTCGGTTAGGGTTCATTTGCAATCACTCTAAAATTCTAACGAAAGGGGATATTCAGTGTTTTTGTATTCATATTCCATATGTTTCTACACTTTTATGCATTCATGCTTTTTTATATTCAGATTTTTTAATGAATAAGTAGACATTTACACTTTTTTTGTGTCAGGGTTGAAAAACCTCTAAAACTACAAAAATTTTAATTTTTAAGGATTCCTTGAATTGTTCTTTAGACACAGTCGGGAACCATTGGTATAGGCCCTCCTATTTTACTAGAAGGTTTTATTGAAAACCAGTTTATAGATACAAAGACAAAAAGTTTACGCTGAATGCATTGCAAGTGGTTTGCACATTTCAGGAGGTAGGATTGTACATTTTTACAAATGGATTTTTCTGAATGACTACACTGTCAAAGGAAATGTATGGAAAGCAATATTTAATAACCACAGTGCTAATACATCAAAAATTATTATATTCATTGATCCATCTAACTAATCTTTATCCTCATAAGTACTTTTTAAACTCTTGCCAGCTGTTAGACAATAGTTACTTTCTGAATCCAATCTGGTGTTTCATTTTCAAGCAGATGCTTATATAATGGATATCTTGACTTGTGTGATCTTTTAAGTAATCTATTTCTAGTTTTGTCAGTATGCAGTTTTGCTGGAACATTAAGCCTTCAGTAGGGAGCAGGGAGTACCCACTGCAATCCCATGGGATTGGTGTGTGCAGGCACCCACATTTAGCTTTGCCCTGAGAGGAGCAATCATTGGTGCTTCAGCAGTGACACAGCAGCCGAAGGGTTAAAGGCAGCAAAGGCGTGGTCTTAGACCCTTTCAGTCAGGCAAGCCAGGGAAGAAGGGTGGGCTGCACTTGCAAGTAGGGTCTGTGTCACAACATGGCAAGGAGGAGACTGTCCCTCAAGGAACTCCGTGAATGGCTGCAGTAGGAGGCGGGTCAGGAGAAGCAGAGAGAGCTTTCTTCGCTTGTAGCTACACCTTTTAAAAATGCCTTCTGAGGAGGCGGTGGTCCCGGCAACTAGCAGAGGGAAGGAAAAGAAGAAACTGACGGTTGCTAGGTGCTCGGACAGCATGTTAAAGCAACAGAGGTTATTAAGAAAGCTAAGAAAAGAAAGATTGCGGCAGAGAGGGCTACCACCAGGTCTGAAAATGCTTACCAATGATGTGCAATGTCTGCCCCTGGCTCTATGAGGGGTTTCTAATGCACGAGAAGTCATGGGACCAAGCACATCAGCAACTGCTGAAACACAGAAGTGAGGGTAATATTTTATTTGACTCTGCTTTACACAGCACTCCAGATGTTCAAATGGGTTTAGGTAGCTATATTCAAAATGTGGTGAAAGATACAACCTAGCACAGTTAATTCCCAACCAAGTGCAGGTGTGTCTGAGGCTTGTCATAGGGATAAACTTATGTGTCATGGCACAGCCTTAGGTCTTCACTTACCAATGTCTGTTAAGGAAAAATCTATAGAGGTCAATTATCCCTGCTACTGGCTGCTTAAGGTTTTAAGCCTAAGGGTTACCCTGAAGAGGAGAGAAGAAGACCAGTAGCCAAAACTTTTTCAAACTGGCTACAGGCCTTCTGCATATTTGGCAATTTGTTATCATTAAACGATTAACAATTAGCTCCTCATTTATTTAAGCACATTGAAATAGTGCTCAAAGCTTATAAGAGCTTTGGAGGAATTGGATGGTTCATATACGGCGAGAAATTCCAACAGAAAATGGTGGTACATAGAGACTTACAATGGAGAACAAAAGACATTGAGTCCAGAACCCCAGCCCTGCCACTGTCCAAAAACAAACAAGCCCTAAGCCTGATACATGCTGGATACTGAATATATTCAACATTAGTTTGCAGGCAGCCCTTGAAAGGGCATTACTAGAAGGGAGGTGGCCAGGCCCCTCTAAAAGGTTGAAGCTTATGGAAGTTATACAATATGTGTTCAAATAAAACAAGCTTCAACCTCACCACCTCACCTCTGGTTTATAGTCTCTTTATTTATTACCTGGTCAATGTGTATATGCAAACTACCAACCCCATGGATGTTTAGACCTAATAGTTTTTACCCAAATGGTTTTAACGAGAACTGGAACATTAAATAAATAATTAATAAAATTAGCATATACAGATGAAGCCACTTGGATTTGTGTGTTAAATGCTCAAGATAAACTGAAGAAACTGTTTTATCTAAAGTCATTTAATACATTTAACCTTTTCATTAGCATACCAAAGCACCATGGTTCACAAATGGCGAACTCTTTAATTAAATGGGGTGCTGTGACGCAATTGTCTGTGTTAAATGGGATAAGTGGGTTAAACTTTGCAATATACATCATTTAAAAAATTTGCAGACTTTTCATGATTTTTAATGGTTTGGAACAGTTCTCTAAGCCTAGCCCCCTGCTCTCCTGCTTATCTATTTGACTACTTTGCTGAGCTGGCTGATACTGTTACTTTGTATCAACAGCCATCTGTCCTCAGTCTGCATCCTCCAAACCTCACAATTCCCTGCACACATGATTTCTATAAGGAAAGGAACATCATAGTGCAATGCATTGTGGGTTACGTAGTTCCTGCATGCTGTCTGTAAGCTGTGGAGTAGTTTTGTAATTTGTAACATCAATGTTTAGTCCCTCCTTCACTGCTAGGATTTCAAATGATGCAGAAAGAGAAGAACTGTTGAACAGCTGGATTTCAGCATAAAAAATGGCATTTATTCATACTTTTTGTAGAAACCGGTAACTATGATGGATATATTAGGGGTTTTTGTGTTATGTGGGCCTCTTTATCAAATTTTGGTTTGGAAGATGAAGTTCCCCTTTAACTTTGGAAAGGAAGCCACAGCCAAAACTTAGTCCCTGTGTATAATGTATAATGAAGCAGTAATTTTAATGAATCAGATGAAAGTTGAGTATAGGACTGGCCAGACCAGGGATACCTTTACACAGTTGATCAGCTTAAGTATATTATTATTTATTATAATATATGGACAAAACATATCTGTTTTGTTTAAAGGGGAGGTCATTTTAAGTAGGCCCATTCAAAAAATGTTTCAGAAGCAGTGAAATTAAAGTGTGGAATTAGAGCTCACGACAGTAAAATTCTGCCACTCTCTATTCATTTATGTTGGATTTGTTTTAGAGATGTATTAATTATGGCTGAAAGTTAGAGTTCACCATTAGTGATGAAATATTTTAGAGAAAGAAAATATTTTTTAGAAAAAACGACATAGACTATAGTAGAATGCCCATTCATTTCAATGGTTTTGGTGACTTTTTTGCTATGTTGCAAAGTTTTGGAAAAGCGAAACGTCTCAGATTCACCCATCAACGTCACCATTTCATAAATAGGCCTCTAAAAATCCTGTATAGAAATTAAAAAGAGAGTGGTGGAATTTTACTGATATGAGCTCTAATTTCACACTTCAATAAATCTGCCCGTTAATGTCCTTAATATATTGGTATTGGTGAGTGCAGAGAATTTCTTGTATTTGTTTGTTAACATCAATGCGTGCAATTGCGTGATTTCATCAATTTGCCATAAGTTGCAGGATCATGTATCAATGTAAATACATTTAGGGGCAGATTTACTAAGCTCGAGTGATGGTTCGAATTTCGAAGTCAATTTTTGGGTACTTCGACCATCGAATAGGCTATATTCGACCATTCGACTTCGATTCGAAGTAAAAATCGTTCAACTAATCAACCATTCAATAATCGAAATACTGTATCTTTTAAAAAAAACTTCGACTTCATACTTTATTAAAGCTACCGAAGTGCAATGTTAGCCTATGTGGACCTTCCACAGTACTTTTCTAAGTATTTTTTGGTCGAATAGAAATCCTTCGATCGATAGCTAAAAATTGTTCGAATCATTCAATCGTTCGAATACGCTAAAAATCCTTCGACTTCGATATTCGCAGTTGAAGGATTTCAATTTGAGGGTCAAATTTCAAATTTTTTTTAACTTCGAAATTCGACCCTTAGTAAATCTGCCCCTTAGAGTTATTGTCAATGCATGCTTCAATTTGTGTTCAAATTCGCTCATATTGGCTCTCATATGTTTTCAGATTTCTCATTGCTTTATGCTGCAGTTTTATTGGCCACGTGGATTGCAGTAGGTTCAAAGAGCTAGCACAGAAAGAGTTAAAAAAACAAAGTGAATTCTAAAGTAACTGGAGTAAATCAAGGGTTTAGTTCGTCCCACTTTAAAAACCGGACCTCGTTAATTCTACTTAACAGTAGAATTTACATATTTCTCATAAAATGTTGATCTTGTTTTAAATCCAAATGTGATAATTCATCCAGATGTACTAAACAAACATTGTTGTAGACATGTAACCTTAAGAATCATCTCATAATTGTACATTTTCTGTAGATAATCTTAAAAGAAACACAATTATCCATTTGGGACATTTTAAATGTATGAGTTTTTCAATGTGAGCAACATTCCCCACGTGAACCTGATGGTGATCTAGACTTGCAGAGTATTGGAAACATGCTGATTTCAATTTTGTTTCTACAGCCCTGTAAATCTGGCTGTTCTCTGACTATCACTCAGATGTTTTCATAACTGTGCTGTTAGGGTAATTTAAGGTAAACCTGAGTTTATTATATTTAAGAGTCAGCTATACATGCTAGCTGTTTTATATCATTGATATTCAATAATTTAAGCATCTTTGGGTACCAATTATTTAATAATTAAAATAAATATGAGCCTGGAGTAGATATCTGATTTTAATTACTTCAGCGAAAGAATCTCTTTTTATACGGTGTTTTGCATGTTACATAAGAACACAAATAAAATATATACTAAATGAGAATGGGTTATTTGGAAATAATCATGCGTGTAACACAGAGCACCATACAGAGTCAGATCTTAAAAAAATCTCAATACTTTATTCTTCCATTAAAACCAGTACAATAAGCCTTTGAGAAAGTAGCCGTAGGGATACGAAACTCGTCAATCAAATTGTATTGTAGGCAATTTTTGTACTGGTTTTAATGGAAGAATAAAGTAGGGATTTTGAACGCGGTGCTCCATGTTACACGCATGAATATTTAGTTTCTGATGCAATCTGGAGCAGCTCTGCATGTTCAGCAAACGCTAAGTTGATTATCGAGTGCTCCCGTGCTACAACAATTTTTCTCTGTACTAAAAGTTATTTGTAAATATTAGCATAGTTGAAAAGCACCATTAAATTGATAAAAGGTTTCCCCCACAGAAGCTGAAGTCTAGAGTAGACTAAACTATATTCATTTTTGCAGAAAAGCCATTTCCATAGCCCCCACCCTCACTGAGAGGAAGATACTGAAGGTGGTGGCCAAGTTGGGGCTCACACGTATTCTCCTTCTATGGAAATAGTAGCTGCCACTTTACTGTATATGACAATTTCTTTCTAAGAGACCTCAATGCATTTTTTGGGGAATTTTTGCAGTTTCTCAAATTTCCGGCTAAGCGAAAAGGGTCAGATTCTCCCATTACCAATGAATGTTTTTAAAGGGGTAGTTCACCCTTAAGTTAACTTTTAGAATTTTATAGAATTAGCAACTTTTCAGCTGGTCTTCATTCTTTTTAATAGAGTTTGAAGGATCAAAAGAAGAAGGCAAATCATTCAAAGCTTTCAAATAGGGTCACTGAACCCAGAAGCCAAACAACTATCGTTCTGTGAGACTACAATTTTATTTTTATTGATACATTTTATTTCTTATCTTATTATTTAGGTCTGTCCATTCATATTCCAGTCTCTCATTCACACCACTGCTCGGTTGCTAGGGCAGTTTGGACTGCTGAAATTCCAAACTGGAGAACAGAACAAGAAGCTAAATCATTTACAAACCACACAAAATAAAAAATGCACAACAATTGCAAATGATCTCTCTCTTTCTACATCATACTAAAAATGTTAATTTAAAGGTAGAAATAATACTTTAACTATGCACCTTCCTGCAGTTAGATAATAATATTGTCTAATTTACTGTTGTCTTTCTGTAGTAATTTAAAGGAAAACTAAAGCTTAACTAAGGAAGTAGGGCAGAAATGCTGTACATTATGTTTTGGGGTTCTGTACCAGCCTAGAACTACAGTCCTTTAGCAGGGAAGATCTGTGCCTCTAAAGATGCCCCAGTAGCTCCCCATCTTCTTTTCTGCTGATTCACTGCACATGTTCTGTGCTGCTGTCACTTACTGAGCTTAGGGACCAATGCACAAGATACTGAATATATATAATATTGATGTCACAATATAAGGCTGATTGGACAACAATTCAGAATATTGATACATGGTAGTTAAGAAACCAGCACAATTAGCATCAGAATTTAATAGATAAAATAGTCAGTCCTGTCTCTTCAGCTAATATCATAAGTGAATCTAATTTTCTGCATGATGATTTGGGATGATCCCTAAGCTGGGAAACTCCAGTGACAACTTGTTATTATAGAGATGCTTAATCTCAAAGCTGGTTCAATAAGTTCATTATATAAAATATTCTAGGCATAAAATTCTAGCCATATTCATTTTTAGAGTTTAGTTGATGGGCAAATTTGTCCCGTTTCCCGTGAAATTTGCGAAACGGCAAAAAATTTGCGAAACACCGACAGCGAAAATGTGCCATCATCCAAAAAAAGGACGCCAGCGTCCGGGTTTTTCGGACAGTTTCACAAATTTATTAGCTGGCGGGAAAACGCAGGAATTTGCCGCGACTTTGTGCCTGCTGGATAAATTGGCCCGATAAATTCGCCCATCACTATTTGCCTTTAATACTAGTAATCAAACTTCTTGAAGTCAAACAATTTAACTGCACAGCTCACCTGCAGTCAATTTTTCCAATCTTCAACCATCACATAGTACCAACGGCAATGGTTCACCTTTTATCACAGAGTGACATGGTGTAACCCGCCTGCAGTCAATTAGTGCTTCTGTCCAGCTCTCCTTTGGTCTTGTTGTACAAGCAGTACTTACATATTTAACCTTCCTGTCACCAAACTGCATCATGCAACTCTCCAGTAGTCATTCATTGTTTTTTACAACCTTCATTTGTTCATTTATCCTAGTTCCAATGGGTAACCTTCTTGTTGTCACATAGTGACAACATACTTACAATCAGTGTGTGTCCTGCCATCCTGTTGTGTCACTAGGCAAACCATCTGCTGTCATCTAACATCTTTCATCTTGCTGTAATCTACCTCCTAGCATCTTGCTGCCCCTATACAACACACTTGCAGCTAAAAATACACAATTATAAAGTCCCAGTATGGGTTTGGGAATGTAATACGAAGTGCGATTGACACCAACACACTTCAGAGCTGTATAAGTTCCTATAATGGCCTGCCTGGAATGCCATATGATTGACCCACTCTGGAAGCTCTCTTTGTGGTTACCAGAAATAATAAAATTCTACATTGGATTTTACAACAGGGTTTGTGTCTTGATGGCTTTCTATGTCTTTGTGGCAGCTTAGTAGACCATGTTGCTACTTTACAAATGAAACATCACAGAGACTGCCCAGCTGCATCACCTGCAGGATGACTTCCTTCACATTTCTAAGGAAAACCTGTAAAATGTAAATTGCCATGCTGCAATAAAGAGCCTCATTCCATATGTGAGTCCTATCCTATGCCTATAATTTCCCTAAGCCTGGATTTGTTACAATAGGCACTTACCAATAGTGACACGTTTACATTTATCCACCTTGTTGCACGCAGATTTTCAGCAGCTGCCAAAGTAATCAGTTCAATCTGCCTTTTGAAAAATAGAATAGAATTTGTAAGAGATTTTTAAAAATAATGTATGCTCACAAAACAAAAAAACAGCAATAGATTGTGTCATTAACATCTCATGTGACATAAGCCCAAGAAATGAAAAATTGTTTATGAATTTTAATTTATTAGGTGATGAACTTAAAACTAGCACATGTTATTTAAAGTACTGACCCATTTAAGAACTAGTCCAAGGCAGACTACAAAATCTTTCAACTTCAACATGAAAGAAAAATCTAACAATAAGAACTCATATAATGTTTTGCTAGCAGGGAAAATAAACAGTAAAGTCAAATGAGATCATGGGAATGAGAACTATTCAACTTGTTTTCTCACCTTTTTGTCTTCTCATCTAAAATACTGAGAGCTGTAAAGATTAGTTCTATTCTAAGGGGCACACCATCTTTTGTTGAATGAAAAAAACTCCATCACTGAACTTATCTAAAAATTCTCAAGTTTGTTAAATAAATCAAAACATTCTTTTATGGGGTTTTCTCGCTTATTAAATTGAAGCAAGAAATTATATGAGAAATGAACTTTATGGGGAAGATTTATCAAAGGTCAAAGTGAAAATTTGAATTAAAAAAAATTAGAATTTTGAACAAATTTTTGTGTACTTCGACTAGGGAATAGTCCACATTCAATTCAAATTTGAAAAAAATTTGAATATCAAAATTTATCATGTACTGTTTTTTTTTAAAAAAAATTGACTTCGACCAGTCGCCATCTAAAACCTGCTGAATTGCTGTTTTAGCCTATAGGGGACCTCTTAGAACCTATTTGGAGTCAATTGGTGGACTTTAAAAAATCAAAGGTTTTTTTGGAGAAACTTCGATTCGTACGATTCGAATTTGAACAAATACGGACCTATTCACCCCAAAAAAAATAAACCTTTGATTTTTCTTGATAAATTTCAATTGATCTTTTTTAATATGAATTTTGAAGTTATGGGAGTTCCCATTACTTCAAAATGCGACCCTTGATAAATCTGCCCCAAGTAAAAAAAAAGTGAGATTTCTTACGTGAGATGAATAAAAAATAAAACAAAAATGTTTCTCAGATTTTACTAGATGTTACAAAAACTATATATACTGTAAATTAATTGAAAAAGTTAAAGGGAACCCATCACTATCATAGAAATTACCCACTAAACTGTAACAGATGTGTAATTTTTTACAGACAGATTTAATAATTTTATTGTTTTAGTTTTTTATTTATGATGACTATTGCTTCTCATACTAATATGTTTTTCCTAGTGCAAGTACCAAAGCCATTATGTTTGTCCTTAGTGCACTGCAAATTGTTGACTAATTCTTGACTCAACCATTAGATCCAGTGAACTCTATCAGTGTTGCATGCTGCCAGGGGATACAACGTTTGGATGAGTATTTAGACTATACAGAGATAATGGTCCTCTTTATATATGTGAATTATGGAGATTAACGTAAAATTCCTGAAACACAGCGCGATATGTAAGGTTCATTGAATACAGAACTACTGTAACATTAGTCTCATCTTAGAACACTGCCAAGAACCTGCAGTGATTTAAAAGAGTAGTGCAGAATGAAAGACAGTCAGTTACTGCGGGTACATAAACTGTGGGTAAATGATTTGTAAATGACAGCTGTAGGCTGTTGAATATGAATATGTCTGATGCTGCATTACCCAAGCTAATTGGGTGGTACAATCAATATTATAGGCACTGGGCAGACTTCGTATACAAAGCTGAGCTATGTAGTAGTTCCCATAACACTCTGGGCCCCCTCTCACTTGCCCTCTCCCCCCGACCTGTATAATAAAAGGAACAGAGAGAGAGAGGCACACGGGTCAAGTTAACTTTTAGTGAGGGGTTTGCATGTTGTAACTCCTGAGCCTATTTAAAGGACCAGTAACCTCAAAAACATTTTTTTAAAATGACATCGAAAAAAAACCCCAACTTACCGAAACTCCACTTGTGCTCCTCTTCAGAAAGCGATTGGGCGATCCATTGTGCAGCGCTCGATTTCTCCTCCCTGCCTTCCTTATAGGAGATCGACAGCAGGGAGAAAACGAGCGCCACATGAAGGATCGTTACCGTGTCACCTTTTCTGAATAGGAGCGGAAGCGGAGTTTCGGTAAGTTATTTCTTAATAAAGGCTTTATGATTTTAAAGTTTAATTTGTCTTGGTGTTTTTTTTTCTATGTATACTAACACATCGAAAAAAGAAAAAAAACCTGATGTTTTGATGTTACTGGTCCTTTAAGTAATACACAGCAATTAGAATTATGGTTTTCACTATGAAATAGCTGCATATTGAATCATTTTTTTATATTAAAAATAAATGTCATTATAATGGTTTATGAAAATTACTCTTTTGTTTAAAATGCTATACAGTGTGTAACACAGTTAAATGCTGCACGATAGAAATGTATTTATGTATTTTAAACCAAGCCATTTGAGATATTTTAATTGCTTTCTTCTCTGTACAGAGCCTATTCGAATTGCTGTGAATAGTGTAAGTGAAGGTATCTTACTGAGTTAATCTCACAGCATCCCATGTATCATGTAGGGTGAATCAATACTGAACATGCATCAGCTAAGACAAAGGTAAAGTGAAAAGCCATTATACTGTAACCATTTTAAATGAAGTGAAAATAAAACCAAAAAAAGTTTTAACAAAAAAAAGTATGTAATATAGTTTCTGGTTTCTCAAAATAAATGAGAAGGCTAGCTTATGTTTTTATGCTTCCCAATCTCTGACTATGTTTGTGGTCTTTTAATGATCATTATTTTAATTATAATGGTGTCATGGTTGTTGTGCTCATCCAGTTCTTTAGCAGTGAACTATTTGGGCTGGAGGGCAGGCAAACTAGTGGGAAGTTCGCCTTGCTATAACCTGTCCGACAATTATACATCCACGGGGGTAGCTGGCTATGTCGACAATTGCACATGGTCATACTGTAGATTATTTCAAGGAAGGAATGTATTTGGTTATATTTTGCATACATGATATTTCAAATATAAATATATGTCCCATAAGGCTCACGGCCAATTTTTTCCCATCCTGTATTACAAAATGTGTGATACAAAGGAAATGTTTTGGATATTTTGTGAATATTTTCATTTTCATTCTTTGACCATGTTTTATTAACCAATAACCAATAGTTATAAAGTTATGGTGAGGACAAACCCAGCTGAAGGTTTTCAGTTGAGTTCGTTGTGGTGGTAGGACCTTGCCAGAGTACTGCACACAAAGTTTTAGAAGATGAAGAAATGAGGTTCTCTCCTGTGACTGCACGGTGGGTTGATTGATAGAGATACTATTACTGTTTGTGTTAGGTGACAGCCTGCTTGAATTTCCTATCATTGAGACACTGAAGATTCAGGACCGACAATAGGGCTGCTGAACTTCTCTCATGGTGGGATATGCAGCTCCTGCTCATAGCAGAGCTTGGGGCCATCCTCTCTGTAGGTAGAGGCAGCCTAATACTCAGTGGTGGATATAATGATATGGTGCTGATCTAAAGTGAGGAATGGCAGGGTATAGTAGCGATCTCTTATGGAATTCTGCTTTGAATATTGCCTTGGGGTGAGCCTGGCAAGGTCCTATTTATTTGATAAAATGTGAATAAATGCTGTGGCCATTTTATCACATTTCTGGCTTCTGGTGTTTCATTAAAGTATGTAACAATGGGGTTCAGTGGGATGGATGAAAGTGAAGGGTTTGGAGGAGTACCGTTGTTACAGAGAAAAGACTATGGGAGATGGACTTTCCATACAGTAAATAGGAGCTTTCTGGATAACCGTTATCCAGGTGATGTATCCCATACCTGTATTGTGAAAAGCTAACTGCAAGCTGCAAATAAATACATAATAATCATTCGATAAATACATAATTTGGCAACTGAGGGCCTACAAGAGGGTGGGTCTGCAAGTAAGCCTTCATAAAATATTTTTAACATCAATTAAAACGATGCAGGTAACTCATCTTCTTTTTTTTTTTTTGTTTACTAATACTCCATTGAATTTTTTCATGAATAACCTCCCAGTGGAATTGTGAGTACATTCGAATTTATTACAGTAAAAATTTTTTTTATATACAATCGAAATTCGACCTTTGATAAGCCCATTAAAGTATGACGATCCAAACTATAGAAAGATACCAAACTGGGTGCATAACAGCACTGTTATATATATATGTGGTAGAGTGACCAAACAATATATATGTATATATATATATATATATATATATATAGTGAAGGGAAAAACCGGCACTCACGAAAATGTCATCAATTATGCCTGGGTGCAGTCCTTGTTGAAGTTTGAATGTAAAGCTGGAAATGGAGATCACACTCACAGGTCTTAAAAGTGTTTAAATGTCTTTATTCAGTGGACGATCGCTGACACTGACGCTGTCGTGTCAGCCGAAACGTCAGCGATCGTCCACTGAATAAAGACATTTAAACACTTCTAAGACCTGTGAGTGCGATCTCCATTTCCAGCTTTATATATATATATATATATATATATATATATATATATATATATATATATATATATATATATATATAGTACATACAGGACAGCACCACCTTCCATGCCCTTGTGCATGTAGAGACAGAAGAAACAGCACCAAGGGTCTTTTGTACATGACAGTGCTGTTCTGCACCTAGTTTGGTCCATTACCAAGGACTGTAGAGTTTTTAGGTTGCATAGGACTGTCGATATTACTGTTAATATTTCTGTTAATAATATTGTCAAATTTTTTCGTGAGACTGCAGAAAAAGTTAGAAAAAAAAAAGTCAAAAATGTTGCTGCAACAAAAAGGCGCCAAGACAAAATAGTCGCAGAGACAAAAAAGTCTCCATAAAAAAAAATGGCACTTTAACTTTAATGCATTTGATTGTGAGAAAAAATCATTGTGTATGTTAAACACGTTTTACTCCCATTGACTTCAATGCATTTGCTCATCACTAGTTATTGCTTATAATTATATCATGCAATAAAGCTCTGGCCAATTCCAAAAGAAAAAAAAGGTATAAGTGATTAGTTATTTCTAGGCTGGTAGATTGGAGATAGGGGCAGGTATTTGGTGCTCTAGGCAACCTGACCAGTCGCAGCGCCCAATAGGCACGTGAATCCAAAAGGATGCATGCATGAGTGAAAAGACGTGCGCAAATGAGCAAAAAGGACTCACTCGCCAGCCAGAGCAGCGAGAGGGGACCGGACTAGTGGTACGAGGCAGAGAAGGTACGTGTCTGGTGCCCCCCCCAGCTAGGCACATGCCTACTCTACCTACCCCTAGTTCCGCCCTGTTTCGTCCTGTCCATGTCATCCATGAGTCATCCATCAGTTAAATACAGCTGAAAATGCATCACAATAACACAGCCATGCTATGGGTCTATAAACAATATTGGTGAATATATTGGGTATAATGTACAATAGGGTGCTACTGGAAATAGTTGCAACGCCTTTTTTGGCTAATTATCTTAATGATTTGAATTCATGGATATTTAGCAAATTACTAGTAACACACTTGCTGTTTTGGTTTATTATTGTGGATAATTCAGGACTCAAAGCTGGATGCTCAGTAGTCTTCTGTTGATGTATTAAATACCTTGAGTGAATAAAAATACCTTTGCTTGTGGAGTATTCTGGCAAAACAAGTAAGACTTTGTTGATAAAACCAACTAGAGCATTAATTTGCTTTGAATGTTTTAGAAACCGTCATGGCCCTTTTGCATACAAAAAAGGATGAAGGATCAAATGTGTTTATGTTTCCAAACACACAGATATCGAATGGACACACCAATTTTCCAGCATGTTTATGTTGAATGAAGAATAACAAAAAGCCATCTAATGTTTAAATCATAGACCACAGTGGTGTTTTTATCCTTTAGATTTCACCTGGCCAGTTCTGTTGCTTATATAGCATAAATATTTATATAACACAGAGGGTAAACAGTGATGAGTCTTTCAGTTTGGTTTCATTTCACTGCACAGTCAAAGTGGTCTTGGCAACTTCTTTAAAACCAGTGTGTGAAACAGTCGCTTATAAATATGCTTGGTTTATACATTATAGAATGTTTTTACTGTATATTTTATATTTGTATTGGTTTTCTTTTAGATTCAGTTTTCTAACTGCTTATTTTTTCTACAAATCATTTGCTAACCATTTAAAACTTAATTGTATTTGTCATGTTTTGCATATTCACATCAGTTTGAAATACTTTATTAGACATTTTTTTTTTCATTTTGGGCACTCTAGATATATTTTATCAGTATAACAATGTCTTAAATATATTGATAATGGGTTGAGTGCAGAGGACTCTTGTATTTGTCTATATGTATTTTGTGGCCACAGCCTCATTACACCCCCACCTAATGGTTTTAAAAATTAGTGGTGAGCACAACTTTCCCTTGTTTTTTATAGTTATACAGGAGCAGTGACCAGCTCCATGTTGTAGCTCCCACCCTTCCCAGCTATAGTCAGGTGATCCCACTGGTGTCTAATAAAAGGGTAGCCAAGTTTGGGAGTTTTACTTTGAAAGCAGCAAGTAAGTTGCAGGTAAAACTGAGTCCCTTTGTAAAATGTATAATGAAGCAATAGAATTCTTAATGAATCAGATGAAAATTGAGTGTAGGACTGGCCAGATATGGGATGACTTTGACGCACTTGGCCAGCTTAAATATATTGCAATATATGGACAAACAATCCCTGTTTTGTTTAAAGGGTAAGGCAATTTTTAGTATGCACAAAATGTCTCAATATCTTAAATATATTGAAAATGGGTTGAATGCAGAGGACCTTTTGTATTTGTCTAAAGGTATAACAATTAGGACAATAAAAAATGAAAAATATGCGTTTAATCCACAAGAAAAGGTATAAAGCTACAACCCGTATTGGATCTGTTATCCAGAAACCGGTTATCTGGAAAGTTCTGAATTAGGGAAAGGCTGCCTCCCATAGACCTCATCCAAATTTTTAAAAATTATTTACTTTTTGCCTGTAAAAATAAAATGTTACCTTGTACTTGATCCAAATAAAGATTAATGCAACTATGTTCAAATGCATAGACGCTCTTTCTTTAAAAGAACAGTAACACCAAAAAATGTTAGTGTTTTAAAGTAATGAAAATATCATGTATTGTTGCCCCGCACTGATAAAACTCATCTGTTTGCTTCAGAAACTCTACTATAGTTCATATAAATAAGCTGCTGTGCAGCAATGTGGCAATTGAAAAAAGGCTATATGGCACAGGTTAAATAGTGGATAACAGATAACTCCATTATGTTCTACAGAGCTTATCTGCAATCTGCTGTGTAACCTGAGCCATTTCTCTTTTGAATGGCTGCCCCTATTGCTACACAGCATCTTATTAAATAAATTATTATACTGACCAGCTACCTATCTATATAGTGGATGTTGATATCCATACAGATGAGATTCACCTTCCATCTTGTCTAAAAAGAAAATATCTGCATGACACTCTAAATTATTATTGTGAACTGCAGCTGCAGAAAATGTCAGCACATAAGGGAGAATCTTTTGCTTCCACATATAATATGAATTTGGCAAAGAGTACTTATTTCTTAACGAAAGGCTCACTGCTTTGGATGAAATAGTAGAATTGGCCGCTAAATAAACAGTGTGAATGTTTTTTTTTAATTCCATAGGCAAAGTACTTGCTAGTCTGTTTTGTGCAAAATGTGATAATAAACCTTTTGAAATTATAGTTTGCTTCCAAGCATATTAAGTAAAAATTTATATACAAACTTGGACAAAGTCTTAAGAGAAGTATCATGTGTACAGTGTATATAGATACCACCGGCATATAACACTTTGCATATATTATTTTTTCCTTTATCTGTCATATAATTAGGCTTGAGACTGAGCAACAAGCAAGCAAGCAGTGAAAATAAAGAATTAGCAATGTTCTTGAATTACTAATATCAAATAAAATCTAACCTGGCTTAGAGTAAATGCCAAATTAGGTAAACTACCAATGATAACAGTCCTGTCTGGAAAAGGAACAAGAAAAAGACCAAGAAAAGAAGATGGCCTAGCCTGCTTAAATAACCATAATTGTTTCTCTGACGTCCACCAGCAGCAAGAAGATTTCCTTTGTCGTCCTAGGACCACTAGCAGTGTTTTAGAAGCCATAAGAACCCACCAATTCCCGCCTTTTGGTGTATTTTTTCTGTTTTACCTTGGGACAGTAGAATCCCAATGGGATGGGGCTCCATAGTGAGCTCAGGATGGGCAGGGAGACATCTTAGGTTAGTGATCCTTGCAGGTGGGAGGACTAGCACTTCTGATGAGGTTAGCCCCATTAATCCGAACCAGCAGATTTAAAAGGCTGGAGTTTTATCTCACAAGCGCCCACAAGTAAATGGTAAAGCTGCAGTCACAGTGTAGTGATAAGGGCTGTGCTGCCTGGGGAAGTATTTAATGTAGCGCTGGTCCTTACTGTTAAAATGGATGTTATTAATGTTCCCCTAATCCCCTTATTTTTCTGCAGATGTCCGGTCTGGAGCCTAGACAGGGGAAAAAGCATCCAAAGACCTGACACTTGGACTGCAGACAGTGTGATGCCCCTCTTCCAGAGGGAAATGGAAAAACCCTGAAAATGCGCACTTCGCCAGGGCGCCGCTAATTCACTGCGTTTTTTGGGACTAAGAAAAAATTTCAACTATTTTTGAAGCAATCCCTATCTACTCTATTACACTTCGCCTGGTCTGAGGTGGCGAAGCCAAATCTGGCACAAGAGGTAAAGTTCAGTTAAATGCGCTTAGTTAGTGTTAGTTAGTGAATTAGCGTAGTTTCGTCCCATTCGCCATAGTGCAACTTTGCCTGGCGTAAGGGTGCGAAGTAGTGCTAGAGTAGGTCTACTTCGCTAGCAAATTTACGCCATCGCCCATTAGTGAATTGGCGAAGTTACTAAATGACGTCATGCTGGCAAATTTGCGCCAGTGTTAGTCACTTCGCCCTTTAGTGAATCTGCCCCATACAGTTCCTGGACAGAAATTTCTTCATGTCTCTAGAGGCAAAAAACTCCATAGACTGGTGACTTCAAACAGGAAGACTCACTCAGGGGAAAAATATGGAGGAGCCAGAATGGAATATTGTACAAAGATGCTTCTCTCAGTGGTTGGGGGGGGGTCACATGGTAAAGCCTCTCTGTACAGGAATCTTGGGGTCACATAGAGAAGTCCTCTTTTCCAATTTCAGAGAGTTAAAGCCGTTTGTTTTGCACTGAAGTCCTTTTAGAGGCATCTAATAGGCCAAGCAGTGAAGATTCAGTCCAACAATACAATGGTTGTAACTAACCTGAACAGACAAGGGGTCACAAGATCTAGAGTTCTTCTAAAAGAGGCCATGAATATTCTTCTGCGAGCAAAGAAACATCTCCTAGCTCTGATGGTGGTTCATATTCGGGGTCACAACAACAAGCTGGCAGACCATTTGAGCAGGGTTGCACTTGACCCAGGAGAATGGTCTCTAAATCAAAGGATATTTTAGAGAATTGTCAGGAGATGGGGGATGTCAGTTGTGCATCTGATGATGACACAAGAGAATTGCAAACTTTCCAGGTTCTGCTCTCTCTGTATGAAGTTTCACCTTTGGATACTGGATTCTCTGTTCGACAAGTGAGAGTTTAGACTTGCTTATGTATTTTCCTCCCATTCCTCAGATAGGGAGAATTCAAAGGAAGATATGTCTAGACCAGGCCTCAGTAACGGTATGCAATCATACCATTCTGGGCAAGGAGGCGCTGTTTTTCATGCCTAATGCAGATGAGTCAAGGGGAGTATTGGATCCTTCCTTGCACAGAGTCTCTGTTGTCACAGAAGGGTGTAGTCCACCCAGACCCTCAACATCTAAACCTGACAGCCTGAAGGTTGATAGGGCCTATTAAGTAAATTGGGCCTTTCAGAAAAGGTAATCAATATCTTAATAAGCGCCAGGAAAACTTTTTCTTCAGCTTCTGTGAACAAGTATTTTCTTCAATTTGACTTGGATAAAAATCTAAGGTCTAATACACTCAAAGTCCATGTGATGTGTCTGAAAATTCAGCCTATTTGAGGATCATGCTTTCTGAGGAGCCTCTTATTTAAGGGATTTATCAGAGCAGCTTTCAAGTTAAGACCCACAGCCTTGGAGCCCTGTCCACAGTTGGATTTGAATAGTGTTTTAGCGTAGCTCTGCGATGCTCTATTTGAGCCTTTGGAGAGTGCCGTCATTAAACATCTTTCATTCAAATAGCTTTTT
This sequence comes from Xenopus laevis, assembly GCF_017654675.1. Taxonomy (NCBI): domain Eukaryota; kingdom Metazoa; phylum Chordata; class Amphibia; order Anura; family Pipidae; genus Xenopus; species Xenopus laevis. The sequence continues at coordinate 17,069,774 of NC_054386.1, forward strand.
CTAACAGCTATCACATCTGTAGAATCAGTGATATTCAAGCTTTGTCAGCCAGACAGCCAGACAGCCATACATAAGATTCTTTGAAGAACAGGTTGCGCTAAGAACTGTTCCTTTTTTTAGACCCAAGGTAACCTTTTGGGCTAACATCAATCAGGAGATCTGCCTTTTTTCCAGAGCCCAAAACTCCAGATTAAAGGAGGCTTCAATAATTGGATGTGAGCAGTTTGCTTAGAGAATACATTAAAGAACACAGTCATTTAGAAAATTTTCTTAAGGAAAAAACAAGGGAGCGGCTTCGAGGATGACCTTAACCAAATGGATTAAGAACACTATACAAACCTGTTATATTGCTGATAACCGATCTTCATCTATGTTCGTCAGGGCACATTCTACCAAAGCTGTGGCAGCCTCTTGGGTGAAAAAGTTCCTGGTACCAGTGGATCAGATTTACAGGGCAGCCTCTTAAGGAAAATCCCCATACGTTTGCCAATCTTTATAAGCTGGACATCAATGCTTCCCACGATGCAGCCTTTGGGATGTCCATTCTTCAATCAATGGTGAAGGAGTCTGTAATAGAATTCCCCCTTTTTTTTTGTTTGTGTGCTGCTATTGGACATTAATTAATTTTTTTATAATTCCCCTTTCCTTTTAGTACAATCAGCAGCACAAATATGCTCACTCTATTAAAGTTTTTCTGCATTTTGTGTTGTTGTATTACTTTCAAAAGACACACCATATGGCTTCTTAAGTGCTGATACTGGTCCTACTGTCCTAATTTCCTATGTTAGATACTGACACACTGCTTGTGTTCTATTATCTATGTGCACTACTTTGCATGCAGCTTTCAGATATTCCCTCAACCAGTCATGAATGTAATTTTAACCTATCAGATGTATTCTAGATGATTAGCCAACTAGCAAACATGCAAGATACTGGATGCTAGAGGAAAAAGAAAAGCTCCATTCCATCCATCAAGAAACTTACAGGCATTTCTAAAACTGTAACCGAAGCAAGCAACATCAAACATCTCTGAAATGCCAAACTCAGGAAATCCAGGCAGACATAGAAAAAATTAACTCTGCAGTTTAAGCCTCTTGGTTGCGCTGGTAGCAGTGCAAACTACTAAGCTACTGTTCATCAGTTGCTTAGGGTATTCATCTAAGGTGTGATATCATAAGTTAGGGAGGAGCTGCAGAAGAGCATCCAATAAAACCAGGACATAAAATTGCCCCTACAAGCGTTTATATATATTTACTCACATCTCTACTTGTGAAAATCTGACACTAGTTCTATAAAAGTAATATCTTTATATGCAATGACTAAAAGGTACTTCAGTTGGTCTTTTGTGGGCAGGTCATAAATATATAATATTTTAGGCCACATGAAGATATGCCAGCCGATTAAACCCTGACCATATGCCACTTGCCTAAGAATATTTCGAGCACAATGGAATTGTGTGGTTTTTTGACAACAACTAAAAGATATCTGAACATAACAGAGATAATGGCAAATACACAAAAGGCAGCTCTTCCCGTTCAAATATGGTAAATGTATTTTAATGTAACGGTATAGATTAAAATTAATTGTATGCTTCATCAAAATCAATATTTTACTTGCTAGGAGTTCTTTTAGTGAAAGGCAAGGTTTTGGTTGCTCTATGAGACCCTTGCATTCACAGCTGCAAAAGTAAGAGTAATGATGATTGTATTGCTTTGCATTCCTGTTTGCTGAATATTTTGTTATTTATGGGTTTAATTTGTTTCAGTTTAACTATTTTGCTGTTGTGTTTTGTTTTGTTAGAAACACTTATCTTTCCAAAAGAAAAGAACATGTGCAAACATCCTTTTTTATCTTTAAAAAAAGACTGTGAGCCACAAATGGGAGTGTTCAAAAGGCCCCTACATCTCATCCAATGCAAAGAGACATAGCTTGCTTGTAACCTGAATGATTATCATCTGCCAGCTGAAGTCAACAATGTATTATAGAAGGCAAAGAGGAAATTGGCTTATACAAACGGAAAATTGTTCTATTGCGGTGACAATTATGTTGTTGGCTTGCAGGTGCAAGTAAAATGTTTCCAAGTTATTTCCACTCACATTTTATTAATTTGTAGATGTTTCTCAACTAAGAGTATTACCTACAGAACATGTAACATTTTGGCATGCTTTATTTGTTTAATAAATAATGAGATCATTTGATTTATCATATGTACAAATATACTTGGAAATGGTTTTATGTTATATATAGACTACCTACCTTTTCTGAATACCTTATGGGTGGCTTACTGACCATGTTATCTCATATAGTATAATAGTTCGTAATAGGCGAATTTGTCCCATTTTGCTCCGCCGGCAAATTTTCCCAAATTTATTTGCCGGTGGAGAAACGTGAAAAATTCATGGCAAATTTGCGCCTGGCAAATAAATTCGCCCATCACTATATATAGTTAATTGAATGTTAATCTTCTATAAAGTCTAGCTTTTCAAAAGTGCATGCGAGAACTAATACTAAGAGAGGGTTTGCTGTACGTCTGTGAACTAATACACAGGGATAGTGTTACTTGTATATCAATAATTATTAATTTATAAAGTGACATCATTTTCTACAGTGCTGTAATACATTGGGGAGCATGTATCAATGCAACAAACATAAAAAAGTTAAGAGGCCAGAGGTCCATGCTCATAGGGTTTTGCAGAATCATGTCAAATACGTGATGCGGATAATTGTGGTTGTACAGTACAGAAATATAAACATTCTAGACACACTATCCCAGGCTCTCTGCCTATGGGGTATGACATTTGTGCGTTTTATTGGTTGATGCAGTCTTGGCATACGTACTACCCAATGTATATGTTTTTGTTTGGGGCTTTCAGAAAAATGAAATTTCTCCATATTTATACAGAAAATGGTAACAATGGTTTGGATCTGGATCTTATATCTCCAATATCTACTCCAATATCATCCACCTACTTAACACTACTATGTATTGTTAAATAAAGATATTTTAATTTTTATTTTAATTCAAATGAAACTTGATGCACTTCCAAAAATCCCAATAATCATTAAATACTTCCTCTTTAAGACTTAAGTGTAATTTTATTACTTTAAGGGCAGATTTACCAAGGGCCGAATTTTGGGTTTATGGGAGTCTCTAAAAACTCACATAAACTTCCATAAACTCATCATTCAGAAAAAAAAGACCAATCGAAATTTATTTAAAAAATCTAATTCAAATGTTTTAAATTCGAATGAATAGGATCAACCCTAAAACTCAAATCGACTCCAAATTGATTGGAGGACATCCCCCATAGGCTACAACAGAAATTCGGCAGGTTTTAGATGGCGAATAGTTGAATTTGAATTCTTAAAGGGACAGTACATGATATTCCCTAGTCGAATTACACTTAAATAAACTCAAAATTCAAATTAGGAAATTCTCATTTTTAATTTGACCCTTGATAAGTCTGCTTATCAAGGGTATCAAGTGATACCTTGTACTTGATCCTATCCAAGCTGCATATTTGTGGCAAAACAATTCTATTGGCTTTATTCAATGTTTAAATAATTTTCAGTAGAATTATGGGAAAACCTATTGCCCAGTGTTAGCAAAGAGCTGCTCTGCATTGCAATGTTTGAGTTAAAATTTTTCCTATGTAACTTAAAGCTGCAGAAGCTATATCAATTGTACAGTAATTATAAAAATAAGTAATTACAGTAATTATTAACTGAATTATAGTATTTATTTAACTGAAGTTTGACTCGGGAACACTTGTTTTTGTTTTTTTTTAAATCCTGGTGGCACTGAAGCAGTCATATAAAGGAGACGGAAAGGCATCCTGCACTTGGTGGTGCCAAATGTTAGGCACCCCCAAATGATTGAATTGACTTACCTGAAACCCCAGGCCGGTGTTCCTACCACTGCACCAGCCCTGGGTTATACCAGTGAGCACCACGGAGCAATCCTCTTCCAGCTTCTTCTTTCTTCAAATTATACAGGGCAGACGCATGTGCAGTTGAACAAAATATCTGATTTTTCTGCTGATAGGAGCACCTGCCCCGGGTTTCAGGTAAGTCAATAGAATCACTTGGGCGTGCCTAACATTTGGCACCCCCAAGTGCATGAAGCATTTCCTTCTCCTTTAAAATATTAGTATCCAATGAACAACCCTTTTCAGCACCGGAACCTATTATCATCAAAATAATCTTATACTTTAACAGAACATTATAAATGCCAGGTTAAACTGCACAGAAGCCTACTTTTAACCTTCGTGACACATTTTGATTTCTGTTCTAAAGTTTAAGTTTTAAAGAATCCCATTGTACACCACAGAGCTATGTTCTGTTGTGTAGCTGTGCCTTTTATCCTTTTTTAGCTTGTTTATATGAAGTATAGTAGAGTTCTGAAACAAACACACCAGTTGTACCAGAGCAGCACATCAATACTTTATATTTTCATTAAAAAACTTTAATTTTTTTGGTGTTACTGTTCCTTTAAAGATGCCTGTCTACAGTATGTTTGATATGATATTAAGGCATCAAAAAACTTTAACAGGATTGGTAAAAACTATAAAGCACAATACAAGAGGCACCACCTTGTTTTTCTCAGTTTGAACATTGGTATTCTTTTCAAATGCTTACAGGCAAGTTAAGTACATTTGCTTAGAGGAGATTATTATTGTGTAAGCATTAGCATCAATGGACTAGAAATACAATAAAGAACAAATTACTACAACCTGAGCTAACATTTATCTCTAAGTAAAAAAATAAATTAAATCACAGTTGTAAAAGTTATAAAAGCAAATAGACAGCAGAAAACAAGAATTTTGGTAGGCTGTATTCCTGTCACATTCTACAGCAGCTAAATACAGCTTAAAGATTTATAGTAGCACAGAGATTAATAGACTCACTATCATTCTCTGCCAGAAAACTTGGACCCAAATCAGCAGACTAACAGTTGGACCGTACTTCTGTTTAGAGAAAAACCAAACAGGTAATATTTGATCGCAGTATATTTACTATAGCAGGAATAGGTTATTTATTTAAAAATTAAAATATTTACTAATAAAATGGGAGGAGGTGAAAAACACATGTTAACCCATTTATTGAGGTCTGGCATGGTGCCTAGAGACTGGAGCATTGGTAATGTGGTGCGCTATTCAAAAAGGGATCCCGTTCTCAGCCCCAAAACTATAGGCCAGTTAGTCTGACATCAGTGGTAGGAAAGCTTTTCAAAGGGTTAATAAAGGATAAGATACTGGACTTCATAGCAAATAACAATACTATGAGTTTGTGCCAGCATGGTTTTATGCGGAATAGATCTTGCCAGACTAACTTAATTTCTTTTTATGAGAAGGTAAGTGGGGACCTTGAGTCTGGAATGGCAGTGGATGTGATTTACTTAGCCTTTGCTAAAGCATTTGATACAGTGCCACGCAGAAGGTTACTGGTTAAATTAAGGAATGTTGGCCTGGAAAATATTATTTCTACCTGAATAGAGAACTGGCTAAAAGATAGACTACAAAGAGTGGTGGTAAATGGAACATTTTCTAGTTGGACCAGTGTTCTTAGTGGAGTACCGCAGGGCTCTGTATTAGGTCCCTTGTTTTTCAACTTGTTTATTAATGGCCTGGAGGTGGGCATTGAAAGTACTGTTTCTATTTTTGCAGATGATACTAAATTGTGCAGAACTATAGGTTCCATGCAGGATGCTGCCACTTTGCAGAGTGATTTGTCTAAGTTGGAAAACTGGGCAGCAAACTGGAAAATGAGGTTCAATGTTAATAAATGCAAGGCTATGCGCTTTGGCAAAAATGATATCAATGCAAATTATACACTACTCAGGTAGAAATATCATGATCAAACAACGTATCACATGTACATCCACACATGTTGTATACATGATTCTATGCCCATGCGGTTTGATGTACGTAGGCAAAGCCCAAACCCCAAACCACAATACGTGAAAGGATGGGCAATCACAGATCTTCCATCAAAAAAGCTTTTGAATCTGGCGAATCAGATATTCCCTTAGCGAAACATTTTCTAGCAGTGGGACATAGATAACCTACTTTTAAATTTTTGCTGATTGACATGGTGCCTAAACCTAAAAGAGGTGGAGACTGGGATTGCTTATTGATGCAAAGAGAAATTTACTGGATTAGGTGTTTGGATACAGTGTCCCCATGAGGACTAAATGAATACTGTTCATTTGTGCCATTTCTAGAACCTAGATAAATTTCTTCCTTTTTAATATTTATGAATATTTTACTATATAGTATAATGAGTGCAATACTGTTTTTTACATATATTGTCTTTTTCTCTCCTTTTTCTACTATGTTTTAGGTTTTTCTACACAATTTTAAAGTTTGCCTCCATTACCCATAATGCTATATGAGAAAAGAGAGGGGCGGAGTGTGGGAGTGGTTCACTGGGGGGTGAGTGTTTAAATGTTTGTAAGCAACTTCTGTTTTTATCTTGAGAAAGGTCCTGGTAGAGGACCGAAACGTCGATACAATAAAGGATTATTGATTTGAAAAAATTCCTTGTGTGCAACGGCATCTACTTACCTGTTTATGAAAGACCGAATTTATTTGACTATTTCAATGAAAAAAGTCAGACTAAACTACGATTGGACCTTATTTATTATTAAAAAATCCAGACAAAAACAAAAAAATTGAATCGTAAGCTTTTCAAATATTTTTTAAATATTTTTCCCCGAATTGCTTGATTTTTTTTGGCCTTTTTCCAGAAAAGTCTGAATTTTCGGGATTTTTTGACCGAAAAGCCCAAAATAGTCGGATGTAAGGGCTAATTCCAGCACAGACCACGGGAACTTCCAAATAGGATAGATATTTCTTCTTTTGACTGATATACAACCTCAGCAGGTCTGAACTGGAGTATTTTCGTATTGTGACTTTTTCCATCCTCGGGGTAAAATGAATCTCGAAAAGTGTGAGTTTTTTTTCCCACTAAAAATTCAGATTTTATAGTTCAAAATATGTAGTTTAGGCATTTGGACTTTAATAAATAATCCCCTAAATGTAGTTCAGTATCATCTGGTGACCATTAGCAACTATTGCATCAATTGTAAAAGCTGCCTTTGATGAAAGTCTGCTCAGTCAGGGACAAATATCCTTAAAATTATGCATTATCTTCTGCAACAGTCTGTTTAATATGTAGAAAATAGTATCTGAACAGTGCTGCTGCCATCATTCTAAAGCAAATGGTCACCAAGTTAATTATATTTGGGATCCTCAAAAAAATAAGAAAGAATTTATAAAATCTTGCCTTAGGCAAAAGGACTACTGTAGTAAAACACCCAGCCTTTCACTGTAGGTTCAGCTATAATGTGTCAGTCTTAGTTTTGCCGGCTCACTCCTATGTGTCAGTGTATCAGTTAAATTACTTTCCCACATACTGTTAGAGACAATGAGAGTACTCTGTGTATGGCTGATGATATGCATACAGAAAGAGAACTGTGAAAAAGCCATGATTTCCATATGGCTGAGTTACATTTAGGTTTTACTGCTGCTCTATGATTAAAGTACAACTTTGCTATAATTTCATTCAGTCTTGCCCTTGAGGGATTAAGCGTGTTTTAAGGATTATGCATTTGATGAAAGATTAGTGGGCTCACTAATAAATACATGCAACAATATACCTAAAGAGAAAACATTTCCATCCAAATAGATCATTGTGAGGAAACATCTTGTTTACTATCCAGATCCCAAAGCTACTTAAAAGCAATGCATTTGCTGGGGAAAAAAGAAATTAAACATTATTATACCTGATAGGGCAAGGTTTGTATATATTACACAGCACATTGAAATGGATTCTTTAAATATTAATGAGTACATTCATACATTATTAAATGCAATATGTACTTATTTGTATGCAAAATATAGATTTGTAGATTTAGATATTCATTTTTTTGCATGCAGGCTCCCAGCCACTTTCTGATGAGATTAGAATAATTTGTTCATACTTTATAAGTTATTGCTGAAGGGATTTAAATAGGTATTTATAAGGGCCCTCAATTCTGAGGTACAGTATAAGATGTGCCATTTACTAACTTATTGCATGATACATCTAAACAGTGGGGAAAAAATTCTAATGTTCTCTACGCATATACATATTTCCCATATTTTAGATTTTTTCTTACTTAGAGTGAACCCCTATTGACAGTCTATGGAGTAGAAGTCAATACTTAGGAGGAGACTTAAGAATAAGACCAACAATTTCAATAGAGTTGTATCAGAAGTGTTAAGACTTTTTTTTTTTTTTGGAAGAACATTTTTATTATTTTTTCAAGTTTCACATAGACAGCAAACAGTTTGCCCTCAATGGGCCATGACATTTTCTTCCATTACAAAAGAAACAGCTTGAGATGATTTTCAGCAATACAAACCCATAGAAAACAAAACTTTTCCTATGCATGACTTCAAAATATTTGTCCCAGTGATACCGGCAAGTCACCATCCCGCCCTTCCCCATCATACAGACATATCAAACCCCCAACCGTCATACCAAGGCATCTGTATTGACTTTATTCGACATCCCCTCAACCCGGTTTACATCATTTCCTAACAATAGCTCAAAAGTGTGACATGGCCTCAATAGCATCCAAACTACCCCAAATCTTATTAAACTGATCTACCTTATGTTTGAGTGCCGTCAGATAATCCATCCTCCGAACATATCTGATTCTTTCCAGGAATTCCTTTTCTGATGGGGGAGCCAATGCCTTACAATTTTTTGCTGTTAATCCCCTAGCCGCCGTGAGTATGCAATTAACCATTTTTTGTGTGGGATGCCGTATTGTAGGGATTTTATTACCCAGCACATACACCAAGGGATCCAGAGGCACTACTATCATAGTTACCTTTTCAACCCAACCTCTGACCATATCCCAAAACCGTTTCAACTTATGACAGGTCCAAAACACATGTAAGAGCGAACCCCTGACATCCCCACACCTCCAGCAGCAAGAATCAGTGGAATCAGGGAACAGTTTGTGTAAGAGTTGTGGGGTATGATACCAACCCATTATAATTTTATATATGTTTTCTTTAATGGTAGCACATACCGAGGTTGCCCTAGCATTTTCCCAAATTTTATCCCAGCATATGCTCCCACCGTGCCATATACTTATGAGGATGCTTCTCGATATCCGGTTCACTAAGAGCCAGATACCACCTTGTAATCAGACCATTTTGTGTAGGGAACAGTTTGCATAGTGCTAGAGCAGGGTGATTCTGTGGAAGTCGTGCAGCTGGAAATATGGTTAATGCATAATGTCTCAACAGTATATATAGAAAAGGAGAAATTAGGCCTCTGCCGTCTCTCCCAATTATATCCCTATAGGTGCAAAGGGTACCGTCTGTTGTGTTAAATAGGGAATAAAGATGGGTAGTTTTGGCCAAAATTAGTTGTTCCCTAGTGGAAGGCGTCATCCCCGGTAGAAAGTCTTGGTTATCGAGTAGCGGGATTAGTGGAGATTTGTAGAAGTGTTAAGACTTTAACCTAGACAAGGAGAGAATTGTTTTCCCAGAGTGAAAACCCACCCCAGCACCTTGCTATCCAACAGTAAAATAATGTATCACCATAGCTCAGTTTCATACAAAATGGTTTGGTTGGCATTAAAAAAAGCATGAAGGGTTGCAACTGTAGCATGAAGGAGGTGGAATGTGAGGTTCTTTATCAGAAGAAGCAGCAGACAGTATGACAGCAGACAATGAAAAAAAAAGCAGCAATAGGGCTCCCTGATGCAAGTTTGGCAGGCAATTAACTTCTCCAGAACTTGGTCAATATGATAGATTGATACAGCAAAGTTAGTAATATCTGTCACTCAAAATATGGCAACACTGTGTACCAGATTCTCTCCACATAGGTACTTATTCCAATATATTTCATATTTTGAATACAGACAGACTTGATGGAGAGCCCAGTAAGGCCCAAAGCTTTGCTATGTTTTTTTCATCCATTAAATCACAGTTTGGGCACATTTATCATGCTCCAGTGGGCTGTAGTTTTTTTACTCCCTATTAATATGAGCACAGACAAAAATCTTATAAACACTTACTGTATATGTCCTTTTGGTAATTTTCATAAATGACAGCATCTGCAGCATTGGCAAAATAGATTTGATATACAGATTATTTTATTTATAAAGGGTTATGATTGTAATTATTCCTACTATTTTAAACATACAGTAATAATATTAGCTCCATGTACCAACATATAATGCAGTGGCCTATAATAATAGGGTGCAGTTTTTCCTTCAAGTTTGAAGGAAAAAATATATACTTGAAAAGATTGCGACCAAACTTTTGCAGTTTTTTCCCATTACTAGGCATGAAAAGCTGTATAATGAAATTCCTTTTCAAATTAAACATGGAACCCAAAATATTTTTTCTTACAACATCCATATCTGTTATAAACGAAATTAAAAATCACAACAGTCAATTATATTTTTCCGTCCCCGCCTTCGACAGAGGCAGGGCAGATAATTGCTTTTATTTTTCATTTTGCACTTCCTAAATGTCACTGCCCCCCTCACATTCCCTCTCCCTCCTTATGATCTATAATTACCTGTATGTAGCCTGTGTATGAGGCATGGGCATCAGATCCCCTTTCTGATGGATACACATGACTTTGTGATGATGCAACATTTGCCTTAACATTCCGCACAATGGTTGCTGCCTGTTTGCTGTGATTGTGGATTCAAAAAGAAGAAAGGAAACAATATTTTACTCAGGGCAGATTTACTAAGCTCGAATGAATTTTCGAAGTTAAAGACGTTTTTGGGTACTTCGACCATCAAATAGGCTATATTCCACCGATCGACTTCGATTCGAACGGTTCGAAGTAAAAATCGTTATGAATATTCAACCATTTGATAATCAAAGTACTGTCTCTTTAAGAAAAACTTCGACTTCATACTATGCCACATTAAAGCTACCGAAGTGCAATGCTAGCCTATGGGGACCTTCCACAGCACTTTTCTAAGGTTTTTTTGATCGAAAAGAAATCCTTCGATCAATCGCTAAAAATCGTTTGAATCGTTCGATTCAAACTATTTAATCGTTCCATCGAACGATTTCTATTTGATCGTTCGATCGAGCAAATACGCTAAAAATCCTTCGACTTCGATATTTGAAGTCGAAGGATTTTAATTCGAGGGTCGAATTTTGAAGTTTTTTTTCTAAATCTGCCCCTCAGTGTAAGTAACATTTAATTTGCCTAATAAGCAAAATAAAATAGGCTTTTGAATTGTTTCTTAGGGTGACAGATCCCCTTTACCTCAGAACAGTCAAGGTCCTGTTTTGCCATGGAAAGAAAGTTGCACACAAATAAAAATCACATAGTTTCATTGAAGCTGAAATCCTTGACTATTTTAATAAATTGGAAAATAAAGAAATAAAATAAAGTTGTATGAAATCTTTACAGACAATTCACATTGTCTTCTATAGAAACATTGGCAAGTATTTATTGCCAGTATTTTTTTAAATTTAGGAAATGCAGCCCAACTTTGTCATGAGGATACAGAGAATTTATGATGGGCATCTCACATCAAGTATTCTTGTATAAGTAACTTTTCCTTCATCTATGTCCTGTCCATCATGGAAGAGGTTCTTCTGCACACTGAGCTAGTCCAATTTCTGAAACCCAACCCTAACCAGCATTGTTATTCTCTTAGGCCTGCTACTCATTCTGACAAACAAAACAAGAAGTGGCATTGCCACAAACCATCATGAAATCATTAGAAGAGGGTGGAGATAAAAAAAAAAGTTCAAAAAGAGTAATCTGCTGACTGACGCCATTGCCTGCTTTGACAAGTCCAACCTGAAACCTGCAAAATACCTGCTTATTTACAGATAACCCTTGGGTACCTGAACAAATGCAGGACTTTAAATTAAGATACAAAATTTGCCCGGCAAGCAACCCCTTTATTGCATCGCTCTTTAAATCTTTTTTTATCAGGGAAGATATTAGTAATAAGAGGACACACAGTCCCTGAGGAAGAATAGCATTGTAAGGTTAAATTTATTCCAGTAAATTTAAAACTGCTTCAGTCCAACAAAAGAGACTCAACTACCCCATATCCACTGAAATCAAGGCATGCGGTAATTCTGTCTTAATATGATAAATTATAATGTTTGCAGCACCTTATTACTACATAAGTCAAAACAGAAATCCGGGTACTGGTTTATACTATCAATAACAGATAAATAAATTGTGCTAATCCATTTTTAAAGAAATAAGAACAAAACAGTATGAATGAAGGAAAAACTGTTACAAATGTACAATAATATCACATTGGGAACATTTTGATTCATAACCCTCCTTCTAGATAAGGGTTAGTGTAAAACATTGTCAAAAGTTCACAGCACAGAACAGAACAGGAATTATTTAAAAGCTATCATAAAGAATTGAAGTCATGTTGTTTATATATTTTGCATTATAAAATGTAATTGATAGTTGTTAGCATATAATTTAAATATACATTATAAATCTAAAGAACATATGAAAATGCAGGATTCTAAATGCCTTAACTCACAACTGAAACATTGTATAAATGATATATAACAAATAATTTAAGAAATATTTATTCAGTAAGTGCTTTTTAGATTGAATGGTTCTAATCATCTGCAAAATCCTCTCCTTTCTCTCTATCCATTTAATTATGTTTTATTTTATGCACTTGAAGATTACGTTTGAAAATATATGATATGCAGCAATCCAATTATAGACTAAAATGGATTTTCACCTGAAATTATTATTTACTAAATCATTCTCCAAACAAGCAAATTGTTTCGTAGAATCCAAGTGAAGTATTTGAGTAAATAAGGCTAGTTATGATTAGGATGATCTCAGATTTACTTAGTTCAGTAAGTGGGCATTTAGTCCCATAATTACAAATAAAAACAAATGTATCTTATCATAGGAGGGTAAAAAAAACCTCAATGTGCAATCACAGCTTATTTGTTTGCTTAAAGAAACATTATTTCTAAATGTAATACATTAAATCAAACGTCACGATTTTCTTTGTGTTCTTTCAGTTTTCATATTGAAAAGTGGATGTTAAAATCAAACTGTTTTTAAAAAAAAGAAAATCATTTTAAATTAACTAATTATAGATTTATAATTTATTAATAGATGTAGCTAAAGCTAGCCATACACTAAGGGGCCCATTTATTAATTTTATTTACAAATGATTTTTTTTCTACCAATCGCTAAAAGTTTAAGAGTGTAAAAGTGTAAGTGTAAAAGCCATGAAAACCTCTAATGCAAAAATTTGCCAAGCAACAGTTGTCAAGGTCTTATAGAAATCAATGAGAGCTGTATTAATCTCATTGGACTCAGAAACTCAAATTTTTTAACATTTTGGAGGTATATAGATTTTTTGCACATTGCTCAGTGATTTTTTTCATTTGTACTTTTTATATGACAGTCGTGGTTTTAGAGAATGTGAGTTTAATGATGTTTTCAAAAACATCTAAAACCATAAAAACTTGACCTTTGATAAATAGGCCTCTTAAAGATTTCCCCGATATGCACATCATTGGGCCGACAAGCCAAACATTTAGGTCACAACTACTGCAAATACAAGCCAGAGGGATAAGGACCACATCAACAATGTACTCCTCAACCCAATGGAATTTTTAAACCTGCTCAATCAGATACCTATACACAGGATTATAAACTACCAATTCAGTCTGGATGGACCAAATTGACAACTTTTATCTGCCCATGTATGGCCAAATTAAACTATCTGATGTTATTTTATAAATATTGAATGGTTTTAAGACATACGATTTATTACACCTTTACTAATGTTGAGTGCAACAACTATTAAGACTATAAAATACAAAGTAAAGAAAGGTCATTTACTACTGACAGTGCCAATTATTTCATAGGTAAAAGGCATAAATAAATCAAATATACTAAGCATATTAAACCAATAATAAACATAGCAATTGTGATTTATTACATTTATCATATTTGTGCACATTATTAACAGCATAAATCCAGGTGATATGGGTTTTATTTTATCATGAACATCCACAGCTTATAAACATACATACTGCATAAGGGTGGGGTTGGGAGCTGTTAATTAATGAGCGGGAACACATCATATAAAAATCCCTGCTATAGGCTTTGTATTGGACTTTATGCTATATAAATACTACCTTAAATTTAAAAAAACTATTTTTGCAACTCCTTGGGACCACCATAGTATCAAATGTGGAGTTTCATCATTCAAATTTATACCTATAGACTGTGTGCAGGATCCCCCCAGAAGGTGGGATGTGGACCTTATATCCAAAGGGAAACATTTTGGACACTTAATTTGACTGTGTGGCTCCATATAACGTCAGTGGTGAATAACAGTTTTTTATTCACAGATTAACACAGGCAAATCAACAGAAAAGGATAAGTATTTGTTATTAACTGTTATTTTAAAGTAACGTTTGTACATTTAAGTACTGTGGTTTTATTTTTAAAGTTTTTTCTCCTGTACTGCCTGGGACTCCAGTGGAGCTTGCTCTAGTGTAAAGCTGCTCTTTAAGTGTTTGCACTTTAAGTGGGTGCTTGGTAAGTGGAGTTACAAACACAGGAGTTAAGTGAGCACTCTGTAAGTGGAGTTACAAACACAGGAGTTTTAAACTGAAGAAGTTTCAACCTCGGTAAAAAGTTTGTTCTAAACCATCTTTTTTTTTCTTCCTGTTTTGATGTACATAAATTAAAGCCATGTACTAAAGAAATAACCATTGATGGCACTAGTGAGTGTGTGGAAACCCTCTTTGTAGAGATTTTGAGTGGGCAAAAGATTACAAAGAAAATGATCATTGGTGTATGCTACAAACCATCTTGTATGCTTTTCACAAGGTTAAACATGGAACAAAATTGGGAAGTAAAAAAATGTTGGTATATCCCCCTTGTAAGCAAGGAACGTCACTACAAAGCAAAACCTTTTTGGTTCAATAGAAGTGTTGGTGTTGAGGTGGGTAAGAAAAGACGTGCTTTTAAAGCTTTCAAGTTAGCTGGTACAGCCGAAACATTTATAAAGTACAAGGAGGCCAATAAATCTTGCAAAAAAAAGCTATCAGACAAGCTAAAATTGATTTAAAAAAAGGGTATTGCAGCAAGCAGTAAAAAGAATCCCAAATTATTTTTTAAATATGTAAATAGTGAAAAAATGAAGCAGGAAGGGATGGGGACCCTTAATATCAGAGGGGGTCAGCTGGTTGATGAGGACAGAAAAAAAGCTGAGATTATGAACTTTTTTTTGCCTGTCTACACATATTAAGGTTTCCTTCTTAATAGTCCTCATTCTAGTAATACAACTAATAATGCATGGTTCACACATGAGAAAATTTAAAAGACACTAGAACATATTAAGATAAACAAAGGTTCGTGTTGGATGGTATTCATCCCAGAGTTAAGCTCTGTGATTGCCCAACCACTTTACTTAATTTTTCAGGATTCATTGAGGTCTGGCATGGTGCAGAGAAACTGGCGAATAGCTAATGCGGCTATTCAAAAAGGGATTCTGTCCTCAGCCTCAAAACTATAGGCCAGTTAATCTGACATCAGCGGTAGGAAAGCTTTTTGAAGGGTTAATGCAAGATAACATACTGTACTTCATAGCAAATCATAATATTATGAGTTTGTGCCAGAATGGTTTTATGCATCATAGATCTTGCCAGACTAACTTAATTTCTTTTTATGAGAAGGTAAGCAGGGACCTTGATTCTGGGATGGCAGTGAATATGATTTACTTAGACTTTGCTAAAGAATTTTATACAGTGCCACACAGAAGGTTGCAGGTTAAATTAAGGAATGTTGGCCTGGAACTTAGTAATTGTACCTGACCTGGATTTAGAACTGGCTAAAAGATAGATTACAAAGAGTGCTGGTAGATGGAAAATTTTCTAATTGGACCAATGTTATCAGTGGAGTTCCGCAGGGCTCTGTACTTGGTCCTTTGATTTATTAATGACCTGGAGGTGGGCATTGAAAGTACTGTTTCTATTTTTGCTGATGATACTAAATGTGCAGAACCAAAAGGGCCATGAAGGATGCTGCCACTTTTTGTAGATAACAAGTTGTCTAATTCTGGGCAGTGTCATTCTGTGGCCACTAATCAAATAAAATACAGTACTGTCTTGCATAAAAAAGGGCATTAACTCAAGGGATGAAAACATAATTATGTATCATTATAGGTCCCTGGTAAGGCTTTACCTAGAGTATGCAGTACAGTTTTGGGCTCCAGTCCTTAAGATGGATATAAATGAGCTTGAGAGAGTGCAGAGATGTACAACCAAACTGGTTAGATGGATGGAAGATTTAAATTATGAGGTTAGACTGTAAGTTTGGGGTTGTTTTCTCTGGAAAAAAAGTGCTTGCAAGAGGACATGATTACACTTTACAAGTACATTAGAGGACATTATAGACAAATAGCAGGGGACCTTTTTACCCATAAAGAGGATCACTGCACCAGAGGCCACTCCTTCAGACTAGAAGAAAAGAACTTTCTTTTAAAACTTTTTTATTTGACAACATTACAGCATTCATTTTTGTCATAGCTGTTTTTTGTACATTTTTACTTTCAGATAATGGATACTCTCCTACGCAGAGGAGGACATTCCCAGCAGATTCAAGTACCCTGAGGGTGAAGAAAGAAAAAACTTTTTTCCATCATTTGTCACAGTTATACAGCATAAATCAGAACATTCTAATATTGGAAATTGCTTATTAACAAAAATTAAACCAATGAACTTAAACAACCTTTTCCGTGTCCATGTTTAATATGAAGTTACAGTATTGCTCCTAATGCAGTATATAAAACCACGCAAAGTATCATCCCGTAGGTGTCAACTCCATCCAATCTCCCCATTTGCTACACTTATACAATTATAGAAAATTAAACCAGAAAGGTTGCATCCAACATATTTATTATATCCTGGTGTATGATATCCAAGGCGTCCAGATTTTGGTGTAAACATTATAATTATCTGCAGTAATACTCAACATTCTCTCATTTACCATGATCCAGTTCATTTTGAGCCTGAACATGATTATAGGAATTGAACACTTTTTCCAGGACGTAGCAATAGTCTGTTTCGCTGCTGTAAAGATAAATTGTATGAGTTTGCGATGATACTTATTCGGAACTGGAATAGTCATGTTAAGTAACACCATCAGGGGATCTTTTCGAAGCCTGATCCCCATAATGGAATCAATCAATGTAAATATTCTGGACCAAAATCTGAATGCCTGTCTACATTGCCACCAAATATGAAGCATAGTACCGTCCATGCCGCAATTACGAAAGCAGAGCGGGCTGGAATTAGGATAAAACGTATGCAATTTCGTGGGGACCATATACCATCCAGATATTACCTTATATAATGTTTCTTGAGCCAAAACATTCGTTGAGATCTTAGACGTATTTGTCCAAACTTGCAGCCATGTAGATTCATCTACAATAGTACCCAATTCTCTTCCCCATTGCTTAGAATAAGTTGGAAGGGAAGAAATCGAGGAATTCAAAATGTCTTTATACAGAATGGATATTATTCCTCCACTACAAGGGAATTTAACACACATTTGCTCCCAGGCAGAAGAGGTCAAAATGTCAGTACACCCTTTAACCACTATATTAAGAAAATGCTGAATTTGGAGATACCGAAAACATTCTGATCTTGGAGGACGATGTTGCTCAACAACAGTAGACCATTTCTTAAGACCCTGCAAACCTAAAAAGTGAGCGACATATGTCATATTGTGGGACTCCCACCAACAAAAGTCCCTGGCCTGAATCCCTGCTTCAAAAATAGGATTACCAAGTATAGGCATAGCTGGACAATGGGGAGACATCAAAGGAGTTGTTTGCACAGTTTGGTCCCAAACAGATAATGCCATTTTGAGCACAGGAGTGAAAGCAGTAGGTCTGTCCTGCTTAGGAATCCACGGCAATGCTGCAGGATTTATTGGGTTCAAATACGCAACTTCAATTTGAGCCCATAACGGGAGATTGGGCCTATAAAAGTGGATTATCGGCATAATTAGAAGAAAAGAACTTTCATTTGAAGCAATGTAGGTGGTTCTTTACAGTGAGGACAGTGAGGTTGTGGAATGTAGTGCGGGGTGATGTTGTGATGAATGATTAATACTTTTAAGGATGGATGACTGAATTAACTATGTAACTATTTTTAACTATGTAACATGAATATTGTATACACTGCACAATATACAATTTTGTCTAGTATAGGGGACACCTTAAATAAGTTGTATTGTTGTAGCTAACATTTGTTTTTAACGTTGCTTGACTTTATATCTGATATCAGCATTCTATTCTCAAAGCACAGGTATTTGTGAACATCTTTTATATTCAGTCTTGTTTGTATTTTTTATTAGAAGATTGTTGTTATTTTATAGTGATTTTGAAGCAATAATTTATTTCATTGTGTATGCTATACTGGAAATTTATTGCAAAGGTAATTACGCACTGGTCGCTTAAAGGAGAAGGAAAACTACCAAGGCAGTTTATTGACAATAGATTAGCCACAACAGTGCAAGCTGAAACACAATTTTTATTCTTTAGAATGCTTTTCCATACCTGAGTAAACAGTTCTAGACACTAGTCTCTTTTTATTTAGGATAGCAGCTGCCATATTAGTGTGCTGTGACATCATTCCTGCCTGAGTCTCTCCCTGCTCGCTTATAGCTCTGAGCTCAGATTACAGTAGGGAGGGGAGGAGGGAGGGGAGCAAACTGAGCATGCTCAAGCCTTAGCCCTGAAAGTTTAAGCAGAAAACAGGAAGTCTGATACAGAAGCCCATGTGTACACGATAGAAGGAAAGAAATGTGGTGTTTCTTTTGACAGAGGACTCTGAGCAGCATTACTTTGAGGGTTTAATAGTGTATTCATATAGACCTTTCTGATAAAGATTACTTAGTTTTAACCCTTCCTTCTCCTTTAACTTTCACTTTGTCTTCAGCATTAGTACAAGGGCACCCTATCACATAAACTTTGCTAAAACCATTTAAATCAATGTGTACAAAGCAGATATTGTAAATGTGCATATAAATGGATGTTGTATAGAAATGTCCATATCTTATGAATTCATTACTAAATATACTGGCTTCAGTGCAGGTTGTATTCATGGATTAAAGGAGAAGGAAATGCTAAAATGAAGTAAGCTTTATCAGAAAGGTCTATATAAATACACCAGTAATGTTGCTCTGAGTCCTCTGTCAAAAGAAATACAGCATTTCTTTCCATCTATTGTGTAGACATGGGCTTCTGTATCAGACTTCCTGTTTTCAGCATAAACCTCCAGGGCAGGGCTTGAGCATGCTCAGTTTGCTCCTCTCCCCCTCCCTCCTCCCATCCCTGCTGTAATCTGAGCTCAGAGCTGTAAGTAAGCAGGGAGAGACTCAAGCAGGAAGTGATGTCACACCAAGTTTATATGGCAGCTTCTATCCTAAACAAACAGAGACAGTGTCTACAGCTGTTTACTCAGGTATGGTTAAGCATTCTGCAGAATAAATATAGCATTCTAGCTTGCACTATTGTGGCTAATCTGTTGCCAATAAACTGTCTTGGAGCTTTCCTTCTCCTTTAACAGTCAGATTTTTTAACCATAAAAAAGGGAAAATAAATAAGTTAATTAAATTAACCAAACACAATCTGTATGCACGCATTTAGATTCACCAAAAAAGTTGTGCTCCTTATTGTCAACACCTGTGCATCAACTTTTTAGGGGGGTTAACCCTTTCTTTGTCAAGACTGTAGGTTATGTGGTGGAATACACTTGACATAAGGGCTAGTCATGGGACTTGCACTTTGGTAGATATTGGAAGTGCAAACTGCACACCTCGGGTAAACAATATTTAAACGCCCGTTGACTTTAACATCGGCGCCAAAGTAGACGCGAGTGTCAGAATTGATGCTGGTGTCAAAATTCACTTTTCACAAATATTTCGCTGTTTTGCAAATTTCGCAGGTTATTCACAAATTTTTGGTGATTTTTTCTAAATGGGACAAATTCGCCCATCACTAATTAAAAGCACAGAGTTGCAAGGGTTCCGTGTATTTAATGCAGGTAATAAGGACAGTACAGGCTCCCCAGTGCCTTTTAGCGTCTGTACTTCTTAGCATGTTCATGTGAATGAAGTGCAAATAATGGGGTATTCCAAGGGATACTCATCAACAGCCCTTTCTTGAAGCAGTATCACCAAATGCAGACAGAGTATGAGGGCTGTATTTACATAGCGGGCACCCCTATCCCCCCATCCCCTTCTTTTCTTCACGCAAATTTTCATTATCGGGACCAGAGCAATGGGGATTGCACACAGGAAATTTAAAAAAAAATTCTCCTGCGCATCCCCAGTGTTTCTGAACCAATGTGTGTGGGTGGGCAACATGCCGCCCCTTAAAATCCTGCCACCCTTGACCTGGGCCTTGGTGGCCTTTCCACTAATCCGGGCCTGCAGAGTATCAATCAGAATTAGATAAAGCTCTGTGTACTCTATTGCCCCATTATTCAGAAACAAAACAATGGTTTTTGTTTGATGCTGGGTCTAAACAACGGAAACAACTTAAAGACGAATATGTTTTTGCAGTTTTTCATACCTGTATGCTTGATTAGCTTAATTAATATATTTGGTCCAAAATCTTTGGCAGCTATAAGTGTTGGTAGACTTTACGAAGACCTAATACCACTAATCAGGGTCAATGCCCACCAAAAGATGCTAGTGAAGACTAAGGAAAAAGCTGGTACTGAGTAACTGGCTGGACAGACAAAACTGTTAATGCTATGTGTGGCTTACTCTTTATAGAGAAACAAATGGGCAGGCAATACAGGCAACAGGCAAAATAAAACAGTGAAAACAGGAAGGTAGACTAAACAGGCATGACAAGTAGGCTAAACTAAGTTGAATTATATGTAAAATAGGCACTGCTAGTACTAGAAACAAGGCAAAGTCCAAGGCAAAGGTGCAGAGGGTAAAGCAAAGTCAGTGATCAAAATCTAACCACAGGACTGTGCCAGCAGAGTGTAACATAACTGGTATTAATAACCTATGAGGCCCATGGCTGTGGCATTGGTGGACTTTAAATTAGTAAAGGTCACATAAGTTCATAAGTAAAGCATATGCAGACTGCACAGTGACATTATGCTTCTGAGCCAACCTCCAGAAACGGCAACATCTCTGCACTACTGAAGGCACAGATAGATAGAGAGATAGATGATAGATAGATGGATAGATAGATATAGAGATAGATAGATAGATGATAGATAGATAGATGATAGATAGATAGATAGATAGATAGATAGATAGCTGATAGAGTAGATTGATAGATGATAGAGAGAGAGAGAGAGAGAGAGAGAGAGAGAGAGAGAGAGAGAGAGAGAGAGAGAGAGAGAGAGAGAGAGAGAGAGATAGATAGATAGATAGATAGATAGATAGATAGATAGATAGATAGATAATAGGTAGATAGATAGATAGATAGATAGATAGATAGATAGATGATAGATAAATAGATAGATAGATAGATAGATAGATAGATAGATAGAGAACTAGCAAGATTTACTTATTCCCATATCTGTCAGTTAGTAGCATTCATGTTAATTAATTCTCTATTAATTATTAATTATGTTACAGTTATCAACGTTACAGAACTTGGTGGGGTCAGTGGGGCAGTTTCATTAAGTGTTTAGAATCCCTTTAATTTAATTTATAGGTCACAGTAACTAACATGTATTATGTAACACTCCATGTCATGGTGTATTATAAACAATTATTGTGTTTCGTTTTTCCAACACAAAAATATGTGCCATGAGAGAAATATTCATTTTCCTGTTCCATGTACTAGATAGAAAAATCTGCTATGTCGATTCAAATTAATCATTTTGATTTATAGCTTTATTTATATGTTGTTATTGTTTTATTCCCTTTTAAATTTCTCATGCTTAATTAATATGAATCCTATAGTACTGGATTATTGTCTTTATTTTATTTACTGCACACAAAACATGCTATAGTCTGCCTATGTTTAATGTAAGATGTATTTGTCTGCAGAAAACATGTACTGCTATAACATTTTATTGACTTTTCCTGTGTTAAGTATTTTAAGATGAACTTGTCATATGAGATTGGAAGTCATTTTTGCATAATTCAAATACATTAGAGTGAGCTGAATGCAGCAACCTGAAGGAATAGGGTCAAGCCAAGATGCCATGTACTAGATTGTTACACTAACAAAATGAGAATAGATCACAGTATTTACATTAGACTTACATGTATTCTGACTAATGTATTAAAAAATAATGACAATCAAGGCTGAAACAATTGTTTCAAATGCTGGCGCTATTATAAACTAATCACATGATGCAATTCACAATTGAATTTATTAAAAGCAGAATGGAGGGAGCTTTCACCTAGAATAGAAATGGATCAGGATATAGAAGGTCTATGGGGATTATAAAGTTCAGATGAAGCATCAGGATTTCACATTTTGTCGCACTGTGTCATATTTTAGTGCCTTTTATGGTGCTAGAGTGCAATGGCCCTAGCACCCTGGAAGAAATGCAAAACTTGAAAAAAAAGTGGCAAACCGCCTTTTAAAGTAAAAGGTACTATTTATTAAATAATTTAAAAAGATGGATAGCTGGAGTGCATAAAATGCCTAACTCATTTCAGGAACACCCCTTAATCATAGGCTGCTTATGTCATGAAAAATCATATAACTATACTCCAGAACAATGTAGGTGCTCATATGTAAAACTATGCTTCATGTAAATAAAAATTTTCATAATCATAAACTTTATAGTAGTATGTGCCATTGTGTAATCCTAATTAGATTATTGTAAGAAATAAGGCATGTCCCTGGGATCCTACGCCTCATGGTTGACACAAACCATACATGTTAGGTCACATGAGCCAATTCATGCACAAGATTCTGTCTTTTGCTTTCACACTTCTTCCTTTTACAGTTAGAGTTGCAGCATTTCTGGCCAGGTGATCTAAGGCAGAACAGAGAATATCATAAAATGGGGGATCAAGAGAAAAGATGTTAAAGGACAATATTTACTTAAATATATATTCCAGTTTGGTAAGATTATTTTATATTCCATATATGCAACTATTTGTTGC
Organism: Xenopus laevis; assembly: GCF_017654675.1. Taxonomy (NCBI): domain Eukaryota; kingdom Metazoa; phylum Chordata; class Amphibia; order Anura; family Pipidae; genus Xenopus; species Xenopus laevis. The sequence continues at coordinate 17,092,943 of NC_054386.1, forward strand.
TTAAGCATTCGTTTTGGGGGTATAGTTTTCTTTTAAACATTAAGGACCAATGTAAAGACAGTGGGGAATACAGTATAAAGGTGAAGGGGCATGTTTTCAAAACTGGTTAACATTATTGTGGCTATACTGTACATACTTGTGGTTATTTGTGTATAACATACTTACTGGCTATAGGGAATTAGAAAGTTTCTATCAAGGTTTAGATGAGTTGTGCAGAATGCAAAAATACTGTCCATTAATGATGTGCAGGTCAGGTTTCCCTGACCCGCACCCAACCCTAACCCACTCTGCTACAACCCACGTCCGCCCGCACCCGCTTCCAGGGGGTCCTTTTATAGACCCGCGCCGACTTGCCCAACCGATGACATCACAATGATGTCACAAAAGGGGCAGGGCGAGCAGACTCAAGACTATAAAACCGGAAGTCGGATGCCGGAATTTGAAGGTGGCCCGCGAGGAGCACTGCGAGGTCGACCCAAACTTGCCCGACCCGTCATCGGTATCGGGTCGGCCTGCACATCACTACTGTCCATCCTGCAAATAGAGGCTTCATTCAGCATTACATAATCTAGCATGAGTTTTAGGAAACAGTCTCTAAGGCAGACAAATGCACTTTATGTATTCTCGAGCCAACTATATACTGATAATCAGTACCAGAATAAAATGCAATGTGCAACACAAGGAAAGTGGGTTGACAAACTGAAGCGAAAGAGAAAATATGAAATGGCAATTGCTGGACTTTAGTCATTACTTGGGCATCAACTAGATGCCAAGCTCAAAATCTCTACTTCTGGCTTTCTGTCTAATTTTTTTGTAGCAGGTATTTTGATTTTAGAATAATTACTGCTAGTGATTTGTGAATGCTTAAAATAACCATGTACCCATTTTTTCTCTTTCTTCCCTCTTCTTAGAAGAAAATCTTCCCAGTAGGAAATGTATACAGGGTAAATAGTTTTTCCCAGCATAATCTGATGATGAGATCAAAGTGATCCCAGATGATCTGATCAAAAACTTGATTCTGACTTTTACATTTATTTAAGACTCTTATTAAACCATATGTCTAAAGTAGCATGAGTTCATGGAAGAGGTATTATTTACTGATTTGCAATGTAAAATAGGAATATAATTTTCAGTAAACACCTAAAATATGGCCTCATATAATACTATGGGGCAGATTTATCAAGGGTCGAATTGAAAATTCGAATTTAAAAGTCAAATTTTAGATTTTTTTATGGTCAAAACTGTCAAATTCAACTAGGGGGTTATTCAAATTCAATTCGAGTTTTTAAAAAAAAATTGAATTTGATTTTTGAGATTTATCATACACTGGCCCTTCAAGAACTCAAATTAGACTATTTGCCACCTAAAACCTACAGAATAGTTGTTTCAAGTCAATGGTAGACATCCAGAGATCAATTTGGAGTTGTTTGCAGCCTTCCTGATATTAAAAAAATGTTCTGAGAAAAAACCTGAATCAAATTTTTAAAATTTGAATCAAGTTTTCGAGTCGATCCTATTCACCTGAGTTTAAAAAAAAAATTATAATAGTGCCAGCAGTTTTAAAAAAACTCACATGAATTTGAAATTTGACCCTTGAAAAATGTGCCTCTAAATATATTACCAGTGACAATATTTCCCACAATAACTTTGGTTAATGCTAATAAGTGTAAAGTAAGCAAAATGTAAATCAAGTTCTTTAGAGACCCAGAGAGAGAACCAGTGTCGCTGTGGGGCCAGGACAGGAGCTTCATGGTAATTTCATTTAAAATTTTAATTGGTAAAATGACAGGATTGTTACACTGGAAGACTATTGGGCCACCTGCACTGAAGAAAGAAAGAGCATATAGATGATTCCCTACCCATACCAAGCCCATGGATGCCCTGCTAAACTTGAGGCAATTTGGAGACCATGGCTGGAGGCCAGATACTAGAAAGAAATTTGTAGCTGGTGAAGTAGCAACTTCTATGTCTCTTCTCTCCCTTTCTCTTTCCTTTCCTTCTACCATTGAAATAAACTGCCCCCCCCCGTATAGTTATAATTAAAATGCAAAATAATATCTTAAAAAAATAATTAATTGGTTTGGGCTTTAATTTATAAAGAGCAATCTGGAGTATTTGCTGTCATATAAGAATAAACAAAGTGAGGTAAATTGTGAGCTTATAAGTTTATTTTTCATGGGAGCAAAACTGCAATGAAAATCCGCCACAAAAAAATTCTTCATGCCAAAAGATTCACCAAAAGAAAAAATGCCCATTGACTTTAATGCATTTGGACAAAAAAATCTTTGAGACAAAAAAGTTGTGAAGAAAAAAGTTGCTGGGACAAAAAAGTTGCCACAAGAAAAATGCCTATTGACTTTAATGCATTTGGAGTATCATGCATTTTTTTGCGAATCATTAGGGCAAGCACAAAGATTTGCCAGTAGAAGTATTAATATTTAAAGCTGTTACATTTCTTCCTGTATAGAACTACAGAATCTAACAATTTTAACCTGTTTATCTTTGCTGAAAATTCACAAAATGGCGACAGTTCGCCAAAATACATTGAACTCTACGGGCGACAACATTTTTTTGACGCAAGACAAATTGTTTCACCCATTAGAGTTTATGGGCCTCATTTTCATGGCAAAACTTGGTGAAATTTTTTTCTCATCGCTATGGGGCAGATTTACATATGGTCGGATATCGAGTGCCGAAGGTAAATCCTTCGACTTCGAATATCGAAGTCGAAGGATTTACCGCAATTCGTTCGTTCGTTCGAACGATTAAATCCTTCTAATCGAACGATTCAAAGGATTTTAATCAATCGATCGAACGATTTTTCTACGACCAAAAAAACCTTAGAAAGCCTATGGGGACCTTCCTCATAGGCTAACATTGAGGTTCGGTAGGTTTTAGGTGGCGAAGTAGGGGGTTGAAGTTTTTTTTAAAGAGACAGTACTTCGACTATCGAATGGTCGAATATTCGAACGATTTTTAGTTTGAATTGTTTGAGTCGAAGTTGTAGTCGATGGTCGAAGTAGCCAAAAAAAACATTCGAAATTCGAAGTCCCTAACAGTCTGTAGTAACCAACTCATTTTCATTCTTCTTTTCTTACTGACATTCAAGGCTTTATCATCATCTACATCAACATAATTTTGAGATCAGAGCTGAAATATAGGGAGAGGCTTTAGTGTTAGGACCTTGAATATTAGGGGCAGATTTACTAAGGGTCGAATATCGAGGGTTAATTAACCCTCGATATTCGACCAGGAACTAAAATCGTTTGAATTCGAATATCGAAGTCGAAAGATTTAGCGCAAATCCTGCGATCGAACGATCGAAGGATTATTCGTTCGATCGAACGATTAAATCCTTCGAATCGAACGATTCGAAGGATTTTAATCCAACGATCGAAGGAATATCCTTCGATCAAAAAAACGCAGGCAAGCCTATGGGGACATTCCCCATAGGCTAACATTGAGTTCGGTAGCTTTTAGCTGCCGAACTAGGGGATCGAAGTTTTTCTTAAAGAGACAATACTTCGATTATCGAATGGTCGAATAGTCGAACGATTTTTAGTTCGAATCGTTCGATTCGAAGTCGAAGTAGTAGTCGAAGGTCGAACTAGCCCATTCGATGGTCGAAGTAGCCAAAAAAACACTTCGAAATTCGAAGTTTTTTTAATTCGAATCCTTCACTCGAGCTTTGTAAATGTGCCCCTTAGTGTTAGTAACACAAATTCAATTGTAGAGGAGTTTGGGAGCCAGTGAAGGGATATGCAAAGGGGAGCAGCTGATATAGAGTTATGAGAGTCGAGTTCCTTATCAACTACAGCATTTAGCATAGAGTGGAGTTGTGAAAGGCAATGGCAGGTCAAGGCAGGAAAGAAGAAACTCTGTTTTAGTTGTATCTGAGCTGAAGTAAGGTTGTAATAAGGCAATGTTGTGCAGATAAATAAGTCAAGATTTGGCAAACTTTGGATGTGCAGTGTAAAAGTCAGATGGGACTCTAAGAATTCATTGGAAACATGCCTATCTGGTTGACTAATAGATGATGTTATTACTCTACTCTAAGGGGACCATTTCTGGAAGACTAAAATCCTTAAAAGTAGCATAAAATATACAAAACTTGAATGTATTATGCAGCAAAACAGAGACAATTCCAAATCCAAAAGTACTCCAGCTAAAACCTGTCAAAATCAGTACAATTCAATGGCAGCTGTTCCTTACAACTGGAAGATCTTTCTTTGTTTCATGATTTTTGAGGTTTTCGGTTGTTTTTGATAAATGACTGCCATTGATGATACTGAGTTTATTTATGGTTTCAAAAATCTCTAAAACTGCTAAAATTTTACCTTTATTAAACAGGCCTCTAAGTTTCAGTATAAAATAAAAAAAATGAAGAAGCACTGCAAATATAACTGCAAATCACTTTTTCTTATTTATATTTTTATGTAACCTTTAAAAGTCTGCACTTAAATTCCTTCTGCAAATATCTAGACTCATGAATGCTCCCAGATTCACCCTTAACTAAATTTTCTGAGGCAATTAATTACACACAGAGCTCTATTTTCCACACAAAGCCTTGTGAGGGCTGCAGTGTTATTGATCTGGGCAATATAGTGTGGGAAGACCATTACCAGTACAGGCAGATGCATATCTGTATAGCCATTGCTTTCTGTGCTCAAACAGCTCATTTCTTTGTTTGGTAGACTGAACTGGAATGAAAGAACATGAGTTGAATATTTCATGCTGTGCAGATATGTATTATTTATAATCAAACTCTTCAGAAAGGAATAGATAAGAAGGAGCAGTGAAAGCTTCTTAAATGAAGTATTCTCTATAGTTAGAATAGAGCTTGTTGATAGATTCCTTTGGCTATATTCCTCAATATATTAAAAAAGAAAATGATAAAATAACAAGATTTGAAAAGAAACATCCAGAGCTAAATTGGAAAATCATTTGTGGATGCAAAATAATTAAACATTTAATATTTTAAAAGGCAGAATATTCCACTTGTAGTTTCCTATCCTGGATTAAAACACATATCTATTTCCTAGTCCAGTGTATTCAAATTTGTGTGTGATAATTAGTGATCCCATTACTTAAAGGGACAGAATACCTTGTTTTAGCATGAGCTCAATGAATAGGGCTTGTGCTAAACATAAGTTTTGCTGATTGGTTTAATTAAAAAAAAAATATTTTTTTATTCATTAAATAGTACAAAATCTGCAGTTATAGTAAAGTCACATTCTTCATTTACGTCTTGCGTGTTCTTGATGAGTACAATCAAAACAAATCACAAGTAACGCGATCATCTGTATAAAACCCCATCACCCCCTATAGCTGTTGCCTTGGTTAGGCTTATAGATAAGAAGCTGCTCATTACACAATGGTATTCTCATTGCACTGGAGATTTATATTGTGTGGGTCTAAACCGGAAGTAGAATGTGATTTTACCTTCAATGTAATTCTTTGCAAGAAAACCAAAAAAAATAGACATCTTTAATATTTTTTTTTATTTAAAACAATGGCAAAAATCCTATTCTTTTAAAAAAATGTTGAAAAGGGGGTATACTGCCTCTTTAGGCCATTTAAGAAGTAGTGCAAACTCAGGCATACTAATGGCTGCAAAACATGGCCCTTGGATCACTTATGCACAACTGACATGCGTATAGTACTTCAAACTGTGTGATCTGCACCACTGAACTTTGACAGGTAAAAGGGGGTCCTGTGATCTACCATAAGCAGGTGGTGAGGACAGCACTCCTTAGCACCTGTTTTTAAATATGTGTCAGTGTTCTATTATAATGTATTTACAGAAGATAGACCATAGTGGTCATAAACAGCGGATTTATATTAATCAATAAATCCTTTCTGTTAGGACTCTGCTGTTAATGCAGGAGTTCCAGTGGTGCCTCTATAGGGTAAAGAGACTATTTGATTTCCACCAATTTTCACATATTCAGGAACTGTAGTACAAGGCCCAGACAATATGTACATGCAAAGAAAACAGAATGTAATGCTAGTTAACAAGGAACACATGGAACCTTTCAGTGAAGATGGTCACCCCTGACGGCCCTGGTCTTCCCCAATGCCCTTTCGGGTCCCCAGACTTTCTACTGCAGAATCAACAGGGAACCTGAACATGTCTAGGATACTCGCAGAACAGACAAGGAGAAGGCGGAATCAAAGTCAATGGCCAGGCAGGGTTCTGGACATGCAGTATGGATCGGAGGCCAGGAGGAAGTCAAAACCAGAATATCAAACAAGGACAAGGCTTAGGCAGGATGGCAGGCAGAAGGCAGGCAGGAGTCAAAACCAGAGTAGAAATCACAAATAGGGATGTAGCGAACCGCCGAGTATGTGTTCGCGAACGCCGTTCGCGAACACCGGCAAAAAATGCGAACAGTTCGCGAACTGTTCGCGAACTTCGAACATCCGAAAATCGTTCGATTCGAACGATCGAAGGATTTTAATCGTTCGATCGAACGATTTTCGTTCGAATCGAACGAAAATCGTTCGATTTTAGCGACCGAATGGTCGAATGGTCGAACGATTTTGACGCGAACGCCTATTGGCGAACGTCGCGCGACGTTCGCGAACTTGCGGCGGACGCGAACAGTCGAAGTTCGCGCGAACTAGTTCGCCGGCGAACAGTTCGCTACATCCCTAATCACAAACAAAGCTTTAGCAGGAACTGAACAAATAGAAGCCAGCTTGGGCACGTAGAGGAAGGGGAAGCGACTATTTAAAGCAAAAAGGGCCAATGGGAGAAGGGAATCTGAGATGGACAGAGAAAGGGACCAATAACTAAACAATAGAAAAAACAGCATCCAATTGGATGCAGACGCCAGCTAATTTGGAGGAAGTAGGTGCGCATGTGGCAAATGTGAATGCGCAGAACAAGTTTACGCCTGCGCCAAAACCAAGCACATAATTGCTGGGTGCCTGAACGATGAAAGAATAGCCTGCAGAAAATTATCAAACAGAAAATTAGCTTTGTTTGTAATATAAGCTGATGCTACTGGGCTGATTATTAAATTCTGATGCTAGTTGCACTGGTTTCTGTGCTGCTGTATAGTAACCTGTATTAAATGCTAACCAGCCTTATATTGTGACAATTAGAATCTATGAGGCATATTTATCAAGGGTTAAATTTTGAATTTGAAAAACTTCAAAATTCTAATTCAAAAAGACCAACTAAAATTAAGTCGAAGGTTTTTTTTGGCCGAATATGTCAGTTTTCGATCGAATAGGTACGTATTCAGATGAATTCAAATCTTACGAATCAAAGTAATAGCGCAATTGGATCAAAGTTTTCCCAAATAAAATTTGATTTTTCAAAGTCCACCAATTGATTCCAAATAGGTTCCAGGAGGTCCCCCAAAGGCTAAAACAGCAATTTGACAGGTTTTAGATGGTGAATGGTCGAAGTCGGATTTTTAAAGAGACAGTACATGATAAATTTCAATATTTGAATTTTCACATTTTTTTTCAAATTCAAATTGAATTTGGACTATTCCCTAATCGAGGTACACAAAAACAGCTTGAAATTCAAATTTTTCTAAATCAAAAATTCCCCTAGATTGTTGATAAATCTGCCCCTATGTATACTGTATATTGTGAGAGGGTCCCTAAGCTCAGTAAGTGACAGCAGCAATAGAACACATGAAACAGAAGATGCAATTGTGCTGAACATTTTTAAAGTCAATATGATATACAGTATGTAACAGCCATTTACCCAATGGTGTCAACTTTGTTGTGCTCTAATTGTTTTTAAAACCTTCTTGTTTACTTGAATATCAGCTGCAATATTATTTAATGTTACCATTTAATAACCTAATAATATTTTTTTTTAAAGAATAGGTTTGTACGGTGAGAACCCTTGGTTTGCGCAGACATGTCATTACATTTTATCCGTGTTACACAGCACCAAGGCCCCTACCTGCAAGCCACTCGCCTGTGGCTCAACCTGACATGCTGGCTCTCTTCAACTCTGCTCGCTCCCCCAGTGACGTCATTATGTGGGCTCACACTTTGTGTGACTGTGCACGGAGGTAGATGTGGCCGGCCAGGTTGCCTGCCCCTGCTTGGAATCATGTCTGGAGACCATCATATGAATATCTAACAAGCCCTAGATATTCTAGATATCCTTAAAAAGGATATCGTTTTGTAGATAGATGTTAAGACTAATGCATTTTACCCCATCTGTTGAAATAATAATTGAGTATTTTTTTTTTATAGCTAAGGTACCCTGTGTACTTAAGCAAAACATAATTATGCCTCTTTATAGGTCCCTGGTAAGGCCTCATCTGGAGTATGCAGTGCAGTTTTGGACTCCAGACCTTAAGAGGGATATAAATGAGCTGGAGAGAGTGCAGAGACGTGCAACTAAATTGGTTAGAGGGACGGAAGACTTAAATTATGAGGGTAGACTGTCAAGGTTGGGGTTGTTTTCTCTGGAAAAAAGGCGCTTGCGAGGGGACATGATTACACTTTACAAGTACATTAGAGGACATTATAGACAAATGGCAGGGGACCTTTTTACCCATAAAGTGGATCACCGTACCAGAGGCCACCCCTTTAGACTAGAAGAAAAGAACTTTCATTTGAAGCAACGTAGAGGGTTCTTCACAGTCAGGACAGTGAGGTTGTGGAATGCACTGCCGGGTGATGTTGTGATGGCTGATTCAGTTAATGCCTTTAAGAATGGCTTGGATGATTTTTTGGACAGACATAATATTAAAGGCTATTGTGATACTAAACTCTATAGTTAATATAGGTATGGGTATATAGAATTTTAATTAAAAGTAGGGAGGGGTGTGTGTAGGGATGCTGGGTTTTCATTTGGAGGGGTTGAACTTGATGGACTTTGTCTTTTTTCAACCCAATTTAACTATGTAACTATGTAACTAACTATGTAATAGGGTTCAATATCTAAGGACCTTGTGAGCCATGGGGAAGTTTTCTTTAAAAAAAACACTCGTCGTGATGAAAAAAAAATCAGAGGTTTATTTAATTTTCCAGACCTCCATAAAAAAAAAAAAACAATAAGCAAGACTCGTATTTAACAGTTCAGAGACTTGCAAAGCATACTGTTACAAAAAAAAAATGATATTTACATCATACAGCAATACTTGTTTGAACCAGCACTTCCAATTGTGCTTTACAAATGACTCCCCTGCTTTCACATCACTCCAGTCTTTTATATGAGTCTGAACTCCCACCATGCACTGCAGCATTCCCTTTAAATTCCAGGAAGTGCTGCTGGCCTGCCTCTTAAGAGGTGCAAGCCACCACACCAGGCAGTATCACAGTTAAAACTTTTAACTTGCAATTAAGCTTTATTTTAAAATTCTTCACAATATAGCTAACACAAATGCATTACATTTCCTATGCATATATGTACACTGTAGCAATTTACCGTACACATTTAAATGTAACTAGTGATGGGCGAATTTATTTGGCAGGCGCGAATTTGCGGCAAATTCCCGCAATTCGCAGCCGGCAAATAAATTCGCCAGCGAAATGGACGGGAAATTTGCGTATTTTTCAGCAAAGCAAAACGCCCAAAATTCGACCATCACTTGGGGGCCCATTTACTTAGTTTGAGTGAAGGAATAGAGGAAAAAAAGTTTGAATTTTGAATGGTCAAATATGGCTACTTCGACCATTGAATGGGCTACTTCGACCTTCGACTACGACCTTGAATCGAACGATTCGAACTAAAAATCGCTCGACTATTCGACCATTCGATAGTCGAAGTACTGTCTCTTTAAAAACTTCTTCGACCCCCTAGTTCGCCACCTAAAACCTACCAAGGCCAATGTTAGCCTATGGGGAAGGTCCCCATAGGCTTCCTAACAATTTCCTGATCGAAGGAATATCCTTCAATCGCTGGATTAAAATCCTTCGAATCGTTCGATTCGAAGGATTTAATCGTTCGATTTAATCGAACGATTATTCCTTTGATTGTTCAATCGTAGGAATATCGCAAAATCCTTTGACTTCGATACTCGAAGTCGAAGGATTTTACTTTGACGGTCGAATATCGAGGGTTAATTAACCCTCGATATTCGACCCTAGGTAAATGTGCCCCTAAATGTAACACAAAATACCAGTAAGGTTTTTAACACAAGATAGTTAATGATATGCATAGTTCATTGACAGATTTAGAGTAAAGAAAGAAAAGTGCATTAGGTGGCCAGCCTAATGGAGAAAAGGAAAAGTAATAGGAAGGAATGCCATTCACCCAGCATAGGTCTGTCAGTTCATGTGAACGCCTGCATTAGAACCAGTGTGACAGATTTTAGTACACATTACAAACAAAATGAAGCAGTACCATTCACATCTCCACAGACCTCATGTACTGCTATTTGGAAAATCATAGAGCTCATTTATGAATCCAACCTATACTGCACAATGCATCATTTTTCAATAGTGCAGTGGTTTCTCCAGTAAACCTGTAAAACACATATCCATTGTCATCAGTTTAGGCAGGTAAATATCATAAATTATCTCTGGATAAATTGCCTTGGAACGACAACACCAAAGTAAATCTGTCATAAAATCGGATAGCGTCTAATTATTCTTTTTTCTTGCACTGACTGAATTAATTCCATTTTGCCATTTTGCTCTAAAGAACCCCTTTACCTAAATGGAGGAAAAGGCAGAAAATACCTCTTGAAACTGTTTCCCATTTTTATCAGTGTTTTTTTTCCTGATTCTTAAAGGGCAATTGTACCAGTAACTCCTTTTGCACATTAAAAGAAACTTTTTTTCTAATTTTAAGGGATGCCAATGATTCCTTCAGAAAAAAATATACTGGAGCATAAAGTAAATAAGTACATTCCTTGTTTATGTTTAATGCTGTGATGATATCACAATTTAAGTCAAATATATGTAATTCTAAACAGGGGTAATTTGCGAAAACAGATTTTAAAAAGCAAGGTAGTAAGGATTAAAAAATTAGACTTCCTTTCACTTATAGGATTGAAATTAAAGTTTTAACCTGCACTGTTTTTTTATAATGTTTGTACACTGTTTCTAATGTCTTATAATATAATATTTATTGTTACAAATGAAAGGAATGAGTGATACTTTATAATTATTCCTCTCATTGTAAATTTTGGGACATATATTTAATGTATGGATTGTTTGAACTTGTCAGTGAAGGGGTTAAAATTGATCACATGATGGGTTGTGTGGTGTAAAGGGTATTTAATGCATGTGTGTTCATTGTATACAGTATCTATTTCACCTGAGGAAGGGGTTGGTCCCCAAAAGCTTGTGCCACATTTTCTGCTGAATAAATGTTTTAAAGGCATTGTCTGATGTATTAGTTTGCTTCCTCCCTGTTTGGAACATCACCATTTAAGTACCTTTTTTCCATTGTCCAATCCCCACTTGCCAGCCTTCATTCATAACTGTGGGTTTCCATAACTGGTTCAGTTGCTCTTCTCTTAATGCCTTCTGGTTTAATATTGTCCATGACCAACACTGCCCTACATTGTAAAGGGGAAGAATTACCTTTGTCCTCCCTTAAAATTCCAACTCAATACAGGACAATATCTTACTGGCCATTGCTGCTATTGAACAAAATGGCTTCTGATGGCTACATTTTATATCTCCAAACTGGTTTCCAAACTGTGGAATTTCTTGCACATTTAATGGAGGCCATTTAATGTTATATTATTGCTGACTGCACTTAGTTTCACTTGAACCTACTGGGAATGGCTATATCATGTCTAACTTGGGCATTCATTGCAGGAGTCTGGGAGTGTCGTGGGTTAAACTATTAAGGAGGAAAAATACAAAACTACAGTATTAAAAAAAAAAAAGTCGAAACATGCCCCTGACATGCGTTATACCAACTGGCTTTGTCAAAGCCACATGGAGGGGCAATGCTAGCAGAAGTCTTTCTCTTTTAAAGGACAAGGAAAGTCTAAAATAGAATAAGGCTAGAAATGCTGTATTTTGTATACTAAACATAAACATGAACTTACTGCACCACAAAGCCTAATGACAAACAAATGATTTATGCTTTCAAAGTTGGCCACAGGGGGCTGTCATCTTGTAACTTTGTTAAACATCTTTGCCTGACCCTGACCCTGCACATGCTCAGTGTGGTCTGGGCTGCTTAGGGATCGTCATAAACAAAGCTGCTTGAGTTCTGCATGGCTGGGAAGTAAGGCGGGGGCTGTTGTTCATAAGTATGATTGTTTCCCAGCTCAGCAGTTAGGGAGCATCTGACAATTCCTATCCACAGCAGTAAATGAAGGGAGAATTTCACTGCATACAGTCAGGTTTCTTATAAAAACGATGCACATTTTTTAATTAAAGTATATTGGAGATAGGTTTCTGTTTCATTAAAGAAAGTAAAAATGGGATTTTATGTTTTGCCTTTCCTTGTCCTTTAAGACTAACTGGATTATGCCAAGCCATTTGTGGGGATATTCTTGCTAGACAGAAGCTGTTGTTTCCTCCCAAAAGCCTAGGGATGCATATGTAGGAGAACATTCCTTCCTGTTCCCTGTGTTTGCATATAAAATGGATTATTAAACACAAAAATATTATGATATAGTACAAGTCACACAAGGTTGCAAATAAATTAATTGTGGTTTTGTGGTTGTACTTCTCAACTAGTATTCCCTCAAAGCCATTTCTTTTTCAGGTTTTACAAATTACCTAAAGCTTGTGTTTCTTGGCCTGCAGTCCACACACATCTGCTGTCTTCTGTGTTTGTGCCTGGAGGCACTGTTAGTTTAATGCATAGATGTCTATTATCGCCCTCTCTTTTCCTTTAATTATGTTACATATACATAGCATTTTGCAGGCTGCATTGATGCACATTTTGCCTACGTTTATTTGCATGTTGGCACTACAGGCAGAGTTTTTTTTTTGTACCCAAAATAATTTCTTCTGATTTTGTAAATTGTGTGCAAATTGGTCCAAGTTACACCTTTAAGACATGATCGTGCAATTACATGCCATGTATATGGAATAGCAATTTGGCACATGTGGATTTTAATATGGTATTTAACTGGTGCATTTTTGTCCTCAGTTCTACACCTACAAATTGTAAATGAGCCCCAATCACTTTTTATAGGTGGGCAGTAAGTTGCAAAGTAATCAAGATATTGCTATTCAGAATGCAACGTTATATTAAATATTGCACACATAAATATGCTCTGTCATGTGTCTTTAAGGTTACAATATGTGCAATCTGTGTATTGTATGCAGTTATAAGTCTGTGTTACACTGATATAACAATTGCTTATTCTTACTGTAACTGCAGTTATGTGCATTTTTTTGTTTTGACACCACAAGAGGGAGCCCCATACTTGTGTCCTTCTAAGGCACTTGAATAACTGGATATTTATATGATTTCAATTTTATTCAATGTGAATTTAAATCCAGCTTAAAAAATTCCAGGTGATAAAATTAAATGCCTGCAAAGGAAAAAATAGATGATAGACGCTGTAATTGATTCCAGTGTAATCATATCCCACCTTTAATTTATAATATGGAATGTTGAGCATGAAAAATCAAGTTCCCTGCTGAACTTGTGGTGGTGAGGGGAGCAACATTTCTATCTAGTCACAGTTATCTATCAAACTTTAATGCAAGGCTATTTCTACTGCAATACACAAGCTTCCATCATGGCATTAATCATGAGATATGTTGCCTCTCGGTACAAAGGACTGACCTTCATCCCCTCTGAGCCATTTGTTTTGTTGGGGAGAGGAATATAAATACCCATGATATGTATTATGATAGTGATGTTTCTGATAATGCAGTATGCAGTGGTCCTGTTAGCATCTGCACAATTCAAATGATCCAAAATTGTTATTGATATTCAATTATTCTTGAGTATGCACCAACATCACTTCCTGTCACTGACAAATCAGAAGTGAATTTAACAATAAAAAGTTAAAATCAAATGTGTGGCTTTATTATACAAGAACTGTAACTACAGCAAAATACAGATTGAGCAGTCTTTGAATAATGTGGCATGCAGCATTGTATTGTTGTGAAACTGCTATTAACCCTTTCCCTGACAAACACGTAATTTGTTGCAAGGAATTTACAGAATACCAGATTGATAAATCAACCTTTCCGTTGATTATTCAATCTGTTGAGGGAGGGAAAGGCACAGCTGCATACATCAATGATCTGTTACCATAGCTGCCATTTAAAGTGGTCTCCATAAACACTGGTAGACAATTAGGGACACATTTATCAAAAATTTCAGTAATAATAGAAAAAAAGCATTTTTTTTAAATCTTAGTTGCGTCTTTTACACAATTTAATTTATTTGAAATATCATGAAAAATCATAATTGGTTGCACAATTTTTTTTTTTTAATCCATTTTAAAGCCATTGGAGCAATTGCTGCCAAAAGCTATTCTTTTGTTGTTTGGAAAGAAAACTGCCTTTATTTTGTACCTGTTGCTGCCGGCTGAAATAAAAGCCATTTTTCTTTAACAGACTTTTGCTGTCCTGACTCTATTGGAACCTGTCATATCATGGCTTTGCATAGTTTCAGTCAAAGCTCTTGCTAAGTTATACATTTTTGCTTTATGCTGTTTAATATTGACTACTCAACTTTTAAATAGTACTTCAGTACATACATAGTTACATAGTTAGATGGGGTTGAAAAAAGACCAAAGTCCATCAAGTTCAACTCCTCCAAATGAAACCCAGCATCCATACATACACACAAACTCCCACTGACCCCTCCTTACATTCACTATATCTATATATCCATATCTATACTAACTATAGATTTTCACATCACAATAACATTGGATATTATGCTTGCCCAAGAAATCATCCAAGCCCCTCTTAAAAACATTAAAAGAATCAGCCATCATAACAATATCTGACATTCCACAAACTTCACTGCCCTCACTGTGAAGAACCACCAACCCCAACCTTGACAGTCTCCCCTCATAATTTGTCTTCCATCCCTCTAACCAGTTTAGCTGCAGGTCTCTGCACTCTCTCCAGCTCATGTATATCCCTCTTAAGGACTGGAGTCCAAAACTGCACTGCATACACCACGGGAGTCCTTACCAGGGACCTATAAAGAGGCAAAATTATGTTTTCATACCTTGAGTTTATTCCTTTTTTATGCAAGACAGAACTTTATTTGCTTTAGTGGCCACAATATAGCACAGACCCTCGGGGCCTTAATATAAATACGACCCTGCTGTAAGTGTGTTCTTCTAAATACTGTAATGCATTTAAATGGAGTGACTAACATTAAGTTTGAATAGCTCTGTAGGAACTGGCCAAAACTTTTAGAAATCATCCCTTGTATTAAACATGGTTTTCCACCCTTCTGGTAAATAAATACAAGATTGTATGCTCCATGGTGGTGAGACTTGGTGTAAATCTTGGATCCTTTGAGATGACCAAAACATTATGGAATTAACGGTGGTTCTTGATAGTGATCTTGCTAATATCAAAATAATCAATGTAGAGTGTCAAGTAACCATTATTATCATACTTAAAGAAAAATCCAGCACCAGATGATGAATTGAACTACTCTTGATCAATTAATAGCAAAAGGGAAAGTTGTACTCATCAAAAAATATTGTTATATTAAGAAAAGCAATTGTTTAAAAATAAAAGCAACAGATCTATAAGATGCCCTCTAGTTACATTGTATCTTAGAATAAAAGGCACATTTCAATATTGTACACAATCTGGGTGTTAAACAGACAGTCATCTTGGTAGTCATGTATAGATATATTGCTGGAGAGATTGAAAGATGCACAAATCGGAAACTAGAAAGACAGAATGCTCTTATCAAGTGGAACTACCTATGCGTACATATGTATTTATGGTGCCTTTCTGGATATGAGAAAATATAGCGAGTAGTGATGAGCTAACTGCTTCACTGAAAAATTCAGGAAACTATGAAAATTTGTTAAAATGCACTAAAGTAAATGAGAATGAAAAATTGTGGTTATGGTGTTTTTAGGTTTTCAACAGCATATACAGTACATTGCCCTACCTGATTTTTGAAGATCCTTTCCCCTGCTATGGTATGTAGTTCTTAGAATAAGAAGGTGCCAATTTCTTCCAAGCACAATACCAGAACAGCTCCTTAAATAGACAGGACTGGATAGTGGCAGGTCCCAAGGGGCAGATAATTATGGCTGTACTTTTTTCCAGTGCAACAGACCATGTTATTTTATGGTGAAACATAATGCATGGTATCTAGTGTGGATTGACCAAAAATGTTGCAGCTGGCAAAACCATGAATTTTGCCATGAAAAAGTTCACTCATCTATAGGGAGCTTTCTTGGTGGGGGTGCCATGTATGTTCAGTTGGGCTATACCTGCAGGGATGTTACATTTGAACTTATTGATTATATACTCTTCTGGTAGTAGCATTATTACACACTAGAAGGATTTGGGGAGATGTACAATATCTAGTGGAGAGAAGGCTAAAGAAAATCTTGAAATCATTGAGCTGCTCATCTGAATGGTTCTTAAGTTAGGGATTTATCTGGAGTTTTTCAGTTGCTTTAGACTTATCTCTACTACGTATTGTACTGTATATCATGACCTGAATGAATGAAAACCTTCATAAATGTACAAATCCATAGGGTTAAGTTCCCCTATGGTGTTAAATGTCGCATGGTTGGAAATCCCCTAGTGTGACCAGCTAAAGGTTAGACCTAAATTGGATAAGGGAGGGGGAGTGAGTCCTTTGTTCCTGTGCAGTGTGCCATGGCAGATTCTGGATCTGGCCAGAAGGTGTCACTGTTGAGCCATTTCTTCAAATAGCTAAACTTCCATGTACTCAGTGTCAGTCTACTTCCTGGTTTCAATCCAGTTGGGAGTGCAGGGACTTTAGCCAAGATGTAAGGGGTCTAAGGAGTTAGATAGGCCCTGTAAGGCTTGGAGTATGGGGCCCCAAGCCTGAATGAAGAGTTTGGAGGCAGCATAGAGACTGTGACAGCAGCTGCCTGTGGATGGATGCTGATATTTAAAGAGGACTTGTGAGATGCTCGCACTGCGGATAGTGTCGGAGCTGTGCCCTGAAGAATAAAGCAGGTTTGTCGTGCTCGGCTAGGATTAGCTTGGGAGTCAGCCTGAGGATTGTGTACCTGTGGATGCCTGACCTATCTGAGTCCCCTGTGAGTTGTGCCTGATGGAGGGTAGTGAAAGGCTCCAGCATGTCCCCTGTTTAAGAACAGGCATTGATAGTGTTCCTGCTATGTGGGAGCAACTACCTCAGTCCATCTGGATAGGTATTTGGGCAGGTAGTGCTACCTGGGGAAAATTTAAGAGCTCTTGGGTGGGAAAAGGTACTGAGACTCTGTTTGACCACAAGGAGTGGTGTGTGGGACTACACCTGGGAAGGATTGTGCCAGAGTTTGACTGCCACATGGGTTCCTTTAGGGCAAGGGGTTATTGATACTTGATTGTATTTTACTCTTTTCCAGTAATATAAAGTTCTATTGTTTTACTGCAATGGTGTGGTTAATCAATTGTTCCTAGTGGGGCCACCCATAGGTGTATACCTGGATCCCACTAGGTGGAGGCACTGCCAGAGAGAGAAATTCCGAGTACCCTTTCATTTACAAAGGGGATTCAGGGCCTGTGGATGGTGTAGATCCAATGGCACTGGGGGGGTGGCCAAGATAGGGTTACATAGACATTTGAGGAGATGATGATTCAGCCAGTCAATCAGAGACACTGGCTTCTGAGGCAATGCTAAAACTACAAACACAACTGTGACATCTCTTTAGAAGTTTGGCGAAATGAATCAAAAGTAAAGCAAAACACATTCTGCTTCTAATCTGCTAATTAGACAAATCTGGAAGAAAAGAAACATGAATGCCTAATGGTCCTGTAATAAACAGAATGGCCAAGGCCAATGCTGACAATTATGTGTGGTTCAGACACATTCATAGATTTTCAAATATATTATACTAGTATGTGAAATGTACTTCATCTGATTGGAACAATGAGTTTCTTACACTTTCTCAGCAGGAGAAGATAAAATTCAGGACTCAAATAATGAGGAGATTAGCACAATATAATTACTATTTCTGTACAAGTCACCCGTGGAGTCTTGCAAATATATCAAATAATTCTATTCATAAAATAAACGTGTCCAGAGCTAAATTCTTGGCATTGACAGTTATTTTAGTTTTGTTTAGTAGTTGCTCTGCTGTACAACATTACATTTAAATTGGCAGAGATATCTTGGCAAAGTAGAGGGATGTAAAGTAAAGTCACACGCTTACAGCTACATTAGTATGCACTTGCTGCATTCAGTTTCTGGCTGGAGAGTGAACTCCACCTACCCAAGTTTTTTTTTAAGTGAAGCTTTAAGCAAAAAGTTCTGCTTGTCATCTGCAGCAGAGGGTAAAATATAGCAGCAGACACAGCTACTAACAGGATCATAGATACATTTTGGATCATGGGTGCCGGGGGTCATGGGCAGGGGCACACTTGTGGGTGCCTGGGTTTTAATGGTAGTACAAATGTCAGAGCCACCCTTGTGGGAGTCCAGGGTTCAGGAGTGAACGTAGGCAGAACCACCCTTGTTGATGCCCACTGCCCACTATTTGGAGGGAGCCTGGTTGTCAGGAAAGACAATGGCTTGGCCAACAGCTCTGCCAAAAAACACAAGGCTGAGGACCCTCTCCTCAGGTGCAGGACAAGGACAGGGTCCCTCTCCTTGAGGTGCAAGACAAGGCTGAGGCCAGGAAGCTGCACAGGAGCTCAAGCAGGCTAGAGCCATGCAGTCGGCACAGATCTAGACTGCTGCTAGCCATCATAGGGTCAGAATGCTGGGTATCTGGCCCTGAAGCTGACAGCCTGTAAAGGAGTTAGCACAGGGACCAGACAGGGCAGCTAGAAGTTTACTGTGAGTACCATCAAAATACCTTTAGGTGGCCAAGGTGGTTGGGGCATGGTTCTAGATGCAAGGCTGAAAACTGTCTTGCAGACTCATGGGGCCTGAGCATTCTGTGTGGGTGTAGCTAAATGAACAGGCACGAACAAGATGAAGCAGGTGTAGAGATAGGACAGAGGAATCAAACTAGACATAAATGAAACATGGTAGGACTGGAGCAGGACCAGGCAAATGCTGAGAGCCTTATACTTGGATTAGTTTTAATATCATACATCTATGTTTGTATAAATGTCAGCACTGCATAAAACATAAAGTAAAATGTTTATGAGGAATGACTATTAGATACTATTTTGTAAGATCTAATAATTACTAATTATGGGGATATCAAAAGTAGAAATTAGGTTCTTAGCATTTTCTCAGCAGTTTCAATGTCGCCACACGTAGCATTCTTGAAATCTGATCTAAAAGTGGTTGATCACCTTCAGTTTAGTTGTTTTAAGATTGTTCACCACAAAAAAATACTTTTTTCAATTCCTATCCATTTTTAATTCTTTATCGTATTTCCAAAATTAAAGTTTAAAGTTGAATGTTCCTGTCTCTGGTGTTTTAATCGGCAGTGATCAGTGATCCAGGAGCATCTGAACTGTTACAATTTGCTACGTTTAGGTGATACATTTCTCAGCAGCATCTGTGGAATATTAGCAACTATTATATCAGTTCTAACAGCTGCCTTTAATGGAACTCAGGAATTCTGCTCGGACGGGACAAAAATAACATGTATCAATTAAATGGAGCGGTCGGATCTTTCGTTTTATTGATTCATATCAATTAAATGTATCAATTTAAAACCGTTAAAGAGTCGGCGACCCCCCTCACAGAGCTGCTTTAGAATGTGAAAAATTCAACTTTACCCTTCAGTATAGAGAAATAGAATATAAAAAGTAATTGCAAAAAGTCTTTATTGCTGGGGAACAATCTGAAAACAACTAAACTGGAAAAAGTGTTTGAAGGTGAACAACCCCTTTACTTTTCTTTTTATCCACCAGTAGTAACCATTTTTATCACACAAAAAAAACTGGTAGTAAATCTATTCATGTGTGCTTAATTGCCTTCTCTCACTTTTCTATCTTTATTTGTGTCCTCAAATGTTTCCCTAGCCCCAACTATTACAATGCATCAGCTGACTTTTAGATCTATTTAAATACCAGTGCTTTCCAAAGTACTTAGCAAATATTACATTGCGATGAATTCTGCAGGAAGGCTAATTTACCACATTCCTGCTTTGCAGATCAGGTAGTTCCTTTGTAACAGCAACCTCAGTAAGTTTAAATGGAAGACTATTACAAATAGAAAGAGAAGAAGAAAAAATAAAAGAAGATTTTTAAGTGGTTTAGGATCAATTTTACTTGAGATTTTTCATTTACATAGCAAGTGGAGTTAAGCTCAACCAGAGCAGTACATTTGATGAGTTTAACCAGTCTGAGATAATAATCAAGAATACTTAGTTAGCTAGAAATAAATTCCATAGTCATGATAAATACTATTCTAAAAATGTGAGAGGAATGCAAAGAAAGTAGGTACATTATTATGAAACTCAAAATAAATGTTACTAAATTATCACCAACCCAAATACAGATGTTAAAACATACATCCTGCAAAAAAGGGAAAATCCCTTAAGTACAGAACTTAGTATTAAATAGATTACCAATAAAAATAAAGAAAGGCTATTGACCACAGAGGAATATCCAGAATTAAGTATGTATTAGGTAACTCTTCTAAAATCAACATACACTGTAGACACAGGGATTACAACCCTGTATTCACTCCCAATTCATACATATACAATAGCTGCTCAGGGGAATACCTAAAAGGAGAAACAATAATGAGGGATATTAAGACCTTAAAGCATAAGCTATGAGCTTTGTATTACAGTGCAGCTTGTGACAGGGCAAAATGACAGATGGTAAATGATCATTCCATACATCATGGTTCAAATTTAGAGTTTACCACAGTAAAATACCCGCAGTTTTAATTGTTGGGTGAATGTTTGATAAAGACGTTTCTAAAAATCCAATAGAAATGAATAGAGTGGCAGCATATTTTTGTGGTGAGTTGTGATGGGCGAATAAATTCGATAGGCACGAAATTTGTGGCGAATTGCCATGTTTTGCCACCATAGAATAAATTTGTGAAACTAATCAAAAATTCACTGGTGAAAAATCTGCTGCGTTGAAAAAACTTTGGTGTGCGTCAGAATCGTCGTGCGCATAAAAATTGACGCGCATCAAAATTATTTAGACGCCCATTGACTTTAATGCATTTGGACAAAACATTTGCATGTATAAACTTTTTGGCGAAGCCGAACGCCCCAAATTCACCCATCACTAATAGGGATGTAGCGAACAGTTCGCCTGCGAACTTGTTCACGCGAACTTCGACCGTTCGCGTCCGCCTAATGTTCGCGAACGTTTGGGAACGTTCGCAATTTGAGTTCGCGACCATTCGACCGCTAAAATCGAACGATTTCCATTCGTTCGAACGATTTCCATTCGTTCGAACGATTTCCATTCGTTCGAACGATTTCCATTCGTTCGAACGATTTCCATTCGTTCGAACGATTTCCATTCGTTCAAACGATTAAAATCCCTCGACCGTTCGATTCGAATGAAAATCCTTCGATCGAACGATGAAAATCCTTCAAACGTTCGAATCGAACGAAAAATCCTTCGAACGTTCGAATCGAACGATTTTGCGGGTGTTCGAAGCTCGCGAACGGTTCGCGAACCGTTCGCATTTTTTGCCGGTGTTCGCGAACGGCGTTCGCGAACACCAAAACGGCGGTTCGCTACATCCCTAATCACTAACGGGGGCTCCTTTTGCCTACAATATGTATTACAGTTCACTAGAGTTCAGAACTGGAATCAGTTATTTGAGTGAGCTCTAATACATCTACTAGAAAAGGAAGTCCCTCGTATAAGAAGTATTGAATCCAATTATCAATGACTATCTAACACCCAACTGCGGCAAGAAGATAGAATGAAAAGAAACAGATAATTAAGGTGTAGTGAACATAAACTTGATTATTTCAGAAATGATACAGAATATCTAATTGAATGTATTTAGAAAGTTTCTTATTTCAGTGTGATGGAGCTTATATTAAAATTTCATTTTTGCGACTGTAATTTCTTAATAAGTTATCTTAATTTCCTTTCTGCAAGCTGATGGTCATTAGGTTTCTCTTTTTATTATCTGGTCACGTAGCTAATTCCAGCACAAGCAAGTAATTTTTATAGTTGCTGATGGAAATATAGCATGTCGCTATAGATGTACAGATAGTTATAACAATCATTTGACAGGTACAATTTGGGATGCATGAGGGGGAACTAGACCTTGACAGCAGGACGAATTTCTCCCGGAAAATTTACGAAAAATTTGTGAAACTCAAAAATTGACATCCTCGTCAATTTTCGGACGTCACATTTTTGCTGGAGTTTCGCAAATTTATTCGCCAGTGGTGAAATGTGGAAATTCCCAGCGAATTTGCGCCAGGCAAATTTATTCGCCCATCATTAGTTATTTCTATAAAGGGTCATATTAACCTTTAATTTGGCTAGTAAACTTGCTACAGCCCTGGACTTAGTCTATCTGCAAGTCCATCACAGTTTAGTATGGAAGCCATCTTTTGAGTATTTCTTATTCATGAAAATGAGCATTACAACAAAGGGATGAAGTAACATCATATCTCTAAGAAGAGGAGTGTGGAATAACAGTGGGTGAATTAGTGTGTTCTAAGAATAGTGGGTCACAAAAAGAGGACTGAAAGCAACTCGGACAATTGGTCCAAAAACACATTATTGCAATTTCAAACCCCTTTAAGGAAAATTAATCATCTTTTTGCTATTGAAAGGAGGTCCAGAGACCAACAATCACCCCAATAATGCCATTTGTGTTCTTATGAAAATATCCACCCTACAGGAATTGTGTAACCTAAAGGACAAAAAAGTCAAGAACTGCAGTATGTTAGCTAAATTTATAAAAATGCAGACTTAGGACATGTATTCAGCTGCCTTCTAAAAGTATGGGCATCAGTGGTAAAAAGCCACTGACCTCTTTTAATTTGCCATTTATACATCGGTAAGAGCAAGTATATACAGTATGAATTATGTGGGGGATAATTAATTTCATTTATTACAGAAGCAAATTATTTTTAAAGGTAAAAGTGTGAATCGATTATGCTTGTGCTACATTGTGAAAGATTGAATTCCACAACAGCAGCAAAAGGAGCCTTTTGAAAAGTTGCTAAAAAAATCTCTATGAAATGTGAATATTATGATTGCCAAAACAAATGTATCCCACAAGAAACTGACGTTAGAGGTCCTGTCAACTAGCAGACCATCAACTTTTGTGAACTTGTCCAATCATCCAAGTACAAATGTCAACAGGTTGAGAAGCCAGATATTCTTTAGGAAGCTAGACAGGTAGTAGAACGTTGGATTCAGACGTTGGATTTCAGACAAGCTTAACTATCCAGGGCATGTGTGTATGCGATCAGTAGAGCATTGTACAATGTGGTAAAAAGATGTGTTTTGTCTTTAATTTCTCCCTTGTAGGAGTTGAAAGCTGCAAGGGAGCTATGTCTAAACAGAGAACTATTTCTCTTTTTAAAGGATTTTGCTGGCTGGCCCTGGACGCTATAGTGTTCTGGGAGGAACATGTGAGCCAAATAATCCATTCCAGTGGTCAAGTTCACATCTTGGAGCTCACTTTCCACAGGAAGGCTGTCCTGTGGAAAAGTATTTAATCATAGTTAAGTGTTAGGAAGGTCTCTCAGAGCAGGGCACAAAACAGGAGACCTGTCTGTGTTAGGAACTCCCAGTGGGGCTGGGGGTGCTGCCTGCCATTGCATGGAGCAGAGGGAGACTTGACCAGGTGATTGAGTCTAAAGTGACTGAGGAAAGCTAGACAGTGAGCCAGGCCGAAAGCTGGTGAATGTGTCCCTGGAGGGGAGAGAATGTGTGAAAGTGAAACTCTAATGAACTGTATGCCAGTAACTTTATTTTGGAAAAAGTCCTGAATAATAGTGATGTGTGGGCCGGCTGGTCTATAAAAGGAACCCGGAAGTCAAGTTGGGTGGCGGGCAAGTCAGGAAAAACCCGACGCGCACATCACTACTGAATAAAACTTGTGTTTTTTTGCCTTAAGACGATGTGTTTTTATGCTCCGTATCCTCTGCTTACCTGCCTACCATATCTAATTTCCCCTGCAACGATTGCATATAAGTCAATGGGAGAAGTCCCAAAGATTTTTTGATCTGCTCTGGGTTTCATGCAATAACCCACAGTTTTCAGGGTTTTCAGCCAAAAATCAGGTAGAAATTCTGAAAAATTTGTATTTTTCACAATTTTTTTCAGATTTTTCCTACAATCAAAATTTTTGGGAAACTGTATTAATAAATAAGCTAAAAAAACCTGTGCGTATTTGAGTTTTTTTTCAGAAACTATTGAGATAAATTTGAACTTATGATAAATAACCCCCAACAGTTGCTCTTGATAATCCGGTTATGTCCACTTATAACCTAAAACAATAATATAATCCTAGCTAATGTAGAAATAAATAGTAATATCATGCCAAAATCAAATAGATGTCCTTAGCACTGTATAACACATTTGAATATTACATAATTACATAATTCTTGGTATCATTTTTACAAGTAATTATTTTCTTGAATATAAATAAATAAACCCATCTTGTTATATTTACTGCAATATAATATCATGTTTGTCAAGGTGAAACAGTAAGCTTTAAAGTGGTTATTCAATTACGATATTCTTAATATGATTGTTTAATGATGAAACTTTTTATATGGTTAATCACAAACGGTAGACTGTAACATGTGAATTCAAAGAGTCTTCTGTAGGTTAACATGTCCCTTGGGCAGCTCAGACCTGCATGACAGTCAATTTTGCATTTGACATCTAAAAGTTTAGAACGACCTTGGCATGCGTACAGTTGCAATTTCTGCACGTGAACTATGAAACTCGTTAAAATTCTGCTTCTCACAGCAAATTTCCTCTTCTTAAGATGATGTCGAAATCATTTACTAGACTAACATTATCACACCAAGACAAAAAAAGTCTATTTTACTTTTGTTCCAGTGTACAAATATTCTCTTGCTGAATTCACATTTTCAAATGCAAATTCTGATTGATGATCTTGACAAATTTGTTCACCATGTTTCTTTCTGTTGTATAAAAGCTGAAATTACTTTGTCACAGAATGAAATATCATAATGACACTTGCCCTGTCCCTTTTTCAAACAGAATTAACATGTCTTCTTATGGGATCTATTGTTTGGAATGCTTAATTTGGAGTACCATACCTTAAAGGGGATGTTTGGTCAAAAATATTAATCCCCCTTTGCCTTTGTTAAATGAATATAAGCATATTTTAAATAGGAATGCATTTTATTATGCAGTACACATAGAATAAAAATGTCACAGTATAAGGCTGAAATGATTCCCACCTCAAATTGAACCTAACAAAAACTGGCTGCTCATTTAATTCTCTTGTAATTCCGTCACCAGCCCTTAGGGGTATATTTATCACAGAGTGAAGTTAGAGATCGTAACAGTCCTCTAGAGTGAAATTCCGCCACTCTCCCTTCATTTCTATGGGATTTTTAAAAGAGTATTTATCAATGGGTGAAAATGCAAGTTCATCCTTTGATAAATACGCCTTTCAAATTCCCATAGAAATGAATGGAGAGTGGCGGAATTTCACTCTAGAGAACTGTGGCGATCTCTAACTTCACTTTTTCATAAATATACCCCTAAGCGCTAGTGACGGAGATACAAGAGAATTAAATGAGTTCTCAGACACTGAGACAGGAATTGAAAATAAACTCCAATGAATATTAGAACTGATGAGCCAATATGGAATACCTTGCTTTATTCTAACTGTGCTAATGATAATTGCCCCAAACAACACTACCTTTACTAGCCTGGACTACTGTAAAGTTGTGATAAATGAAGACTGTTGATGAGGTCCCACAGCAATAGCCATGCCTAAGTATCAGTTAATTCCCAACCTGATAAGAGACATTATTCCAACCACTTAAGAATGGGGAAAATATGCAAAAATATGCATTAAATTGATAACCATTTTAGACTCTCATGACAAAGTATGCTCCATTCTAACTGGGAACTGGAGCTTACCTTAACATCGCCACCAGTCAAAATTCATGGTGTTAGAATACTTTGTGTGATTTCAAGTCTATGAATGCTCACATTAGTACCCAGATGTAACTGGGCCCCACAGCAAATTCATTTTAGGGCCCCCAACATATCCAGAGATTGTCCTTTTTTACCGATATATGTTAACATTGCTCATTAATTAGGACCACATGGGGTCCCCTGCACCTCCTGGGGCCCCATGTGGTTGCAGGGTCTGCTTTCTCTGCAGTTATGCCATTGTTAGTACACTGGCAAGCACTCCTATATAAAACTCTACTGTATTCATGAGCAGTTGCGACAACTACTATTACATGCAAAATATAAATGTGAATGTGGCCTTGGAAGTAAGAAGTGAATGTAGAAAATGTCCATTCTGAGGACGGGGGGGTTTTCATTTTTTTTTTATATACAAATCTTCATGCAAATGGGTTATCAAAGCAATAATTATTTCAATGGAATAAGGAAATAGTGTGGCATTCATATTAGCAGATTGGCTTCAAGACATTGATTGCACATTTCAAGGTTTGCATGAAAACAAAACAATAAAATGCATTTTTAATGATAATGTATTCTAAATGACTTGACTGACCATGTTGTAAGTTACTGCTTTCTAGTTGTGTACACACTGTTAATTAGAAATATATTCAAAAACAGGTACAAGGTTAATAAGCAAAGTTATAGTAGGAAAGTGATGTGTTTTGTCTCTTATTTAACTGCAGGCAAAGGTACAGATTAATAAAATGTAAAACCGAGTGCATTATAGAACTCTGCCCCACTCCATGAACACACTAAATGCCCAAACTAGTCACAAAAAATGGAACATCCCATTGTCAAACTCCTGACTACATAAAAACAACCTTCAAAGTAGCAGCCCATTAAAGATGCGCATGCAACAATCGAAAGGCAGAATCCTCATCTGCTTTCCCATATAACATTGGGTAGAAAAAAGACCAAAGTTCATCAAGTTCAACTCCTCCATATGAACCCTACAGCACAAACATACACACAGTTATACCAACCATATATACACTCATATAAATTATATACAGTATACCAATATGTATACTTAGGGGCAGATTTATTAAGGGTCGAATTTTGAGTTAATGAACTTGAAATTCGACCATCGAAATATATTATACAATTCTAATTTTTCAAACTCGGGTGAGTAGGATCGACCGGGAAATTCAAATCTAATTTGATTTGAGTTTTTTCTCAGAAAGAAACTAGAATGTCAGAAAGGCTGCAAACAACTCCAAATTGATCCTATGATGTCTTCCATAGGCTAAAACAACAATTCGGCAGGTTTAAGGTGGTGAATAGATGAATTTGAGTTCTTAAAGGGTCAGTGAATGATAAATCTCAAAAATCAAATTCGAAATTAAAAAAAAAAAACTCAAATTGGAATTTAACAATTCCCTAGTTAAATTTCACAATTTTGGCCATAAAAAACTTGAAAATTTGAATTAGAATTCAAATTGTCTAAGAAATCATGCAAATCATCACATCATCGCCTGGCAGGGTATTCTACAACCTCACTGTAAAGAAACACCAATGCCACTGCAGATGAAAGTTCTGTTACTCTAGTCTAAATGGGTGGCCTCTGGTTCATTTATTATTTTTATGGGAAAAGAGTCCCTGTTATCTTCTAAAGAGTTATCATGTTATGCTCATAATTTAAAACTTCCTTCCATTTAACCAGTTTAGTTTCACGTCTCTGCACTGTCTCCTGCTCATTTATATCAATCTTAAGGACTGGAGCCCAAAACTGCTCTGCATACTCCAGATGAGCCCTTACCAGAAACCTATAAAGAGGCAAAAGTATGTTCGCTATCCCCCTGAGTTAATGCTCTTTTTTTTATACAAGATGGTATTTATTTGCTTTAGTAGCCACAGAATGACACTGCTTAGAATAAGATAACTTGGTATTTACAAAAACCCTAAATCCTTCTCCGTTAACGAAAACTCCCAACACACTGCTATTTAGTGTATAACCTAAATTTATATTATTTCTACCAAAGTGAATAACCTTGCAATTATCAACATTGAACCTCATTTTTCAGTTTGCTGCACCTTTTCCAATTTAGTCAACGTGGCAGCATCCAGCATGGAACTTATAGTTCTGCACAGTTTAGTATCATCAGCAAAAATATAAACAGTACTTTCAATGCCCTACTGCAGGTCATTAATAAACAACACTCCACTAGCAACACTTGTTCAATTAGAAAATGTTATATTTACCACCACTCTTTGTATCCTTCGTCAAGTTTTCTATATAAGTACAAATATCATGCCATTATACTGTGTGATACAGTATCAAATGCTTTAACAACATCGATGTAGATTATATCCATTGCCATTGTGATTAAATTAGTTTGACTAGATCTGTTGTGCAAAACACCATGCTAGTACAAACGCATAGTTTTGTGATTTGCAATGAACTCAAGTTTCTATAACTTAAATAAACTTTCCTACCACTGCCTTTAGCCAGGTCCTAGTCACGTTCATCACTAACTGATGCCTTTTAGGATAATATAAATGAGAATTTACTCAACTCCTCTGAGGAAGGAGCCCCAAGACCATAAGCCCTGCTATGGGTGGCTTTAGAAATGGGCCTGCCATGTGTCTTAACTGCACATCTTTATGTTATTTATCATGGACCAATACTGGGTTATTTGCTAATATTGGATTATTTCCCAATCCACCCCTGGGTTCAGATTTTGCAGGAACTGTAAAAGCAAACTGGAACACCCACCCGTATTAAGTGGCCTTGGCTCACCTCTAACCTCACTGGTGTCACCCCCTTTTGAAAAACCCTGGTTTCCTGCACACAGGGAACATTCCTGTTTGAATCGACAGGAAGACCTACTTGACTGTCCCACAATCATGTAAAAGTAGAAGTGCATGCCGCATGTGCAAAGTACTTTTTATGAATGATGCTGGTGTGAGCTCAATTTTGCTTAGTTTCAGTGTTTAGCAGTTGTGATTACATGAAATGAGCAAACGAGCCTTTGTATGTTTTGAGTTGTGAAGGATGAGATATGTTCTCCTTTTCATCAGTTTTCAAGATCTTTTGTTAAAAGGACACTACCTTTTGAACAAGACAGTTCTAAAATTTGCATTGTAGAGAACTCTGAAGATATTATCATTCCAGGAACCACCAAATCATTTTAAGAAAAAGAAGGGTTCCCTTCAGATAGGATCTTATTCTTCATGTGTGGATTACAGGAGACCCTTTATCAGTACTACTGTTAATAAATAAATAAAAATACAGTTAGAAATAAAATACCTTCTGAAAAGATGTTCTCATCTGGGAACAATAGATTAGATCATACTTCCACTTCTTCTAATAGGTTTTTCCCCACTTAATAGTTTGGAAGAGGTTTTCTCTTCTACTGTTACTATTTTACTATGTAATACATCAATATTAATTATTTTCTGTGCCCACATATACTGGTATATCTTTAACTTCTTCGTAAACCCAAGCACAAACTTTCGGTCATAAAAATAATAGGCATTACAAATGTCAATGAATTGTATGTTTAAAATCATTTTTGTTGTATAGTAATAAAACAGAAAAAAGTTACAAAAAGTATGTTTGTGACATATTTGCTTGATTTATGCTTTTGTTATTTCAAACTGTTAGTATTAGCATTCAGTTTAGCTAAAAAAATAAAGCTAAACAGACTTCCATAAAATCAATATTATACAGAATCTCCAATCCTTTATTGTGCTTTTGTAACGTAAAAATGTCACAGATGATTTATTGAGAATTCAGTGTTCTGTGGCTGAAATCAGTAGTTCATTAACAGTTGTCAATCTATCATTTTGGCTTTTGAAGACACCCCTTATGTATTAATATTTTATTTCGGATCTATCGCTACTGTGAATTTGTATACTCTGCTGGGAAATAAATGGATTCCTTTTTCTATCTTTTAGTTTTCTTTGCTATGACCCTGCATATTAAATTAGCTTTGTTCTTATCTTTATCCTACAAGAACTCTGTGGTTTTATTTAATATAATTTATTCTGATAATGTTTAGCTGTACTAATATTTAAAATTGCATAATGAAATGGAAAAAAACAAAAAAAATAGCACAAGAGAAGTGGTAGAGATAACCAATGTCTTAAGATAGCACTGACACCTCTCTAGCTTATATAGCAAAGAGTGCAAGTATGTAAACATAGACCCCAAGCATATGGGGGAACAAATGAGTGTAATAAAAAACCCCACCAATGAAAAACTAGCAATATTTATTATCTATTTTTCTTATTTAAGATAAGAACAACATAGAATATTCTCAGAAAAAACTCACTCACTAGCCAGAATCACATTGTTCAATTCATTTTCAATGAGGCTAAAAAACTTGAATGCTTTAAAAAAAACTGGGAAAATGAATAAAGTTGTTAGAAAATATTCCTACTGACTTATAAACAACCTCGCCAGCTTTTACTTCCCGAGTTTTCTCTAGCAGCTTTTTGCAGTTGTTTTCTTTAATAAATTTCAACTATTCAAAGATTCAGAAAATACCAGTTTATTTTTTCTACATGTTTTTCTTAAATCGAAAAATAAACTTGATTTTTGATAAATTGGCCCCTTAAGCAAGTGCATTGCTAAATGTAGGTGCCATTACATTGAAGTGCAATTATGCCTGTGCCCATATACAAGTAACCAAAACCAGGATTGCATCAAATCATGTAAGAAAGCCGGAGTCGGAGTAAGCCCCAATGGGCTGGTAAGTATTCTTACACTTGGAGGCCTATTTATCAACTCATGTTAGTGGGTTTAGAGGTTTTTGAAACCTCTTTTGAGACTAAACACACTTTCTCTAAAACCACAAATGTCATGGAATTTATTTAAAACACAAATGAAAAAAAGCACTGAACATTCTGAAAGAAATACATACGGTATACCTCTAAAACCTCTAAAAATTAGACTGATTTTAGGTCTAATTTTAGCACAACTCTAAAAACATGACTTTCATTGAATCTATAATGATGGGTTAATCTGTCCCATTTCACTTAGCCAGAAAAAAAAAAAATTTTTGAAAAAAATTGAAACCTCCCAGATTTTGTCAATTTGCATAAATTTGACAAATCATGGCAATATGACTGACTAGGATAATAGCTATGCCTTACCTATTACAATGTTAGTATTATGACCAAAAATGGTATGTTAAAATTCCATGCAATGATTGCTTCAAATGGAACCTGAAAAATAACTGTTAAATATTTTATTTATGTGGTTCTAGTCAGGACATTAGTTACATGGTCATTAACCCTTTAAGTGCCACAGAACGTAGAATCTACGTTCTGTGGAAAAGTAACTTGAAATGCCACAGAACGTAGATTCTACGTTCTGCAGCACTTCCGGGTTCTGGAGCGGAGGAGCGGCTGTTAGAGCCGCTCGCTCCGTTCCGCTTCGATCCCCTGCCCCTAGGCAACGAGCAGAGCAGGGGATCGAGTGGCCCCTGGGGCGCGATCGCCCAGGGGCCCAAAAACAGCAGCAGGCACGTGTTCCTTACGTGTCCTGCTGCTGCAGCCTGCACTGCGCCGATCAGCTCCGCCCCCACAGCACAGAGACACGCAGATCGTCGCAGATGTCTTCCTGGGACCCCTCCACATCGTGTGCAACAGTCTTCAGCGACTTTTTCAGGTTAGTGCAACAATTACACACACAAACACACCAACACACACTTATTACAGTAATACACACTTAGATTCACACTTACACACACTTACACATACATTTTTGGGGATTGGGGGGGTCACTTACACTCACTGCACTTACACACACGTGCACACGCACACACGCGCACATAACATGTAATTTACCATTTGTACACACGCACACGCACATACATGGCATTGTGGCTTTTTTTTTTTTTTCTTATCGCATCGTCTCTTTATTTTGCTAAAAAAAATGTTTTATTGCCATTACGAATAGCGTATTCGCTAACCGTACTGTGCAATATCTTTTGTATGTTATTTCGGTGATTATATTGCAATTTTGGGTATTTTGGTGCATTTTTAGCCATTTTATTGAATTTTTTGCCATTTTATTGCATTTTCAGCTCTGCATATGTTGTGTTCACTTGTTTCTAGCCGTATAACCTGTTTGGCCCAGCTAAAATATTCAAACTGTGATTCTGACGGCCGATAACACTATTCTGGAAAAAAAAACATTGATTTTTGTGGTTTTATTGGATTTTTTTTCATTTCACTCTTTACTGCCTTATTTTGTTTTGCCTTGTAAATTTTATCTACTATATATCCATTTGGGGGTCTCTGTGCGCCACATAGTTTGGTATATCTATGCATATTGGGCATCAAAGTGTTCAGTAGACCCCTGGCGTTCATATTTAGGATGTTTTATGCTGATACGTTACGAAATGTGGGGCATATAATGGGGTAAAATTCAAGCTTTGTGACGATTTTCAGAAATTTGATAAAAACCGTTATGTTCAGCATTGCTTTGCAGTTTGGCAGTTTGTAGTAGAAACACTTATTTACCCATATTGGATTTGTCAGAATGTGTACTTTCTGAAAATATATGGTTTTCTGGGGTCTCTGTACTGTTAGGGGGGTCTAATGTCGCATAATACACACACCAGGTGCTCATATTGCAGCAGCCAGCGCGTCAGCTGTGAAAATGTATATACACTATTGTCATTTGGTGGTCTCTGTGCGCCACATAGTTTGGTATATCTATGCATATTGAGCATCAAAGTGTTCAGTAGACCCCTGGCGTTCATATTTAGGATGTTTTATGCTGATAGGTTACGAAATGTGGGGCATATAATGGGGTAAAATTCAAGCTTTCTGACGATTTTCAGAAATTTGATAAAAAACCGTTATGTTCAGCATTGCTTTGCAGTTTGGCAGTTTGTAGTAGAAACACTTATTTACCCATATTGGATTCGTCAGAATGTGTACTTTCTGAAAATATATGGTTTTCTGGGGTCTCTGTACTGTTAGGGGGTCTAATATCGCATAATACACACACCAGGTGCTTATATTGCAGCAGCCAGCGCGTCAGCCGTGAAAATGTATATACACTATTGTCATTTGGGGGTCTCTGTGCGCCACATAGTTTGGTATATCTATGCACATTGGGCATCAAACTATTTAGTAGACCCCTGGCGTTCATATTTAGGATGTTTTATGCTGATACGTTACGAAACGTGGAGCATATAATGGGGTAAAATTCAACCTTTCTGACGATTTTCAGAAATTTGATAAAAACCGTTATGTTCAGCATTGCTTTGCAGTTTGGCAGTTTGTAGTAGAAACACTTATTTACCCATATTGGATTCGTCAGAATGTGTACTTTCTGAAAATATCTGGTTTTCTGGGGTCTCTGTACTGTTAGGGGGGTCTAAATGTCGCATAATACACACACCAGGTGCTTATATTGCAGCAGCCAGCGAGTCAGCCGTGAAAATGTATATACACTATTGTCATTTGGGGGTCTCTGTGCGCCACATAGTTTGGTATATCTATGCATATTGGGCATCAAAGTGTTCAGTAGACCCCTGGCGTTCATATTTAGGA
This sequence comes from Xenopus laevis, assembly GCF_017654675.1. Lineage (NCBI taxonomy): Eukaryota > Metazoa > Chordata > Amphibia > Anura > Pipidae > Xenopus > Xenopus laevis. Next base: position 17,126,597 of record NC_054386.1, read on the forward strand.
TGTTTTATGCTGATACGTTATGAAACGTGGAGCATATAATGGGGTAAAATTCAAGCTTTGTGACGATTTTCCGAAATTTGATAAAAACCGTTATGTTCAGCATTGCTTTGCAGTTTGGCAGTTTGTAGTAGAAACACTTATTTACCCATATTGGATTCGTCAGAATGTGTACTTTCTGAAAATATCTGGTTTTCTGGGGTCTCTGTACTGTTAGGGGGGTCTAATGTCGCATAATACACACACCAGGTGCTTATAGTGCAGCAGCCAGCGCATCAGCCGTGAAAATGTATATACACTATTGTCATTTGGGGGTCTCTATGCGCCACATAGTTTGGTATATCTATGCATATTGGGCATCAAAGTGTTCAGTAGACCCCTGGCGTTCATATTTAGGATGTTTTATGCTGATACGTTATGAAACGTGGAGCATATAATCGGGTAAAATTCAAGCTTTGTGACGATTTTCAGAAATTTGATAAAAACCGTTATGTTCAGCATTGCTTTGCAGTTTGGCAGTTTGTAGTAGAAACACTTATTTACCCATATTGGATTCGTCAGAATGTGTACTTTCTGAAAATATATGGTTTTCTGGGGTCTCTGTACTGTTAGGGGGGTCTAATGTCGCATAATACACACACCAGGTGCTTATATTGCAGCAGCCAGCACGTCAGCCGTGAAAATGTATATACACTATTGTCATTTGGGGGGTCTCTATGCGCCACATAGTTTGGTATATCTATGCATATTGGGCATCAAAGTGTTCAGTAGACCCCTGGCGTTCATATTTAGGATGTTTTATGCTGATACGTTACGAAACGTGGAGCATATAATGGGGTAAAATTCAAGCTTTGTGACGATTTTCAGAAATTTGATAAAAACCGTTATGTTCAGCATTGCTTTGCAGTTTGGCAGTTTGTAGTAGAAACACTTATTTACCCATATTGGATTCGTCAGAGTGTGTACTTTCTGAAAATATCTGGTTTTCTGGGGTCTCTGTACTGTTAGGGGGGTCTAATGTCGCATAATACACACACCAGGTGCTTATATTGCAGCAGCCAGCGCGTCAGCCGTGAAAATGTATATACACTATTGTCATTTGGGGGTCTCTGTGCGCCACATAGTTTGGAATATCTATGCATATTGGGCATCAAAGTGTTCAGTAGACCCCTGGCGTTCATATTTAGGATGTTTTATGCTGATACGTTACGAAACGTGGAGCATATAATGGAGTAAAATTCAAGCTTTGTGACGATTTTCAGAAATTTGATAAAAACCGTTATGTTCAGCATTGCTTTGCAGTTTGGCAGATTGTAGTAGAAACACTTATTTACCCATATTGGATTCGTCAGAATGTGTACTTTCTGAAAATATATGGTTTTCTGGGGTCTCTGTACTGTTAGGGGGGTCTAATGTCACATAATACACACACCAGGTGCTTATATTGCAGCAGCCAGCGCGTCAGCCGTGAAAATGTATATACAGTATTGTCATTTGGGGGTCTCTGTGCGCCACATAGTTTGGTATATCTATGCATATTGGGCATCAAAGTGTTCAGTAGACCCCTGGCGTTCATATTTAGGATGTTTTATGCTGATAAGTTACGAAATGTGGGGCATATAATGGGGTAAAATTCAAGCTTTGTGACGATTTTCAGAAATTTGATAAAAACCGTTATGTTCAGCATTGCTTTGCAGTTTGGCAGTTTGTAGTAGAAACACTTATTTACCCATATTGGATTCGTCAGAATGTGTACTTTCTGAAAATATATGGTTTTCTGGGGTCTCTGTACTGTTAGGTGGTCTAATGTCGCATAATACACACACCGGGTGGTTATGTTGCAGCAGCCAGCGCGTCAGCCGTGAAAATGTCTATACATATTGTCATTTGGGGGTCTCTGTGCGCCACATAGTTTGGTATATCTATGCACATTGGGCATCAAACTATTTAGTAGACCCGTATGTTTATATTTAGGATGCTTTATGCTGGTAATGATACATGGACAATACGATGCTGGAAAGTTGAAGCTTTGAGGCAATTTTCAGATATTTCACCAAAACCGCCAAATTTGGCAAAGCCTTGCGACTCAGTAGTTTTGAGCAGAAAAGCATGGGTACCCATTTTAGATTCTGTAGAATGTGTACTTTCCAAAAATGTATTGGTTTGGGGGGTAAACATATATTTCTGTGTTTTTACCCCACAAAAATGCAGACAATGTGCTGATTTTTCATTAGCTGAAGTTACCCACAGGACAATTTGTATGTGCTAACTTCATTTTGGGGCCTCTAAATGCCATATACTTTGGTAAACCTATGCACAGTGGGCACCAAACTGTTTGGAGGACCCCCGGCAATCACAATTAGGGTGCTTTTTTGTGATACGTAATGATACATGGGCGATATGATGCTGGAAAGTTGAAGCATTGAGGCAATTTTCAGATATTTCACCAAAACCGACAACTTTGGGAAAGCCTTGCGACTCAGTAGTTTGGAGCAATAAGGCATGGGTACCCATTTTAGATTCTGTAGAATGTGTACTTTCCAAAAATGTATGGGTTTGGGGGGTAAACATATATTTCTGTGTTTTTACCCCACAAAAATGCAGTTAATGTGTTGATCTTTCATTAGCTGAAGTTACCCACAGGACTATTTGTATGCACTAACTTCATTTTGAGGCCTCTAAATGCCAGATACTTTGGTAAACCTATGAACAATGGCCACCAAACTGTTCGGAGGAACCCTGGCAATCACATTTAGGGTGCTTTTTCTTGGTGCATAACGATACATGGGTGATATGGTGCTGAGAAGTTGAAGCTTTGAGGCAATTTTCAGATATTTCACCAAAACCGACAATTGTGGGAAAGCCTTGCGACTCAGTAGTTTGGAGCAGAAAGGCATGGGTACCCATTTTAGATTCGGTAGAATGTGTACTTTCCAAAACTATATGGGTTTTGGGGGGCAAACATATATTTCAGTGTTTTTACCCCACAAAAATGCAGTCAATGTGTTGATTTTTCATTAGCTGAAGTTACCCACGGGACTGTTTGTATGCGCTAACTTCATTTTGGGGCCTCTAAATGCCAGATACTTTGGTAAACCTATGAACAATGGCCACCAAACTGTTTGGAGGAACCCTGGCAATCATATTTAGGGTGCTTTTTCTTGGTGCGTAATGATACATGGGTGATATGGTACTGAGAAGTTGAAACTTTGAGGCAATTTTCAGATATTTCACCAAAACCGACAATTGTGGGAAAGCCTTGCGACTCAGTAGTTTGGAGCAGAAAGGCATGGGTACCCATTTTAGATTCGGTAGAATGTGTACTTTCCAAAAATATATGGGTTTTGGGGGTAAACATATATTTCTGTGTTTTTACCCCACAAAAATGCAGTCAATGTGTTGATTTTTCATTAGCTGAAGTTACCCACGGGACTGTTTGTATGCGCTAACTTCATTTTGGGGCCTCTAAATGCCAGATACTTTGGTAAACCTAGGAACAATGGCCACCAAACTGTTTGGAGGAACCCTGGCAATCATATTTAGGGTGCTTTTTCTTGGTGCGTAACGATACATGGGTGATATGGTACTGAGAAGTTGAAACTTTGAGGCAATTTTCAGATATTTCACCAAAACCGACAATTGTGGGAAAGCCTTGCGACTCAGTAGTTTGGAGCAGAAAGGCATGGGTACCCATTTTAGATTCGGTAGAATGTGTACTTTCCAAAAATATATGGGTTTTGGGGGTAAACATATATTTCTGTGTTTTTACCCCACAAAAATGCAGTCAATGTGTTGATTTTTCATTAGCTGAAGTTACCCACGGGACTGTTTGTATGCGCTAACTTCATTTTGGGGCCTCTAAATGCCAGATACTTTGGTAAACCTAGGAACAATGGCCACCAAACTGTTTGGAGGAACCCTGGCAATCATATTTAGGGTGCTTTATCTTGGTGCATAACGATACATGGGCGATATGGTGCTGAGAAGTTGAAGCTTTGAGGCAATTTTCAGATATTTCACCAAAACCGACAATTGTGGGAAAGCCTTGCGACTCAGTAGTTTGGAGCAGAAAGGCATGGGTACCCATTTTAGATTCGGTAGAATGTGTACTTTCCAAAAATATATGGGTTTTGGGGGTAAACATATATTTCTGTGTTTTTACCCCACAAAAATGCAGTCAATGTGTTGATTTTTCATTAGCTGAAGTTACCCACGGGACTGTTTGTATGCGCTAACTTCATTTTGGGGCCTCTAAATGCCAGATACTTTGGTAAACCTAGGAACAATGGCCACCAAACTGTTTGGAGGAACCCTGGCAATCATATTTAGGGTGCTTTATCTTGGTGCGTAACGATACATGGGCGATATGGTGCTGAGAAGTTGAAGCTTTGAGGCAATTTTCAGATATTTCACCAAAACCGACAATTGTGGGAAAGCCTTGCGACTCAGTAGTTTGGAGCAGAAAGGCATGGGTACCCATTTTAGATTCGGTAGAATGTGTACTTTCCAAAAATATATGGGTTTTGGGGGTAAACATATATTTCTGTGTTTTTACCCCACAAAAATGCAGTCAATGTGTTGATTTTTCATTAGCTGAAGTTACCCACGGGACTGTTTGTATGCGCTAACTTCATTTTGGGGCCTCTAAATGCCAGATACTTTGGTAAACCTATGAACAATGGCCACCAAACTGTTTGGAGGAACCCTGGCAATCATATTTAGGGTGCTTTTTCTTGGTGCATAACGATACATGGGTGATATGGTGCTGAGAAGTTGAAGGTTTGAGGCAATTTTCACATATTTCACCAAAACCGACAATTGTGGGAAAGCCTTGCGACTCAGTAGTTTGGAGCAGAAAGGCATGGGTACCCATTTTAGATTCGGTAGAATGTGTACTTTCCAAAAATATATGGGTTTTGTGGGGTAAACATATATTTCTGTGTTTTTACCCCACAAAAATGCAGTCAATGTGTTGATTTTTCATTAGCTGAAGTTACCCACGGGACTGTTTGTATGCGCTAACTTCATTTTGGGGCCTCTAAATGCCAGATACTTTGGTAAACCTATGAACAATGGCCACCAAAATGTTCAGAGGAACCATGGCAATCATATTTAGGGTGCTTTTTCTTGGTGCATAACGATACATGGGTGATATGGTGCTGAGAAGTTGAAGGTTTGAGGCAATTTTCACATATTTCACCAAAACCGATAATTTTGGGAAAGCCTTGCGACTCAGTAGTTTGGAGCAGAAAGGCATGGGTACCCATTTTAGATTCGGTAGAATGTGTACTTTCCAAAAATATATGGGTTTGGGGGGTAAACATATATTTCTGTGTTTTTACCCCACAAAAAATGCAGTCAATGTGTTGATTTCTCAGTAGCTGAAGTAAAGTCCTGATCAATTTGGATGTGCTAACTTCATATTGGTGTCTCTAAATGCCAGATACTTTGGTAAACCTATGCATAATGGGTATCAAACTGTTCAGTGGACCCCTGGCAATCATATTTCAGGTGCTTTTTCTTGGTACCTAATATAGTTTGGGATATGCAGAGCAGCAAAATAAAACCTTTGAAATGATTTTTCAGAATTTTGAATTTTTTTTTGAAAAACCGCTATGTTCAGACAAGCTTTTATGTTTGGTAGTTGGGAGTAGAGAGACATAGTTACCCATTTTGTAATCGGCAGAATGTGTACTTTTCAAAAATGTATGGTTTTCTGGGGTAAACCTACGGTTTCAGGAGTTTTGGCCTTGGAATCTAAAGCATGCCGTTTTCTGCCTTAGTGCTTTCAAAATTCGGCAATATACTGCCGGGAGTTTTTGAGGTACAGAAGTCCTAAATCTCCCTAAAACTATACATATCTGGTATTGGCACGTTCGAGAGACATAAGGCTTTCCAAATCAGTTGGATTTTCATCCGTAAAATGAAATATTTTTCTGGTATAAATTGATATACGATGAAAAATGGTAATTTTTCATTTTTTTTTGGTATTTAGCACTATAAATTTTTTTGCACAGGTGGAAATACATGAAAACTCAGGCAGATTTAGAAAGCTCAGTTTCTACCGAAAAAAAAAATGTATAGTTTTCCTAGGTAAACTATAGGTTTCCCCTCAGAAAATGCCCCTAAAGTGAGAGAGCACAAAATGTTTCAAAAACGGCTGGCATTTCGCGTAACCAAAATGTGAAATTCTGCTGGCACTTAAAGGGTTAATACAATGGCAACTGCTTAGCAGATGGAAAGGTAATGCATATAAAGGATATGGGCTTCATTAAGGCATCCTTAAGCATTTCCTGTCCCACTGGAAATATAGCAGGAGTAATTAGTCTTTATTTTAGCTTCCAACTAGCATGCATCAATTTATCCAATTGATCAGCCCTGTAAACATATCTTTCCAACTAAACCAAATCCCAATTGAGTCAGTAGGCTGTAGCTAAACCTTGGCAGTGAAGGAAAACAAAGGGTGAGCAATATGTTTTGTTATGTGTAAGAATAATATATTTTTTCTCCAAACGTTTACTCATATAAGTTCAGTTTCTACCCCTCCCTTGCCAATTTGTAGCCAAAGAGATGCACATACAATTTTTTCTCTACTATTTCACCAATTGACTATTTAATTTTTTCACTGGCAAATTTTCATTGCAAATTCGCTAATTTATTCCCCGATGGCAAATGCGGAAATTCGCTGCAAATTCGCACCTGCCAAATAAATTCGCCCATCACTAAGCACCTGGGCTCATGATTACTATTATGAGTTTTTCACCTAATTCACTGGGTTCAAGGGGACATCCTCCTAACAATGAGCCCTATATTGTATGGATAATTAAATATAAAGCAGATGATTAAAACAAACTTAAAAACAAGATGCTAATTAAAAGCAATAAAAAAGATGAAAAAACACAAAACAAGATGTTAGCATCAAATACTAAAGTGTCACCAAAAACCTCAATGAATATCTGACTTCTCCTTCAGCAATTTTCAATTTGTGTTAATGTTCCCACTTTAAACAACACAAGGAGGGAAATATCACAGAACATAGTGTCCTGTTTCTGACTGCAGAACATGAATGCTTTTTCACATAAAATAAGCAATATGAGAATGTGAATAAATAATAGCAGCTTCTTAAAAACAATAAGTACTTTCAATGTGTCTGTTGCCTTAGAAACAAGTCAATTAAATATGTACTGAAAAACGAAATTGATGTATGACTGCATACTACATCATCTTGCTTGACAGGTTAGGTAAATTTCCTCCCTCTGTTCTATGAGCAACATGTACAACATAAACAGTATGTCGACAAAATGAGCTTTAGTAATTATAGTAAAACTAAAGTTAGTTGCATATGTCTATGTGAATGTTTTAAGGTGGAATCATGTATAAGGGGACCTAAATTAAGTAATGTCCAGAGATGGCTGAATGCAGACATAAAATATAGTAAAGTAGAATAAGTGATGATGATCAGGATCCAGATCCATTTACATTCATGGAAGCATTTTGTTAAAACAAAGTACAACGTTAGATTTAAAATACTCTTCTAATATATTTTTTATTATTCAGTGTAGGATGTTGAGGACCAAGAATTGACTATAAAACATTACAGAACAGATTACAGTTTCAAACTTTTAAGCAATAGTATTTTATGTGACATCCAAATTAAATGCATATTTTACTTTTACAGGTGATAAATGAGATATTCTGTAGAACAGTCGTATATTTTACATGATTTAAAAACAGGGTTGGAGAATGCAAAAAAAAAATCTAGCAAAATACTGTAACATTTATAAAGAGCACCACCAAATAAGTAAAAATGTTCACACATAAGTAAATAGGTGTAACCTCTGTAGGGCCAGATCACATAACTAAGAATCTTGTGATTAAAAAAAATGGAACTGAAAAAAGTTTAGTGTTTTTGTTAAAAAAAGCCAGTCACCAGTCTAGGTGGCTACTTATCAGAACTAATTAGGCTTCAAACCCTGGTCTGTGCAGTGGTTCATAGGTGCTTTTCCTTGTTGATGGGTGAAAAAATTTGTGGTGCATCAAAATTTGCCACACAATTTGTCATCGTTATAAATTTTTTGTTGCCTATAGACTTATAATGCCTTGCCAATTTTTCACTGTTACACTAAATTTTGGCAAACCGGGTTATTAGGGCAGTGCACATTTTGTGCATTACACTAGTAATAAATTCCCTCCCACTTAAACAAAAATGGGATTGTTTGTTCAAATAATGCAGTATATTTAAGCTGGCCAACTATGTCAAAGTCATCCTTGGTCTAGCCAGTCCTACTCTCAACTTTCATCTGATTCATTATACATTTTCACAAAGTTTTACCTGCAACTTGATTTTACAGGTTAAAATTCCCAAATGGGTGCCCTTTATACTGGCCACCACTGGGATCATAGCTAGCATGCATCAGTTTATCCAATTGATCAGCCCTGTAAACATATCTTTCCAACTAATGATGATGTGAGCTAAAAATATTAAAGACATGGAGGGCACTCAATGCAGTATACTACCTGCCAAAGAAGGAATATTCAGCAGCGGGAGTATACGATTATCTCCCCAAATAGAGATAGAGTCACATAACATTACATAAATCATGTACAATAAATAAAACATACCAAATCAAGGATACATAGTTACATACTGTAGTTAAGTTGGATTGAACAATGACCAAGGCCACCAAGTTCAGACCCTCCAAATGAAACCCAGTGTTCATACACACTCTTACGGACCCTTCCATACACTCACATAATTTTTTAAACCATTAGCTATTTTAATTGGAGATTTTAGTATCACTATAATCTTGGACACTATACTTGTCCAAGAAATTATCTAAGCTCCACTTAAAGGCATTTACAGGATCAGCCATCACAACATTATCAAGCAAGGCATTATACAACCTCACTCTCTGAACTATTAGGTTGTATCTGCTATAAATCCAGCGGTTCTGGATGCAAAGCCACAGAGACATAAAGGACTGATTTACATGTCTCTGCCTATAATGCCTTAAGTGAGAGTTAAAATCTTACTTTTGGTATGTAGACAGTGCTATGTATGTAGCATGAGGCATGTAAATATCTTCTGTTTTCAATAGTGATATATAAGCTTTTCTACATAGCGCAGAGTTCAACCCATGGGAATGACGGGGAAAGGTTTTAAGGTATGGGGGAGCATTTTAATGTGGAGGTTGCAATTGACCATGTTTTCAACAGGGGCATATCCAGCCTCACATTTTTTGAAATATACAGTATATGTAGGTAGGCTGTGAATACATGCCTCTTCCTCTGTGTCATTTCTGTGCAGGAAGTTGGAGACGTCCCCACTCCTGTGAGCTGACAGGAAGAAAGGCCTGCACAGGAAGTGCTGAGAGAGAAGCAAGTAGAGATAAAGTAAGATCCTAGATAATACAATATGTATTTAAAGTTATTGGGGAACACCAGTGTTCAGAAAAGCATTTGTTTAGGGTATGCACAAAAAGAGTGTACTAGTCAGGACTCTAAAAAACAATGTGTGCTCTTTTCAGGGCACTAAAAGTTATATGGAGTCATTCTCAAGACTCAAGAAGAAACATAAGTAGGGATCCCCATGAGCTCAGAAACCAAACAATATAATATGAAGTTTCTCCTGGCTAGCAGACTGTATACAGATGAAGCCACTTGGGTCTGTGTGTTAAATGCTTCATGAATCTGGATTAATTGAAGAAACTGTGTTATCTAAAGTCATCTTAACTCATTTAATGCATTTAACCTTTTCATTAGCATACCAAAGCACCATTGTTCACAATGGTGAATGCTTTAATTAGATGGGATGCTGTGACACAATTTTCTGTGTTAAGTGGGATAAATGGGATATCTGTGTTTAGTTATTCTGTGTGAAATACACAAACCAAAGTGGCTGCATCTGTATATCAAAGTTATAGAAAAGTTCCCAGAAAGTGGTATTGCAGCCTAGCCTGTCCTGACCCTTAGTGGCAGCATACCAAGTTATAGTTGCTGGACTCTTTACAATCGGTAAAGAGCTCCACTCATAAGACTTCAGCCCCCTCATTTTCTAACATCACCTTCTCCTTTATATTATTCCCCACACTTAGTTTAACATCTCTTCCAACCCTCTAGCCATCTTCACCCCAAAAACAGCTGCACCATCATCATTGAGGTACAGCCCATCCTGGCAAAGAGACTGTAGCTGATTGAAAAATCAGCCCAGTTCTCCAAAAACCCTAACCCCTCCTCCCTACACCAATCTCTCAGCCATGCATTAATCTGCCAGCTCCCACTGTTCCCACTTCTTAATATTGCTCATGGCACAGGCAATAGCTCTGTGAAAATTACCTTGGAACTCCTTGCACTCAATTATACACCTAGTTTTTTTAAAATGATTCTTGAAGACTTTACCCCCTCCTCTAACTCCTCTAACCTATGTGTACCAAGACTGCTGAGTCTTCCCCAGCCCCTCCCAATAATCTGTCCACTTGTTCCACCAAATGCCTAACCCTAGCACCAGGCAAGCAGCAGACTGTTTGGCATGAAGGGTCTTTACATCAGATTACCCTATCCACCTTTCTAATAATGGAATCCCCTATAACTAAAACCTGCCTATCTTTCTTTGCACTTCATCCACTGCCTGTATTAGAGACGTTGCCTCCCAGGGTGCTCTGAGAGTCAGCCTGCTCCATACATGCCAGTTCAGAGCTATCCTCCCCAGCATCTTCAGCCAAAATGGTGAATCTGTTGCTTTCAATGAGCTGTGGATCAGCCCCCCTACACTTCCATCCCCTACTTCCCCTCTTGACTGTAACAAACCTGCCTCTCTCATTAGCCTCCACTGCTCCTTCTCCAACTCCCATGACACTTGCCCTGGCAGTGGTTGCTCTGCGAGCCTCATTTCCTCCCCCACGTTTGCCCTGCGAGCACCCCCCTTAGAGTCTGCAGTTCAGATTCCAAGATGAAAACCCACCAACATCTCTGGCATGTAAATACTGCATGGAACTGTTGCTCCAACACCACATACATGTGACAAGACACACACTTGGGTACTTATAGTTTCCCAAGTGCAAGCTAAGCTTTTTAACGCTTTTTAACATTTTTAAATGCTACAAATAGCAGTTTATATGGTGCTAAAGTGACAGTATCAGAGTGCCAGTGTCAAATACATTTGTAGTAAAATATGTTGCTGCTACCTACACCTAAAGAATCCCACACAGATGAATTCTTGATGCCAAGCACCAGAAATAACCAAGTCAATGTTTTTATTAAATTGCATCCCATTTGTCATAACAAGCAAACCTTTTAGTACCCATGCAAGTTCATGTTAATATGCATGATAGTATCCATATATGCACTAGCTTTCTGGTTTTCTGAAACTTGAATCTGGTTGCTCCGTAGAATTGGTTCAAACTATTCACATACAGTAAATATATGTTTATTGCATACATAGTAGGTTATAGTTATAATATTACTGCTTTGCAATGCCATTAGACATTTAAAAGCAATAAAATTACATCTATTTTTTTCTCATAACATTTTTGCTTATTCCTTTGTATTACAGTTAGTAACTGAATTACTAACCTTCTTTTCATTTTCAAGATTTTAATAAAATTGTAGAGTGGATTTATGGTTATTTAGATTAGATTTACAGGTGAATAGTTTGCTGTTAGTGAAAGACCAAAAGCTTGTCAGCAGGAAGAAAGGAAGAAATCTATTATATAATTCCTGACTCTTCAGTTTTACTTCAAGGTTCAGCATTACTACATGTTGCATTTTATTATTCTTGAAAATGCTTTAAACATACACATTTTCTGATTACTTGCCCTATGACTATTTGATTTTGTGATGACTTTGAAAGAACCATTGAAACTGTCACAGTTAAATCCGAAAAAGCGTTGGTTAAAATTATATCAGATCTCAGAATATGTTGATAAATTCAAACAAAGGAACAGTTCTTCTGCAACATTATGTGATTTGTGTAACAAGAACCAGACAATTTTCCTATTATTATTTTGAGATTAAAGAGCAATTTGTTTCTATTCATGTGCAAAACATTGCAGGTGTAGACATACATTTTGGTTAAAATAATAAAATATCAGCACAGTAAAAGGTTTAGCAAGGAAATTAATATAAGATTTCTGGAAACCCAAGAGCAGATTTTTTTTCTCAACTTAAAATCGATTCAGAGCTGTCAACACCCCCTAATTTTAGACCCTAATTTTTAGCTACACAAATTTGGTCCTCTACCTGGTCTTCAGTCATCCTACCAGATTCTCTCGAATTTTCACTAGTTCTCTTTAAAATCTGGTTGCACATGTGCAGTAGCATTCAGTGACGTAATTAGGAGCATGCATGTATGCGCGGATACAATTCTGTGACTTAAGGAGAGCAATTGCGCATGTGTGGTGTCACTTCCGGGGGCATGGCTGAGTGTGCAATGCTATTTCTAATAATGGGCGAATCTGAAAAAATTTTTTTTTGATGTACAACACATTTTCCCACCCATTGGGTCTGTGGGCATCTTTTTCAATGAAAAACCTGGTGAAAATTTTGCTCATCACTAGTTATTTCCATGTTTTCGAGAACATTTTAATTCAGCGGTGCATAACAACATTAATCTCCAGTTTGCTTGTAGCAAATACATTACATTTAATGCAACCCACATGAACCCTGGAAATGACAAAAATGGCTGATAAATCGCACTAGCACTACAAGCTGCTAGCAGGGGAACCATTGTGAATAGCATCAATGCACACTTGCACAAACTTGCACACATTCATTTTGCCCCTTTTCACTTATGCTTGTATTTGTAAATCATACATATTATAAATTCAAATAATTTTTTTAAATATAATTTTATGTAAAATATCATTATTACTGTTTACTTTGAGTACACGGATGTTTGTTAGTTTGTTTGTAGAAAATTTGAATTGGAGATCACATGAACAACACAGATGTGGAAAATGTCCTGATAGTTTTGGAACCTGCTGGTTCAAAGGGGTTGGGTTGGGAGATTTTGTGTACAGGAAGCAATTTGCTCAGAGAATTCAGGAGGAAGTGGATGTGCCTGGTGGGATAGAAGCTACTGGAGAGATTTGCTGCAATGTAGACTAGGGCTGCAAAATTGAGTGGGAAAGTTTTTTTCCTCTAATTTGAATAACTGGGCAGGAGGTTTTGACCCAGCAGCCCTCAGAAAACTGGGCTGTCCAGGTCAAAACCATACATATGCACCCTAAGTTCAGTTTATTCTCTGGCTAGACTCCCTTGAAGCTATAATTGACTGCTACTAGAACTGTATGTTGAGAGACTGTAAAATAATTCTTTGAAAAGTGAATAACATACCTGAGTTGAGGCCCCATAAGCCACAATGTGGTGTCTAATTCATACAGGCAATGAAGAAATGTTGACAAGATGACAAGAAAATCCAGCTACTATTGTTAACTATTTAATAGCCACACAAGACCCACAGTTATCCAATGTTAGAAAAAGCCTTATATTCGAAAAATTATTTAGAAACTTAAGTGTGCTATGTATTACACAAATACATATGCAAGTATGAGATGTATAATCTGTAATGGGACTGACAATGGGAAGGTTGGTTTATTGGTGAAAACCTTGCTGCATCAAATCTGAAAACTCATGGATGAGATTCAATTTGAGATGCAATTCAATCCAGATTTATCTCACAGTTTATCACATGAAAACTCTATTAAAGTATATGGGAAAAAACTGAATTAAGGGGCATATTTATCAAGGGTCGAATTTGAATTATAAAAACTTCAAAATTCGAATTCAAAAATACCAACTGAACAAACTTTTTTTTTGTCAAATAGGTCAGTTTTTGATCGAATAGGGCCGTATTCGGCCAAATTGGAATTGTACAAATCAAAGTAATAGTGCAATATATCCAATTCAATTCAAAGTTTTTCCCAGAGAAAATTTTTTCAAAGTCCCTCAATTGACTCCAAATAGGTTCTAGGAGGTCCCCCATAGGTCAAAACAGCAATTCGGCAGGTTTAAGATGGCGAATGGTCAAGATGAGTTTTTAAAATACAGTACATGATCAATTTTGATATTCAAATTTTTGAATTTTTTTCAAATTCAAATCGAATTTGGACTATTCCCTAGTCGAAGTACACAAAAAATAGCTAAAAATTTTAATTATTTTCATTCGAAAATTCACCTCACCCCTGCCCCTTAGAGTCCATGGGGGAAATGTAATTTTCAAAGAGCAAAACTTTGTGAATAAAAATTTTCAAAAAAAAAAATCGCAATATAATATTCTTCATTAGGTTTTTATGTATATTGCGCATTGCAAAACTTTAACACCTGAGACTTTGGCCCAAAGTCTTTTCAATTTGTAAGACAAACTGAATCAGGAGAATTGTCTGAGTTGGTCTGTTCATTAATTTATCAGTTATTTAATGGAAAATTTTACTATTATTTAATTATCTCATTTTTAATTATAAAAATGCTATTTTTTTACACAAAAAAGAAATATGTTTTGATGTAAAGCTAGTGAAATTAACAGAATTAAAATTCTAATGTTAACATTTTTGTTGGTACGTGCTGGGCAGATTTTTTTGTGGGGGGTGGTGGCATACAATAGTTGTGCCACTGCTACTTGAAATAATTCAATTGTCAAATAATAAAGGTTTTTACATGTTTAAGATTGTGAAAGGTATTTCTTGGTTTCCATTGTAAAACTATTCTGCTAGACTATTTTAGAAAGTTACATTTTGGCAATGAATCATAAAAGCCTTTCAAAACTTAATTATGCTAATTTGTCCAATAGCCAATTTGAGCATAATCATGTCATGGAGTGATTTTTGAGGTGCTTGGTGCTAATGCTAATCATTTCAATTTCATCTTTAATAAATTGAAAGAACTGTGCAGTCCCAACAGAGGCCATGGTCAGAGCAGCAGGTAAATTAAATATACTAAGCCAGAATATCAGTCATTTAATATATGAAACATGTTTTTCTCTTACTAGTAGTTTTTTGCTTTATTATTTGTTTATAGTGCCATTTTTCATGTCACTGTTTTTGGGGAGAAGCTGTTGAAGCTACTAATATATTTAAAAAAGATAATTCTAAGAATATGCAGTTTGAATTAAAACAAATCTGTTAAAAAATGTTTACACATTTTAAAATTATAATACAGGAACTGAATGCAGGTTCTGTTATTCAGAATGTTCGAGGACCTGGGGTTTCCAGATAAGGGATCTTTCTATAATTTGGTTCTTCATACCTTAGGTCTACTTGAAAATCATGAATACATTAAATAAACCCGATATGCTGGTTTTGCTTCCTATAATGATTCATTATATCTTAGTTTGGATCATGTATAATGTACTGTTTTATTATTACAGAAAAAAGGAAATCATTTTAAAAAATGTGGATTATTTGGATAAAATTAAGTCTATGGGGCAAATTCACTAACCTGCGCAAATTCGCCAGCACCGGCTTCGCTCACATCGCAACACTTCGCCAGGCGTAGATCTGCCAGGACAACGCTAATTCAATAAATTCCGAAGCTGCTTCGCAAGGTGCCGAAATCTGGCAAAGTTGTGCTAGCCTTATTTACTTTCGAATTGCTCGATTTTTTCCATGAAAACTTTTGAATAGCTCGACTTTTTTAGTGAAAACTTTCAAATTGCTCACTTTTTTTGGTGAAAACGTTCAAATTGCTCGATTTTAATGAAAACGTTCGAATTGCTAGATTTTCCAGTGAAAACATTCGAATTGCTCAATTTTTTGTTTGAAAACTTTCGAATTGCTCGATTTTCCTGTGAAAACTTTCTCTTAGATAACTGAGGAATGAGTCATGAAAAGCATTTCTAGCTGCATACAATTTTTTGCATAATGATATGATAGTGGTCTCACGATGAGGATCGGATCTTTTAAAAATATTAACATCTATGGCCAGCTTTAGCCTTACTTTTCCAGTCTGGAAACTTTAAGAGGTGTGTCACTGCTATACTGTAGTAGACAGTTGTTCTAACCTTTAAGTCTCTCTGCAAAGTGTTATACAGACAAATACAAGAGATCCCCTCCACTCAACCCATTATAAATATATTTAAGACATTGAGACATTTTGTGCCTTATGCTATTAACAATGCCTTCCCCTTTAAACAAAACTAGGGTTTGTTTGTCCATATATGAAATATATTTATACTGGCCAATTTAGTCAACGTAATCCCTGGTCGGGCCAGTTCTGCATTCAACTTTTATCTAATGCATTAAGAATTCTGATGCTTCATTGTACATTTTACACAGGAACGGAAGTAGTTGGATTTATTCTAAGGTACTGATGCAACCTGGTCTGAAACATTATTTCTGAAAATATTAATTAAGAAAAATGCTTTATTGTTTTAAGAGACTACAATAAACAATAAATTAACTGTTACAAAAAAAACAATGCATTTTTACCATTCCATGAACATGAGGTATGTAACAGATCCAAAAGTAGGGATTTTAGTGGTTAAAGTAAAGGACAAAAATACTTGAAATCAATAATGTTATTTCCTGTAGGCAAAAGTATGGAATCTATTTATTAGGATGTACTAACCCCACACAGTATTTTTAGAAGATAATTAGAAGACTAAAAAATGCAGCTTAGCAAAGCAATAAGAAGTAAGATAAAAGTCATCAATTACCTCCCTAGAATGGAGAAATACAGAAAAGTCTGTAAAAAGACTTTAAAGAAGATTGGACTTCATCCAAGAGAAGGCGATAGATTATCCAATTTACACAAAAAAGGAACAATTAGGGATTTCTAAATTGCGGTGCAGAGTTTTAAGTAGAATTTTGCTGCTTATTGTGTTTGCTGGATTTGATACATTTAAACACATGCACAACCGTTGCCTGCAATAATTAATATTTGTAAATGCCGAAGGTATCTCAGAAATTTAGGGGATTTTTGGTCTGCTATATAATCATATATCTCAAAAAATTAATCACTAAATAATAGATTTTCAGTTTTCTCATTAGGCTGTCAACAGCTTGGATTGAAGGCCAAATATATGAATAAAAGCACAAATAGATACCTATTGATTTGTTCAACAACCTTCTATTCCATACTGGCCTGTTACCTATGCCTCTGACAATACAAATTCTATTTATTGGTTATTAGGTTGTTCCTTTATAAAACGTAGACAAATTGGAATAATTCCTTTTCAGATAAATGCAAGAATTTAGGGCTCATTTTCTATTTCAATGGCCAGCACAAATTATTCAGAAATACACAAAGTATTCCATTAGTGTACCATACACAAGGTGTCCATATCAGAGTAAAGAAAATGTGCTTTTTCTTGGCACGTTTGCTTTATAACAATGATATCACAGTTTCTTTTGCAGTATAACACTTTAGTTGATAGACCTTTATAAGATAACTTTTTTCTAATAGTGGTAATAGCTGGGATACCCAGCTGTACAACAAAATATATCTGATTATTTTCTGCTCAGATAATAGCCTTTGAGGAAAAGTGCATTCATCATTTTTAGAAATATCAAGGGGCACATTTATTAAGGTTGAAATTGTAAATTTGAATTCAAATGTTCGTGTTGGATTTTTGGTCAAAACTCACAAATTGATTTGGGAATAATCCAAACTCTAATTCAAATTCAAGATTTATCATACCTGGACCTTGGGAACAACTCAAATTGACTATTCACCACCTAAAACCTTTTGAGTTCATGTAGAAGTCAATGGCAGAGGTCCAATGACCCATCTAAAGATGTTAATAGCCTTCCTGACATTCAAGTTTTTTTTTCAGAGAAAAAACTCAATTTGAGCTTAGTCAAATTTGAATTGAGTTTTCAGGTCGGTAATAGTCCAGGTCATTCGAGGTAATTTGAGTTCATTCAAAAAAAAACCTCTGACAATCAACCATTGATAAATCTGCCCCTAAATGTTGTACATTATTTCCTGTTTGAATGGATTCAATATGGGGGCTGTGGTGCTTTTGATTTATATATGTGTGTGTTTGTTTGTGTGTGTACTGCCATGATTCAAGGATAATATGCATTGGGGGCTGAAGCACGGCTTAATCTCTCAACTCTGCATGTGATTTATCCAGCTACTGTTTCATATGTATAGTAATGAACATTGCTAGTCTTGCTTTGTTAAAAAACCACCTTGTTTTACAGCAGAACATGTATTCTGAATCAGTCATGCCTAAACTCTGTCAGCATTAACTGTATGGGCAAAACTACAAGAAAGTTGGGGGTTTAATGGATGAAAATCACAGACTTAGTACAATGCAAAAATTCTCTAGGGGACATGAATTTTGAGCATCAGTGGATTTCTAAATTTAGAATTGTAATAGTGAATGAACAATACACTGCTCTCCTGCAGCATGAAAATTTAATGAAACGTGGTTGCAAATGATAAATCCCCAGGTGATGTCAACAAAACACTGCCAATTATCACTGTTGACAGACAATTCTATGAAGTGATGCTAACAACATCTGCAGCTTTGTTCCTGTAACTACCAATGCAGATTGGATTTCTTGAAACATCCATGCAGAAACCCCGTGGAATAGTTGTGTTTATTCATCTCAAATCCCACAGGAAGATTGCTAAGCACCCTTTGTTGTTGTGGCTACATTTTTGTCACTACAATCATAGGAAAAATTCTACAGTGGTGTAAGAAATAATATATCCTTTTCTTTTAATCATCGAGTAAAAAGTTCATATTAACACTAGCAGAATAGTAAGGTTTGGATGTTAGAAAAAATATCCATTGTGGACTAGTAAAGTAAAGAAAGGTTACTTTTTTTAGACCCCTGCTATGTCACAACTGCTCATTCCTGTAATAGGTTAATTAGATAACCTGCTGGGTACTACTTTAGATAATGATTTTTAGGTTTTATTGTGTTTAGATGATAAGATAAAAAGAATGTAGGGCACTAGGATGTAGGTACAAACTCACCAGGATAGAGAGATGGTCCAGGTGCACCAGTCTAGGAGGTAAAGCAGAAAACTGTCAAACACAAAAATGGGCACTGCAGGAATCCACAAGGCCACCAATGTAAAAAGTTTAAAATAAATGTTTTTGCATAGGGCTTCTGAAATGTTGTTGATGTGAATACATATGTTTTACACTTTTACATCAGCGGCCTTGCCTGTGAATTCTTGTGGTGCCCATTTACCCATTTTTGTTGTAGATGGTAAAATACCAGTCCTTACCAAAAGAAGTCTTAATTTAGAGACAGAAGACCACTAGGACAGAGACCACATGCTTTAACTATAGGTAAGGTTTCTGCCTGCCCCTGATTCACCCTTGATATACCCCATTGCCTGGTTAATCTTATCTTTTATGTTATCCCAAACATACCCATGCTCTCTCACACCATCAACACAGCCCTTTTAAGCCCTTATTGGCATTAAACCACTGAAAAGATGGCAAGCCTAACTATACAGTTAGTCATGCATTAACCCTACTAGAAGCCAAATGTGTCAGAGGCTATGGAGGTATTCCTTCATAATTGTTTTGAGAACTGTATTACTACTTATTGATTGCACAGAACCAACCTGAGTCTGAGTCTGTGCTTTTTGTTTGGCCTTTTAGAGGGGATTTTGAGGGTGTTTTGGGCATAATCTATGTTTACTTGAGTAGATAACTACTAATTACTGGTCAGTAGTAGAGTAAGCTAACATATTTTATTACAGCTTATACTTTTATGTTAAAAATCAAAATATTTACAATCAACTGTCTAGTAGAGAAGTCACCAGCTATTGCCATGTTAGGAAAAGCAAGTTCATTCGTCAGTTTCAGCCTCCTCTGAAGCTGTAATTCTTAATAACACATTACTCTTAATTCCTTTGACATTTATAAAAACAGGGGATAATAAATCTGGGTACGGTTTATTAATTTGCAAGCAATTATAAATATGGAATGTCTAAACAAACTCTGTATTAGAATATATTATCCTTGTTAACAAATTTGTAAGCAATTAATATGGAATGTCTAAACAAACTCTGTATTAGAATAGGTTATATTTGTTAACTAATATAGTTAATATATACTCTGGATCAAGTCTTGCAAGGTGTCATGTCAGGTGTCTTTCAATACATAGGGATCAATATATATATAATTATTGGCAGGCATTGGCATTTACTACACTTCTTCCTGCAGCAACCTGTGCTGATTTAGCTATGAGTGAATAAAAACATGTATATGAAAGTATATGAAATTCACACCTGTCACACAACATATAAAATATAGCTTTATATGTAAATATGTGATAGCTATATCCTTATAAGTAAAGAATGTTCATTCTGTCTGATAAAATAGTTTGCACATAGTCAACAGTACTTTGCTAGGATTCCTATGTAAAATGCCCAATCTCTGTATTTTTCATTAGCTGCAATATCATTATGAACAGTACTTCCCTAAGAGGAGATTCAGGGATTCCAAAGAGAAAATTAAAATGTAATCAGTGCTGAGCTTTTAATTATACATGGAAATTGATTTTAAAGTCCCCAGCACTCAGAAAAAGCTAGCTATGATTTTATCGTTCAGTGAGGCTGGCAAGTTCTGAATATTTTACAGTAAATGAGATATGACATGATCCTGGGAGTTTGGACATAAGAACTATAATTCTGCATCTGGCACATCACAAAAGTTTTATTATGAAACACATAGGAATAGGGAATGCAATAGACAGTTTTTACTCATTACACGATTTTTTAGATCAGCGTAGAAGAGTTTTAGCATTTTTCATCCAGAGATTCGTAGACTTTATTTTGGTAAATATAGTGTAACGTATAGTTTTTTCTGGTAAGTATATAGCATTGTGGTACAAATTAGAAGTGTCACTGTGGAAAATATCAAAGAGAATGCAGTAAAATTGTTGCATGGAGCTTTATGTCCTAACTCTCTTAACAAAGAAAGAAATATTAAATACAGGAATGAAAGCTTTTATCTGAAACCATAATACAACACCATAAAACAACATACAACTTTTCTGAATTACATATAATCAATCACATACCTGTACCAACATATTCTGAATCATATTTGAGAGATTATCATTCATAACAGTCCTTGCCTCAGTGCCAATTCGACAAATATTAAGGTCAGCTTTATCAGGAGCTAATCAATTAATTTTTTAAAATGTGGACTTTAATGTCTGTGTACTCATGATGCCAAAATTAAAATTAGCACTATTTTTTAGCTGTTTGCCTAAGACACTATGGGGCACATTTACTTAGCTCGAGTGAAGGAATAGAATAAAAAAAACTTCGAATTTCAAAGTGTTTTTTTTGGCTACTTCGACCATCGAATTGGCTACTTCGACCTTCGACTACGACTTCGACTTCGAATCGAACGATTCAAACTAAAAATCGTTTGACTATTCGACCATTCGATAGTCAAAGTACTGTCTCTTTAAAAAAAACTTTGACCCCCACTTCGCCACCTAAAACCTATTGAGCATCAATGTTAGACTATGCGGAAGGTCCCCATAGGCTTTCCAAGCTTTTTTTGATCGAAGGAATTTCGTTCGATTGATGGATTAAAATCCTTCGAAGGAATAGCGGTAAATCCTTCGACTTCGATATTCGAAGTCGAAGGATTTAACTTCGATAGTCGAATATCGAGGGTTAATTAACCCTCGATATTCGACCCTAAGTAAATGTGCCCCTATAAGTATTGCCCTAGTCAGAATCAAACCAAGGACTGCAGTGCTGCAATCAACAGTGTTAATCACTTCCCATATGCATAGTTGCCAATGAGGTTGAATTCATGGTAGTTATATATATGACACTTCTAGGGCTCTCACTATATAATGAGTGTATAGACGCATATATTATTCACCATCCTATAAGATTTTATGTAAGAATATATAGTGCACAGTTCTAGAGAATAAAAGATCATTTCTTGCTTAAGTTCAATTGTTTAATAGGGCACTGCCATTTTTGAATATAAGAATTTGTATGAATAAATCTGTCAAAAATATATCAAGTGGTATAACTAAATGCTTGCCACCCAAGGCTAATAGAGCCCATACTCCAGTTGGGGGTAACTATTTTTTTTTTTGTTTTTTTTTTAAAATGCCCCCTGCCAGCACTAAGCCACATGCTTCAGCTCCCGGTTTGAGCAGCCATGTTGGGGCACATGCATGCGCATAATGAGTAAATACTGCAACTCATTATGCACATGCGCGTGACATCAGAACTACTGCTACCCCCAACCGGAGTTTGGGCTCTATTAGCTCCACCTTTGGTTGGGGATAATTTATTTAGCCAATAGGTGGCCTTTAAGGCCCCCAAATGCAATATTTAAGCTGAATGTATTACATAGTTGGCCTTGGTAGCCCAGCTCTCATATGTTTCATGCAAAATTATCAGTATTGAAAATTAGGTCTGCACACTCAAAAAGGAACTTTCGACTCAGGTGGTAAGATTTAAGATATGCTTTACTTAATAAAAACAGACAATGACATCATCATCACAGTGAACAAAAAACATTTTACATTGTCATAATATACATACCACCCTTAGGTACAGATAAGGCAGACAAGGGAATACAAGTAGCGGATACACCTGCCTAAATGAGAATGACCCCAACGTTTCGGCAAAATAGCCTTTGTCAAGGGGATTCTGTTGTGTAACCGAATAAGCAGCAAAATAAATACCCTCTCCAAAAACACGTCCGTCCCTGTTTTTCGTGCGCTACCCGAACTTCCGGATCTGTGACGTCACATCCGCCTACGTCACTTCCACCGACAATACGTGCAGCGTAGTGACGCGGCTCCCTAGGCTGTCATTATCTCGGGTAAGGAGATCACGCGGGAACAGACGTTGCAACACCTGGGTGCTTTGAACATACGCAATCCAAAATACCTCGGCAGTCACGCCGTATCCTAGCAACCCCAGCATTTCAACAGGGAATGGGAAACCGGACAAAGGACAAATTCTTATGGCAACACAACATCACCTTAAACATTTATATTAAATGTGACATCACAACCAAAATACTCTAACACACCAAGTGTTGCAACATTAAAATATATTATATAATTTACATGTCATAATACTTCATCAGACATGTTATAATGAGTGTATTAAAGTGACAGTGCTAATCGATTCATACAGCATATAATTTACCTATCAAATATTTCTTTAGCTATATTGTATCAGTACAAATAAGTGCATTAAAGTGACAGTGCTAATAAATTTATACAATAATATATAAAGTGCAAGTGCCTAATGCAACATATTAAAAACATTCTAAGTATTTCAACAAATAAAGATGTATATTGCAATTCATCAAGATAAAGTGTCCTGTGCAAATCAATCACCAAAGTGATATATCCTTATCAAAACCATTATACATAATATACATATATAGAATCCCCTTGACAAAGGCTATTTTGCCGAAACGTTGGGGTCATTCTCATTTAGGCAGGTGTATCCGCTACTTGTATTCCCTTGTCTGCCTTATCTGTACCTAAGGGTGGTATGTATATTATGACAATGTAAAATGTTTTTTGTTCACTGTGATGATGATGTCATTGTCTGTTTTTATTAAGTAAAGCATATCTTAAATCTTACCACCTGAGTCGAAAGTTCCTTTTTGAGTGTGCAGACCTAATTTTCTGTATTTGTTATATTTAGTCGCTCGGTAGGGGCGACTCAAGGTTTGTTTTGCACCTCTTATTCAATATTTGCCTATTTTTTATTGTGATTAGGTGTGCCCTCCGTTTACTTATATTGTTAAAAATTATCAGTATTAACAGTTTTGGGATGTTGAGTCTGGTTACTTTTAAGCATCCTTGTAACATCTCTGATATAATTCAGTACTGCCTCTCCATATGGGAACTATCCCTAGTGGTTACTGTGGCTTCTTTCCTGCTATGATAACGCTGTCAGGGGATATGTATAATAGTATAATCTCTCTAAAATTGGTGATGATTCATGGGAACAAAGCAGATGTCAGAGTGGGTTTGGGAATCTAGTTGGAAGATGAAGGCAGGAGAATGTCTTAAAGGAAACTATACCCCCCAAACAATGTAGGTCTCTATTAAAAGATACTGAGTAAAACAGCTCATGTGTAAAACCCTGTTTCATGTAAATGAACCATTATCATAATAATATACTTTTTTAGTAGTATGTGCCATTGGGTAATCATAAATAGAAAATTGCCATTTTAAAATATAAGGGCCGCCCCCTGAGATCGTACGATTCACCGTGCACACATACAAACCACATTTAAGGTCACATGAGCCAATTAACAGACAGAGTTGTGTCTTTTGCTTCCACACTTCTTCCTGTTACAGTTAGTGTTGTAGTATTTCTGGTCAGGTGATCTCTGAGGCAGCACAGATAGAGTCATGAAATGGTGGCTCAAGGCAAGAGATGTAAAAGGGCAATATTTATGTAAATATATATTCCAGTTTGGTAAGATTCTTTAATATATCATTCAATTTGTTATAAACTATCTGTTGCTTAAGTATTCATTTTGGGGGTATAGTTTTCCTTTAAGCCTGGTACTGAATACAGTCTCTAATTACAGGTGAGAAACGAAAGCAGATTAGAAGCAACTTAATTAAAAAGGAAAAAACATCCATAACAAAGACTCTTTCTTTATTTGTAAGAACACAACTTTAACCCGATGGCTGGGGATGCTGCTAGTTGAAGTCCACTGAAAACATTTTAAAATATAGAGAACACGTAGGTCACAATAGACTTAGAATTGTCTTTACCTTTTACCTAAAAAAGCACAACTGTTTACTGAAACACAGGAACTTGAAGGTAGCAGCCACAAACTATCAATAAGGACTAATGTAAATTTAGGCAAGTGTTATTAACAGTAGACATCAAAAGCACTAACTGACTGGTGACAAATTGAACATAGGCTGAGTCATGCATGTATAGAGAACACACTCAGAGCAAAAACAACTTGGCAAAAAAGGTGGTTTGAAAATCAATTTTTACTATTTGTTCAAAAAAGCATTTAATACAGACAATGCCTTACAATATGGCATAATTTTCACAATGTTTAAAAATAAGTATCAACCACCCATTAGTTATATACAGCAAGAAAGAAAACAGCAAGGGAGCGGATACACCTACCAGAAAAATGAGAATGGCCCCAACGTTTCGGCACCAAGGCCTTTGTCAAGGGGATTCTGATGTTAACCAAGTTCACTAGAGGTATAAATACCCTGTTCAATCATCTGCTGGACGCTTCGTTCGCGCGCTACCTGATGAGTCAGTGATTTTGGTTACCTTAAGTAGGGGTAACAATTGTTTCTGCACCTCTAACTAACCTTTGAACTTTTCTGGTGTGCCCTCCATTCATTACTAATTATGTATAGAGAACAGTCTGAATTCATATATGGTATCAAATGGGCAGACAATGAGTTGGTTTATGAAGTAAGGCAAGCAGAGAAAAAGAGAACAAACCTTGATGAATGTCAGGTAGATACTCAATTAAGTAACCGAGTAAAGCACCTGGAGGGGTGTCTCTCGAAATACAGTAGCAGCAAGAAATAGGTTCTGGACTGTACCATGCAGGAGACAAAATTGGTCACTAGTGCAAAAATAATTTGCAATTCATTCACAATGTGAATAAATGTTCGGAAATTGAAAAATTTGCGAACAATTTGCCCCTCACATGACAGTAAGGGGCCCATTTACTAAGGGTCGAAGTGAATTTTCGAATTCAAAAACTTCGAATTTCAAACTAATTTTTGGGTACTTCAACCATTGAATAGGCCAAAATTCGATTCGAATTGAAAATACTTTACAAATTTGACCATTTGAAAATCGAAGTACAGCCTCTTTAAAAAACTTCACCTCGACACTTCCCCGCCTTAAACCTGCCGAATTGCTGTTTAGCTTATGGGGGACCTCCTAGAACCTCTCTGACTCTTTGGCTAAGTTTTTAGAAGTCAAGGGTTTTTTTTTACGATCCTTCGATTCGAAGGATTAAATCGTTCAATCAAACGATTTTTACTTCACTCGAAAACGGCCATTTTAGATCAAAAAAATATTTTGACTATCGAAGTATCACATTCAATGGTCAAATTTTTAACTTCGAAATTCGACCCTAAGTAAATGTGCCCCTAAGTTATTTATACTGAATTTTATAGTTTGTGATAGTGCTCAGTGTATGTAATAACATTTTCTGAAACTGCAGAGCAGGTGTTAAAGGTTTGCAATGCAATAAAAGCCTAAAGAAGAATATTACATTGCGACATACAAATTTTTATTTGCAGAGTATAGCTCTTTGCAAATTGTATTACATTTTACCTTTCTGCACTCTTTACATCCTCTGCAAACCAGCTTGAATATTAGGAAAGGAATAACGCAGCTAAGTTTTTTCTCAGGTGTGTTTAGGCAGGATCATTTGTGATGTGCATGGATACAGTGAAGTTTACTGTGACATATTAGTGTGCTTGTTAGTCTTACACTGTTAAATCTTTGCTTTTTGAAAATGGTTAAAGTGAAACCTCAATTTTACATACCCTCATTTTACTTTTTCCTGTATTTAAAGGGGTGGTTCACCTTTAAGGTAACCTTTATTATGTTATAGAATGGCCAATTTTAAGCAACTTTTCATTATTTATTTTTTATAGTTTTATAGTTATTTTATTCTGACTCTTTGCAGCTATCAAATGGGCATTGCTGACCCCTTCTAAAAATCAAATATAAAATAAAAATCTCTATAAAGCTACATGTATTGTTATTGTTTTTTAATACTGATCCTTCTATTCAGGCCATCTCCTATTATTATTCCAGACCCTTATTCAAATCAATGCATGGTTGCTAGGGTAATTTGGACCCTAGTTACCAGATTACTTTAGATGCAAATTGAAGAGCTGCTGAATAAAAAGCTAAATGACTCAAAAACCTTCAATAATAAATACATAATAATAAAATAATGAAAACCAATTGCAAATTGTCAGTTTTAATTTACTTTAATATTTTTTCCATGAAAAAAGTATAATTTTATTTTTCAGAAAGTATAATTTTTTTTTTTCAGAAATACAAAGTTGTTGCGGCATTAAGACGATTCAGGGGTTTTAGTGTAGTATATTGATTTACTAATACAGGTGTGGGATCCGTTATCCGGAAACCCGTAATCCAGAAAGTTCTGAATTACGGAAAGACCGTCTCCCATAGACTCCATTATAATCAAATAATCCAAATTTTTAAAAATTATTTCCTTTTTCTCTTTTATAATAAAACAGTACCTTGTACTTGATCCAAAATAAGATATAATTAATCCTTATTGGAAGCAGAACCAGCCTATTGGGTTTATTTAATGTTTACATGATTTTCTAGTAGTCTTAAAGTGTGAAGATCCAATTTACAGAAAGACCTATTATCCGGAAAGCCCGAGGTCCCGAGCATTCTGGATAATAGATCCCATACCTGTATTTCAAACGTTTTAACAACACATGAACACTTGCATCAGGTTTTAGAAAGAATCTGAGCAACACCAATCTATTGGTTCAGAACTTACTTAGTAGAGGAATGTTGCAGTAGAGAGCAGAAACTCTGGCAAACCTCAGAATTCAAGTAGACTAATCCAAGTTATAATCCTGTAAATATCAAATGAAATAGAGATGTGGACCTGTCTCACTATGCTTTTCTCTTTCCTGGGAATTATAAGCCATTTTCATTTCATGATAATACCAGCTTTACACTGCTAATAAAATGAATGTGTTACCTAAGTGCTATCTCTCTTTTCCCTCTCCAGAGGTGAGGGCCTGTCAGAACAACTCTGAATAAGAAAAACAAAAAAATAAAAATAATTAAGGGATACAATCCCGAAACGGGTTAGGCGGTTCACAGCAGTTTTTTCCCAATAAATCTATCCAGAAGTGCCGTCTGCCTGTGGAGTTTTTGCCTGTCAGAACAACACTAGCTTATTTTACTGAAGAAGAATGCTTCCCTAACTAGCGCAGGACACTCCTGTTATACATTCACAATATGAGCAAACAAGTAAACATGGAAACAGCTCAGAAGAGCAAATTCAGATTTGTTTATATGGCAGGTAGTGATGGGCGAATTTGCGCCGTTTCTCTTCGGCGGAAAATTCGCAAATTTCCAGCAAAACAGCGAAAAATTTGCGAAATGGCGCCGGCGTCTCGTTTTTGACGCCGGTGCCCATTTCTTGATGCCGTCATCGAAAACGGGTGCCCCCCAGGTTTTTTCCGACCCGGCGAAAATGTTTTTTTACGCCGACGAATTTTTTCAGCGAATTTTCGCGGGCGTTTCTCGAATTTATTCGCTGGCGGTGAATCACGCAAATTCGCTGCGAATTCGCGCCTGGCGAATAAATTCGCCCATCACTAATGGCAGGGTATATGTCCTCTTTAATATGTAAGCAAATAAACTGTACAAACCACGGATATTAACAAGATCACCATTTGAGAAATTACCTGATTGCTTAGTAGCAAAGTAAAATTCAAATAAAAACCGAAGGGTATATGTGCCCTTTAATGGGCATAAATGCATTAAAATGTCTTAAATTATATTAATGGAAACAACTAAATGGAGCATTATACTAATCTTACTTTCTGCTGACAAGTAAAGCTATTTTATGTGCAAAGTTGTATTATATTTCTTTTAATATATTATTATTATTAGGATGGTTAGAAAACAAACCAACCATGACAAAAATAGAAAGTTGATTAGGTATGTAATAACAAGGCTTTTATTATTTAGAACCCCTGTCATTCTTTTCTAGAGCTATGTTATACTGCAATGCAGTTTAGCAATTACAATAAATATCATGCATGGTTCTTGACAGGGCTGCACAAAAGGACAATTAATAAACTGCTACCTACACTTCCAGACAAGACTGTAATGACCATTGATTTTAAAACAAACCATAAAATACAGATGAAGGCTGATCCAATAAGATGATGGGAATTTTTATACATGAACCTAAAACAATTATATTTTTTTTCAAGGAGCTATGCTCATAATGGCATAATAATGGAGAAATTCAAAGCATAATTAGGGGGTCTAAAGTAATCTCATAATTTGGCCACAATTTCATTCATAGGCAGAAATGCTTATCGCCTCCTATATAGAGATAAAACGTTTTAAATAAATATTTTTTCATTTGTGTTGATTTGATAAATCTTGTAGAGCTATTGAGTTTTCATATAAACAGCAAATATATATATATATATATATATATATATATATATATATATATATATATATATATATATATATATATATATATGTGTATTATCTTTGGTGGGAGAAAGACCATACCTGCTTTTCTCTTTATTTAGCATGATCTCTTCCAAAGACACCATTCAGCAGGGGTTGGGAAAGTGGGCATTTAAAGGAGAGCCACCTCCCCATATTATAACACAATGAAATGCAGCTCATCCCTTAATATATATATATATATATATATATATATATATATATATGTGTTCGTCTGGGTGGCACACCGTATCGTATCGATTATCTGGGTGCAGGGTAAAAAATCATACAAGCTTCAAATGACCAGCAACTCCAGGGATTTCTGTGAAAAGTTTTTTATGTGGTTATTCATGTGCAGTACAGCCAACGTGACGTTTCGGTCCCCTCTGGGACCATTCTCAAGGCAACTCCACCCTATACCCATAGGGGTATAAGTAGCCAATAGTGATGAATCAATTAAGGAAGTTACATCATCAAAAAGTGACATGTGCTAAAAAGTAATAATGTTATCATTTAAATATCTAAAAATGGATAAAAAATTACATTAATATACCAAGGTGCTCACTGTGATATATAGATCAGTGTAAAATACAATAATAGATACTTTAAGTATCTATTATTGTATTTTACACTGATCTATATATCACAGTGAGCACCTTGGCATATTAATGTAATTTTTTATCCATTTTTAGATATTTAAATGATAACATTATTACTTTTTAGCACATGTCACTTTTTGATGATGTAACTTCCTTAATTGATTCATCACTATTGGCTACTTATACCCCTATGGGTATAGGGTGGAGTTGCCTTGAGAAAGGTCCCAGAGGGGACCGAAACGTCACGTTGGCTGTACTGCACATGAATAACCACATAAAAAACTTTTCACAGAAATCCCTGGAGTTGCTGGTCATTTGAAGCTTATATATATATATATATATATATATATATATATATATATATATATATATATATATATATACAAATGTTTAAAATGTCTTCATTTTAAAGAGATACATGTCATAAAAAAAGCTTAATTCTTTACAACATGTAATTAGCTAAACAATAAAAGTTTTGGGATCTTGATCCCCTAGAGTAATCTGTACTTAATAGCACAGGTATGGGACACCCATTATCCAGACGCCCATTATCCAGAAAGCTCCGAATTATGGGAAAGCCACCTCTCATATAGACTCCATTTTAAGCAAATAATTCAGATTTGTAAAAAATGATTTTCTTTTTTCACTGTAATAATAAAAATGTGTATTGTACTTGATTCTAACTAAGAAATAATTAATCCTTATTTAAAGCAAACAACTTAAGGTATGACTTAAGGTATGGAGATCCAAATTACTGACTGTAAAAAACCCTTACCCTTAAACCCCCAGGTCCGAGCATTATGAATAACAGGCCACTTACCTGTATACAATGTAAACACACTCTAATCCAAAGTTTGTTTGTGGTGGTAAGGCATATTAATGAGAGTAAAAACATGAACATTAATGAAGAGGAATGTGAAGAATAGATTAAATCAGTTTGTTTTAATTATTACTTGGAATTTTATCAGTTATATCTTTTATATATCTTTTATAAACAAGTTTTTAAAATCAAGCATCATCTATACCCTAATGGGGTTATTGAAGAGTTAAAAAGTTGTTCATGTTCTCCTGAGGAAGTCTAAAAATATGTTGAGAATGTTGTAAATGATTACAGGAGCTATTCCTGGAACAATGATGCTGTGTACGGCAAAGTGTAAAGGTATGTACACCTAAAGAACTTCTTGTTTTCTTTCCCATGTGAAACAGTTCTTTGACTACTTTGCCAAGAGTTTGCCAAAAATAATTGTGGATTTTGTGGGTTATTTATTAAAATTCAAATCTGACAATACTCCAGCTAAAACTCAAAATCATGTAAGTCAATGGCAGATTTTGTTACCTTTGGAACATGGTTTATGCCTTCATGGTTCTCATATAATGAAGTGGATTAAGGAAGCAGTTGATGAAGGGGTCAACATGGCCACAAAACGTAATAAGAGTGATAGGTTTGAAGATAGCACTTCAGTCTCATGTAGAAATCAGAAGAGTCAGAAGAAGAGGAGTGTGAAGAAGAACAATTTAGTTCAATATTCGATTATTCATTAGTAGAGCCTTTAATTAAGGCTGTGAGGAATCAGTTGGAGTTACCAGAAAAGGTTCAACAACAATCATCTTCGACAAATCCATTTAAATTTCTGAGAAAGGATAAGGCTACTTTCCCCTTGCATGAGGTAATTAAGGAGATCATTTTAAAAGAGTGGGAAAAGACTGATGCAAAATTTCCTATTCATCCAAAGGTACAAAAGCTTTATCCATTTGCTGATGAAGAAGAGCTGATTTGGGAGAAGACTACTAAAGTGGATGCAGCAGTTTCGAGGCTATCCAGAAAAACACTACTTCCGGTAGAAGATATTGTATCATTCTTAAATTCAGTGGATAGGAAGATGGAAGCATCTTTAAAGAAATCCTATATAGCTTTAGGAGGTACATGCAGGCCAGCTTTGGCATTGACTTCAGTTTCCAGAGCAACGCAGATGTGACTGCAAAATGTGGAAACAGCTTTGAAGGAAGGAGTCAGCAGAAGAAACATTATTGATGCATTAGCAGAAATAAAATTAGCGGCAGATTTTGTCACCGAAACTTTGGTTGATATGGTGAGATCTTCATCGAGAGCTATGACGCTATCGGTTTCGGCAAGAAGAGCCTTATGGCTTAGAGCTTGGAGTGCAGATATTTAATTGATATTGAATTTGTGTAATCTACCATTCGAGGGACAAATGCTCTTTGGGTCAAAATTGGAAGACATAATTAAACAGGAGGAAAAAGTGTGTTTTTGCCACAAGAAGAGAACTTTTAAACCAGCGGGGTTTCGGACAGATAGATCTTCCTTTCAGAGTAAGACTTCTTTTGCAGAACAGAAACAGTCTCGATTTACAAGACAACCTACTCAGTGGAGAGGAGGACAATATTCCCGCTTTAGAACACAGAGGGGTAGAGGAACTGAAGTCAAGTCAACACACAAATTCTGAGTCCTTGGCAGTCCATGCTTCAAGAATACCCAGAAGACTAACAGAGTTTGTGGAAGTATGGACAAAGTCAATAAGTGACCAGTGGGTATTACAGACTTTAAGAAAAGGCTATTTTTTGGTATTCAAAGAAGTTCCGAAGCTCAATCATTGGGTAAAATCAGAGATTCCTACTTTGGTGGAACAAAGAGAAATTCTGGTCATATACGTTCAACAATTGTTAAAGGAAGGAGATATTATTCCAGTCCCACGCGAGTTTTGAGGTCAAGGAATTTATTCAGTTCTTTTTATGTTAAAGAAAAAGACAGGAGACTTTCGTCCAGTGCTGGATTTAAGACCAGTAAATATGTTTCTGCAAATAAAGAGGTTCAAAATGGAGTCCATTTTTTCGATAATAAAGGAGATTCAGCCAAAGGATTGGCTTCTGTCTTTAGATTTAAAAGATGCATACTTCCATGTTCCAATTGCTGTTCCCCACCAAAAATTTCTAATATTTGCTTTAAGTCAAGACCATCATTATCAGTTTGCCTGCCTACCATTCGGCTAGCCACATTGCCGCAAGTTTTTCAAAGATTCTACAGTTTCTAATTGCGGAAACCAGGAGAAGAGGGATCCAAATATTCCATTATCTAGATGACATTCTGATGAAAGTGCAAGACGCAGAAGTCCTAAATCAAAGAGAAGTGGTGATCAAAATTCTGCAGGATCAGGGATGGGTACTGAATTGGGAAAAGAGTCAGCCAGTACCTTCTCAGGACTTGATATATTTAGGAGCCAGATTTTGACAAATAGCAGTGCAGTGACTCTACCAGAAGAAAAGAAGAAAAGAAGAAAAAGATAAGGTTGGCAGTCACAGGGTTGATAAAGAAACCTTGGAGCTCAGCCAGAGAAGTAGGGATGTAGCGAACGTCGGAAAAAAAGTTCGCGAACATATTCGCGAACTTGCGTCAAAAATGCGAACAGTTCGCGAACGTCGCGAACCCCATAGACTTCAATGGGAAGGCGAATTTTAAAAGCTAAAAAAGACATTTCTGGCCAGAAAAATTATTTTAAAGTTGATTAAAGGGTGTAACGACCTGGACAGTGGCATGCCAGAGGGGGATCAAGGGCAAAAATGTATCTGAAAAATACATTGTTGACACAGCGCTGCGTTTTGTGCTGTAAAGGGCAGAAATCACACTACATTTCTAAACCTGTGTAATAAACTGCTTTAAAACGTCCGTCTACATGCCAATCAAGTCGTGTAAAGGTTACAGCCTGTTCACACGCAAAGACGAAACGCGGCGCTTACTGCAACGCAAAAAAAACGCAAAGAGCTTTCATGAATGATACCGTCAAGTGAGCAAATAATAGTTGTTAATTACTAGTTGAGCTTGTCACCTCCAGGATGTTCGTCCTGTTGGTGGCAATATTTCTGTAGTGGTGTGTTTAGCAGTCACCGTGCTTGTGCGCACGTGCACGGTCAGGCAGAGGTAATTCAATGTACAGTGAAGTGAACCAAAAAACACTGATTCTGCAGTGTGGGCCCAGTTTTGGTCTACTTTATTGATCACCTGCGCTGACCATAAAAGATGCGATTTTGCCACTGTTGCAGAACCCTGAAAAATTAGGCATGTGTACTTTCCTGAAAAATTATGTTTTTTTTGTCGCAGCCACTGAAGCACAGAGGCCAGAAAAAATATGCCATATGAATGCTAAAAATATAATTTTTTTTTGTCGCAGCCACTGAAGCACAGAGGCCAGAAAAAATATGCCATATAAATGCTGAAAATATGAATTTTTTTTGGTCGCAGCCACTGAAGCACAGAGGCCAGAAAAATATGCCATATAAATGCTAAAATAGTCATTTTTTTTGTCGCAGCCACTGAAGCACAGAGGCCAGAAAAAATATGCCATATAAATGCTGAAAATAGTAATTTTTTTGGTCGCAGCCACTGAAGCACAGAGGCCAGAAAAAATATGCCATATAAATGCTGAAAATAGTCATTTTTTTTGTCGCAGCCACTGAAGCGCAGAGGCCAGAAAAAATATGCCATATAAATGCTGAAAATAGTCATTTTTTTGGTCGCAGCCACTGAAGCACAGAGGCCAGAAAAAATATGCCATATAAATGCTGAAAATAGTCATTTTTTTTGTCGCAGCCACTGAAGCACAGAGGCCAGAAAAAATATGCCATATAAATGCTAAAAATAGTCATTTTTTTTGTCGCAGCCACTGAAGCACAGAGGCCAGAAAAAATATGCCATATAAATGCTGAAAATATTCATTTTTTTTTGTCGCAGCCACTGCAGCACAGAGGCCAGAAAAAATATGCCATATAAATGCTGAAAATATAAAAAAAATTGTCGCAGCCACTGAAGCACAGAGGCCAGAAAAAATATGCCATATAAATGCTGAAAATATTCATTTTTTTTGTCGCAGCCACTGAAGCACAGAGGCCAGAAAAAATATGCCATATAAATGCTGAAAATATGAATTTTTTTGGTTGCAGCCACTGAAGCACAGAGGCCAGAAAAACTCAGGATTTACCTGGATTCAAATGAAACCAGTAGGGTTTGCACCCTAGTTTGTAACGGTGGCGGAGGGAGGAGGACGCTAAAGGACAGCTGTGTGTGGAGTCATAAGGCGTGCAGAGAAGGACAGCTGCATGGGGAGTCAGAACAAGTCTTCCGGTGCGCAGTAACCCTCCGAGATCTACGCCTCGTTCATTTTAATAAAGGTCAGGTAATCCACACTTTTGTGACTTAGGCGAGTTCTCATCTCAGTTACAATACCTCCTGCTGCACTGAAGGTTCTTTCTGAGAGGACACTTGAGGCGGGGCAAGACAAGAGGTTCATGGCAAATTGTGACAGCTCTGGCCACAGATCAAGCCTGCGCATCCAGTAGTCCAGGGGTTCATCGCTCCTCAGAGTGTCGATATCTGCAGTTAATGCCAGGTAGTCCGCTACCTGCCGGTCGAGGCGTTCTTTGAGGGTGGATCCAGAAGGGTTCTGGTGCTGCCTTGGACTGAAAAACATTTGCATGTCTGACGTTACAGAGTGGCCAAAGTGCTTTGTCCTTGCAGGTGCGCTCGTGGCAGGATTACTGGCACCTCTGCCCCTGGAATGTTGATGAGTTCCTGAAGTGACATCACCCTTAAAAGCATTGTACAACATGTTTTGCAGGCTGGTTTGTAAATGCAGCATCCTTTCGGACTTGTGGTACGTTGGTAACATTTCTGCCACTTTATGCTTGTACCGAGGGTCTAGTAGCGTTGCGACCCAGTACAGGTCCTTCTCCTTAAGCCTCTTGATACGGGGGTCCTTCAACAGGCATGACAGCATGAAAGACCCCATTCTCACAAGGTTGGATGCAGAGGTATCCATCTCCGCTTCCTCGTTATCAAGGACTACATCATCCACGGTCTCCTCCCCCCAGCCACGTACAAGACCAGGGGTCCCCAAAAGGTCACCACAAGCCCCCTGGGAAGCCTGCTCCTGTTGGTCCTCCTCCACAAAGCCACCTTCCTCCTCTGACTCCACTTCTGACACCTCTCCCTGCGTTGCAGCAGGTTCCTGGGCTTGTTCTGGTGATCCTGACCAGAAATCGTGCGCTTCCTGCTCCTCGTCAAGCTGGTCTACAGCCTCATCTGTCACTCGTCGCACGGCACGCTCCAGGAAGAAAGCAAAGGGTATTAGGTCGCTGATGGTGCCTTCGGTGCGACTGACCATGTTTGTAACCTCTTCAAAAGGGCGCATGAGCCTGCAGGCATCGCGCATAAGCACCCAGTAACGTGGGAAAAAAATCCCCAGCTCTGCAGATCCAGTCCTACCACCCAGTTCAAACAGGTATTCATTGACGGCTCTTTGTTGTTGCAGCAGACGTTCCAACATGAGGAGCGTTGAATTCCAGCGAGTCTGGCTGTCGCAAATTAAACGCCTGACTGGCATGTTGTACCGCTGCTGAATGTCAGCAAGGCGTGCCATGGCTGTGTAGGAACGTCTGAAATGGGCTGACACCTTCCTGGACTGCCTGAGAACGTCCTGGAATCCTGGGTACTTCGAGACAAAACGTTGGACTATTAAATTCAGAACATGTGCCATGCAGGGCACATGTGTTAAATTGCCCAGTCTCAGTGCTGCCAACAGATTGCTTCCATTGTCACACACCACTTTTCCGATCTTCAGTTGGTGTGGGGTCAGCCACCGATCGGCCTGTGACTGCAGAGATGACAGGAGTACAGATCCGGTATGGTTTCTGCTTTCCAGGCACGTCATCCCCAAGACAGCATGACAACGGCGTACCTGGCACGTCGAATAGCCTAGGGGGAGCTGGGGGTGCACAGGTGTGGAGGAAGAGGACCCAGCAGCAGAGGAGGAAGAAGAGGAAGAAGACGAGGTTGAGAGCGAAGGAGGAGTAGAGGTGGTGGCAGAACCGCGTGCAATCCGTGGCGGTGACACCAACTCCACTGTTGTTGTTGAGCCACACATTCCCTGCTTCCCAGCCATTACCAAGTTCACCCAGTGGGCAGTGTAGGTGACATACCTGCCCTGACCATGCTTGGAGGACCATGCGTCAGTAGTCATATGGACCTTTGGCCCAACACTAAGTGACAGAGATGCAGTGACTTGGCTCTGCACATGGTGGTACAGGTGTGGTATTCCCTTTTTTGAAAAAAAATTGCGGCTGGGTACCTTCCACTGCGGTGTCCCAATTGCTACAAATTTGCGGAAGGCCTCAGAGTCCACCAGCTGGTATGGTAAAAGCTGGCGGGCTAAGAGTGCAGACAACGCCGGGCAAGGGGGTGACTCGCAGACATTGGCTTCTTACGCTTAAACATGGCCCTCACAGAAACTTGGCTGGGGGCAGATGACTGGGAATGGGAACTGGTGGTCAAGGTGGAAGGCGGAGTGGAGGGTGGTTCTGACGGGTCAAGGACAGCAGAGGTAGAGCAGTAAGATGCTGGACCAGAAGGAGGGTGGCTTTTAGTTTGTCTGTTGCCTTTGAGGTGTTGCTCCCAAAGTGCTTTGTGCTTGCCGTTCATGTGCCTTCGCATAGAAGTTGTACCTATGTGGCTGTTGGGCTTCCCAAGACTCAGTTTCTGACTGCACTCATTGCAAATTACAACGCTTTTGTCAGAGGCACACACATTAAAAAAATCCCACACTGCTGACCTTTTTGAAGCTGGCAATCTGGCGGTAACAGTAGAAGTTGGACGGCGTTGGCGGCAATGGCGGGTGCTTTGGCCGGCTGACCACAGGTGCCGATACATGTTGTTGCCCTACTGTTCCCTGCGAGCTGTCCTAGAGGGAAAATTGTGGAAGCACTCAAGGCTAAATCAAAATATATTTAAATATAATGGAAGTGCTACTTACAATGCACTTCCCTGGGCCCCTGTCTCATAAATAATTCAGTATAAATGCAAGTGCATGTTTACAAAACAGGGGTTTTTAGTTACCAAAGTTATGATCATAAAATTGAAAAGCCACCATACCACGTCAAGGTAAACCCCATATGGCGGTCCCTAACTTATTTTAAAAAGAAAAATTTTCTCTGCATAATAGCATTACCTGTGTTCAGTGTGTGTTGAGCATTGGTTTCAAT
Source organism: Xenopus laevis (assembly GCF_017654675.1). Taxonomy (NCBI): domain Eukaryota; kingdom Metazoa; phylum Chordata; class Amphibia; order Anura; family Pipidae; genus Xenopus; species Xenopus laevis. Next base: position 17,164,417 of record NC_054386.1, read on the forward strand.
TTGAAGGCTGAATCCTCCCCCGCCAGTAAAGGCTTTTAAGAGAGAGGGATTGCCCAAACCAACGCCCACATTTAAAAGCGTAGGACCACCAATAGTTTTAAAGGGTGGGTATGGGGTGCTATTGAAAAACCACATGAAGCTATGCCACAGCTTCAGGCCAATATACTATATTAGAGGGAAAATTGTGGAAGCACTCAAGGCTAAATCAAAATATATTTAAATATAATGGAAGTGCTACTTACAATGCACTTCCCTGGGCCCCTGTCTCATAAATAATTCAGTATAAATGCAAGTGCATGTTTACAAAACAGGGGTTTTTAGTTACCAAAGTTATGATCATAAAATTGAAAAGCCACCATACCACGTCAAGGTAAACCCCATATGGCGGTCCCTAACTTATTTTAAAAAGAAAAATTTTCTCTGCATAATAGCATTACCTGTGTTCAGTGTGTGTTGAGCATTGGTTTCAATTTGAAGGCTGAATCCTCCCCCGCCAGTAAAGGCTTTTAAGAGAGAGGGATTGCGAGCTGTCCTCCCTGCTTCTTCTAAGTCTTATTCTCCTCCTGCCTCTCTGACTCTCCGTCTCTCCATCTGAACTATCCTCCTCTTGCTCTCTTCTACTGGGCACCCACAAAACATCAATCTCCTCATCATCATTCTCCTCAGATGCATCAATTTCTTCTAACAGCTCACAGAAGGAAGCAGCAGCGGGGACCTCCTCATCACTCATTATGTCCATCTCTGTTGTGTTCTCTGCCAGAATTAAATCTGGTGTAACGTCCTCATCTCCTTCATCTTCTTCTGCCAATAATGGTTGCGCATCACTCAGTTCAAGAAACTCATGTGAAAATAACTCCTCTGACTCCAGTGAAGAAGGGGCGCCGGTGGTGGAGGAAGTGTAACGTGGGGTGCCCATAGCAGTGGAGGATGAGGATGTTGTGGTAAAGTTAGAAACGGTAGAGGATGGGGTGTGCTGTGTAAGCCAGTCAACTACCTCTTCAGCATTTTGGGAGTTCAGGGTCATTGCCTTTTTAAAACTGGGCAATTTCCTAGGGCCACAGGATAGCATAGCAGCACGGCCCCTAGTGCCTCTGCGTGGCGGCCTGCCTTTGCCTGGCATAATTTTTAAAACAACAAGACGGTATTATTATTGATATTTAGACAGATTGTGAAAAAGCTCACACAGCTAGATGGCAGTTGTTTGAAAATGAAGAACACACTGGGCAAACAAATTGAAACAATGCCTGCAAGGTCAACGTATACACTACTACAGCAGTGGATACGGAATATATTATTGCTGCTTGAAAAACGTCACTCAGGTGGTGGTTCTGGAGACGGTATTATTATTGATATTTAGACAGAATGTGAACAAGCTCACACAGCTCGGTGGCAGTTGTTTGAAAATAAAGAACACACTGGGCAAACAAATTGAAACAATGCCTGCAAGGTCAACGTATACACTACAGCAGTGGATACGGAATATATTATTGCTGCTTGAAAAACGTCACTCGGGTGGTGGTTCTGGAGACGGTATTATTATTGATATTTAGACAGAATGTGAAAAAGCTCACACAGCTAGATGGCAGTTGTTTGAAGAACACACTGGGCAAACAATGCCTACAAGGTCAACGTATACACTACTACAGCAGTGGATACGGAATATATTATTGCTGCTTGAAAAACGTCACTCGGGTGGTGGTTCTGGAGACGGTATTATTATTGATATTTAGACAGAATGTGAAAAAGCTCACACAGCTAGATGGCAGTGGTTTGAAGAACACACTGGGCAAACAATGCCTACAAGGTCAATGTATACACTACTACAGCAGTGGATACGGAATATATTATTGCTGCTTGAAAAACGTCACTCGGGTGGTGTTTCTGGAGACGGTATTATTATTGATATTTAGACAGAATGTGAAAAAGCTCACACAGCTAGATGGCAGTTGTTTGAAGAACACACTGGGCAAACAATGCCTACAAGGTCAACGTATACACTACTACAGCAGTGGATACGGAATATATTATTGCTGCTTGAAAAACGTCACTCGGGTGGTGGTTCTGGAGACGGTATTATTATTGATATTTAGACAGAATGTGAAAAAGCTCACACAGCTCGGTGGCAGTTGTTTGAAAATGAAGAACACACTGGGCAAACAAATAGAAACAATGCCTGCAAGGTCAACGTATACACTACAGCAGTGGATACGGAATATATTATTGCTGCTTGAAAAACGTCACTCGGGTGGTGGTTCTGGAGACGGTATTATTATTGATATTTAGACAGAATGTGAAAAAGCTCACACAGCTAGATGGCAGTTGTTTGAAGAACACACTGGGCAAACAATGCCTACAAGGTCAACGTATACACTACTACAGCAGTGGATACGGAATATATTATTGCTGCTTGAAAAACGTCACTCAGGTGGTGTTTCTGGAGATGGTATTATTATTGATATTTAGACAGAATGTGAAAAAGCTCACACAGCTAGATGGCAGTTGTTTGAAGAACACACTGGGCAAACAATGCCTACAAGGTCAACGTATACACTACTACAGCAGTGGATACGGAATATATTATTGCTGCTTGAAAAACGTCACTCGGGTGGTGGTTCTGGAGACGGTATTATTATTGATATTTAGACAGAATGTGAAAAAGCTCACACAGCTAGATGGCAGTGGTTTGAAGAACACACTGGGCAAACAATGCCTACAAGGTCAACGTATACACTACTACAGCAGTGGATACGGAATATATTATTGCTGCTTGAAAAACGTCACTCGGGTGGTGTTTCTGGAGACAGTATTATTATTGATATTTAGACAGAATGTGAAAAAGCTCACACAGCTAGATGGCAGTTGTTTGAAGAACACACTGGGCAAATAATGCCTGCAAGTGCACTACTATTGGTGCACTACTATGAAGAACAGCAAACAGCACTGGACACATTAAAGAACAGTAAGATAAGTAAAATAAAAAAAAATATATATGTATATTAAAAAAAAATAATTACTCGGGTTGGTGCTGCTGAACTACTAGGAGCAGCACAGTAGCACACCAGTCCCACTCCCCAACACAGCTAGACTAATAGCACTGGGCTCTTATAGTAGCAAAGTAAAAAAAACAAAAAAGAAAATAAAAGCAGTCCTTACAAGGACTATTGGGTTATTACAGCAGTCAGCAGATGAGATCAGAAGAGATCAGTGCCCAGCCACAGCAGCTACATACAGAGCACTGCAGTAGAAGGTAGATTACTAGCCAGCAAAGCTACCTAACCTAAAATGTCCCTCAAATCCCTCCAGAGTTCTGTCCCTCCAATACAGAGCAGTATCAAGTAGATTACTAGCCAGCAAACTTACTATCAACTGTCCCTCAAATCACTAACAGCTCTCTCCCTACACTAGCTCTTCCAAGCACACACAGGCAGAATGAAAAAACGCTGCAGGGCTTCAGTTTATATATGGAAGGGGAGTGGTCCAGGGGGTGTGGGGGTGGTCCAGGAGGGAGAGCTTCCTGATTGGCTGCCATGTATCTGCTGGTCTGGGGTGGGAGGTCAAAAAAAAGCGCCAGCTAAGGCGAACCCAAAATGGCGAACGTCGCACGACGTTCGCGAACATTCGGCGAGCGCGAACAGTCGATGTTCGCGCGAACAAGTTCGCCGGCGAACAGTCCGTGACATCCCTACAGAGAAGTGAGCAGGGTGTTAGGTCTTCAAATTTCAACTTTCCCGATGATAAAGTGGGCTCGGTGGCATGTCAGACCTCTGCAGAACATGTTCCTGAATCAATGGGATTCGATCAAGCAGGGTAGGAATCAGAAGATTTTTATGCAGGTACAGACCAAGAGAGAGTTGAGATGGTGGCTAAAGGAATGCAATATAACACAGGGATGTTCTCTGGAGAGGTGGAAGATGTTGACAACGGACTCCAGCCCACATGGGTGGCGAGCTCATGTAGGAGCTCATTATCAACAAGGCTTTTGGACAAAAGAAGAACGGAGTCTGTCGGCCAATGTATTGGAACTGAGAGTCTTGTGGAAGGCAATTCAAAGATGCAGTCATATCCTGAAAGGAACAGCACTCTTAGTCAGAATGGACAATGGAGCAGCAGTTGCTTACATAAAGAAACAAGGAGGCACACACAGTCAGAGTTTCTTGAGGGAACTACACGCAATCATGAATTGGGCAGAGAAGACTTTACTAGACATTTTAGCTTTTCACTTCCCAGGGAGGGAGAATATATTAGCAGATTTTCTGAGTCGCAAAATAGTAGACAGACACAAATGGGAGTTGAACCCGGAAATATTTTCTCAGATTGTACAGAAATGGGGCCAACCAAATGTGGATTTAATGGCCACTGTAGCCAATTGGAAAGTACAGACCTTTTTTCCCCAGTTTCATTGCAACCAGGCACTTGCAATGGATGCTCTACAGCAGGATTGGAGTGCAGGTCTCCTTTATATCTTTATTCCGATACCACTAATTACTCACATATTGAGGAAAATCAGAGTGGAAAGAGCAAATATAATTGCAATTATTCCAGATTGGCCAAGGAGAGATTGGTATCCAATACTTAAATCAATGGTGATAAAGAAACCAATGGGGCTGTCACACAGAGTGGATCTGTTAAGACAGGGTCCTATAAACCATCTAAATCCACAGATCCTATGCCTCACAGCTTGGAGGTTGAAAGGGAGAGGTTAAGAAATAATCCACTGCCAGTGGATAAATTGAAACCGCTATGGGGCCCATTGCCAGGAACTCCCTGGTTTCAAACAAGAGACCTGTTGTATTCCTGCCACTACTTCTCCAGCTTGAGACAGGAGGCAGTACGTCTGCAGTCTAATTCTGACAAAGTGCATTCTGTGATGCTGCCTCCCAGCCCATCTTCCCTTAGTCATGCCCTCTTGTCCAGCTGCGGTAATAGCTTGCTTCCCAGACCCCTTGCTGGATTGTTGGCCTTCCTGATTAATTTGTATACATTTTTAGAGCTTTTGTGGTAAAATGCTTTTTTGTCCATACTTTTTATAATCAAAACATTTAATTAATTCAATGACAATTGTGGTTTTAGAGTTTGTTTAGTCATGGTTTCAAAAACCTCTAAAACCACTAAACTCTGACCTTCAATAAATAAGCCTCCACATGTGTGAACAGTTTGTTTATATAAGATTTTTGCACTCTTTGTTTTATATAATGATAATACTAATTTTATTGTCAATTAACAAACTATATAAAAATGGCACATCAGAAACAGATGCCTTAGTGGCTTTTGCATTTCTGTACCCTATACTGAAAATTCTAAATGGTGTGGATATACAAATGTTGCAACAAAACAGCTTTAGAAAGGTTTACAGTAGTTATTACATGAATAAGGCACCCTTATGCCTTACATTGATTTGGTTCTTAATGTTTAGTTTTGTTATAGTTACATGGTAATATCTCCATTTATATTTCCAACATTTTTTGTTAAACCTGTCTCTTAATTATTGGATTGCACACAAAATCTCTTCTATTTTTGACTTGTCAGATTTTACTATAATCTTTATACCTATTAACCACAAATTTCCAGTGTGCTTCTGCATTTTGCATTGCAGTCAGATTTTCTGCAATGCGGTGCTCTCAGCTTTCTTATGAGTCTTTCATATTCCATCTCTTGAACGTGTTTTAACATCCACAGGTACATGTAGTTAAAAATAACCTAAACTACTTGTCATAAATTCATGAAAACTTTACTAATTTCCTCTTTGCTTACATTCTATATCTAAGGGCTACATAACAGTTTTCAGAACGTCAATGATTTAAGTTTTGCTTCTAAGTGCCTTGGGTCTATTATTCTTTTTAATGAGTATGGGTAGGAAAAGAAATAGAATCACAGCCTGTGCTCACTCATGTTGCAGCAGCTCTGAATATTTTATTTCTAAACAGATGTGGTATGCCTTGACACAATACATAAACTGTTGTTCATTTTTTAAACAACTAGAAATTCTGTATACGCTACCTATTATCTTTAAATAACTTATCTAAAAATTTAAAAAACAAATCAAAGTACAGCGAGCTTTGTTCATTTTTTATCACTGCATTTTAGATCATATAAGTGTAGCATGATTCCAAGAAAGAAAGAATTGTAGGCAACATAAAGTGAGAACATAAGTGCATTGAGAGTAATGTAATGCTACATGTGGGACCCATTTCAGCAAATATTAATTCACGCATAACCTTCTAAATATTGCAGCTGACTAGGATAAAATTTATTGATCTCACTTATTATATATATATATATATATATATATATATATATATATATATATATATATATATATATATATATATATATATATAGAAATATATATATATATATATATAGTAACTAGCTAAAAAATTGCCTAGAAAAGGTAATTGTACTTGTTTATAGGAAAGCAAACACATTTAGTTTATCAACATGCAATCTTGTATTTATCTTCATAAATATGTTAAATTTCATGCATTTATTCATGCAGTGGTGTAACTATAGAGGGAGCAGACCCCACAGCCACAGGTGGTATGTGAGGGGTAGGTTTGTTTTTACCCAGAATGCAACATGTTTTTGCCAAAGGAATTTAACTTGTCATACTGTTTAAACCAGCAGTGTTCAGATTGAGCCTACTGCATAAATCAGATAATGTATTGATGATAGGGAAATTCCATTGCATAGAGCATCAATAAAATGCAATTCAGTTGCAATTCAAGCACTTCTGTAAAGTGTTTAATGTGCAATGCACAGTTGAAATTCGCAATGCAATAACAGCTTAAGGAAGAATATTACATTGTAAAATGCTAATTTTTATTCTTATTTGTGCAAAATTATTTTCTCTTTGCGACTTTTATTGCATTCCCCCATATGGTCTAAAAATCTCCACATGGTTGGAAATCCCCTGCTGTGGCCAGCTAAGTGTTTGACCTAAATTGGATCTGGAAGGGGGAGTGAGTAATTTGTCCCATGTACAGAGAGCCCTGGCAGACTTCAGATTTGACTCCCGATTACTTGTGCCTGAGAGAGGGTACTGAAAGGCTCCAGCGTGTCCTCTATTGGAGAACAGATGTTGTTTGTGTGCCTACTACACAGGAGCAACTACCTCTGTCCATCTGGAGAGGTATTTGGTCAGGTAGAGCTACCTGGGGAAATTTCAGAGCTCTTGGGGAAAAGGGACTGTGACTTTCTTTGACCACCAGGAGTGAAGTGTGGGACTTGCTTTAGGAAAGACGCTGCCAAGGTTGGATTTACCACATGGGTTCCCAGGCAGGGGTGAAATTAATATGTGATTGCATTTTATATTTATTCACTTATTTAAAGTTCATTTTGGTTTATTGCAATGGGTGTATTTAATTATTTATTCCTAGTGGGGCCACCGTAGGTGTATCCCTGGATCCCACTAGGTGGAGGCACTGCCATTGAGAGAGATTCCCAGTACCCTTTAATTTCGCAACTGGGAATCCAGGACCTATGTATTGTAATACATAGATGATGCAGATCCTATAATACATGAAGGGGTTAAAATAGGGTTACATTAGCTTAATCATATCACCTTGATCTTGAAGAAGAATCATCTTATTGGTTATATAAGAGTTCTTTGTTTTCCTGTTCTGTGAAGAGATATCACAAATGCTCTTGCAATGGTAACGCCATTGTATACCCGTACGTTCCTATTTCATAGGCATCCGAGTTTATAAAAGCTCTTTACTGGCTTTATCCACTAATGTTTAGGTTAATACATCAGTGAAATACATTTAGATATTTGTTTGAAGTTAGACTACTTCTAAATATTAGCATCTTTACACCTTAAAATTATAAATGTAATCTGATCTTGTGAGTACTAACACTGTTATAGATATGTATAAGGAATAGGGATGTAGCGAACTGTTCTGCTGCGAACTAGTTCGCGCGAACTTCGACTGTTCGCGTCCGCCGCAAGTTCGCGAACGTCGCGCGACGTTAGCCAATAGGCGTTCGCGTCAAAATCGTTCGACCATTCGACCATTCGATCGCTAAAATCGAACGATTTTCGTTCGAATCGAACGATCGAAGCCATTGGATTGAATGAAATCATTCGATCGAATGGCTTCGATCGTTCAATTCGAACGAAAATCGTTCGATCGAATGATTAAAATCCTTCGATCGTTCGAATCGAACGATTTTCGGATGCTCGAAGTTCGCAAACTGTTCGCGAACTGTTCGCATTTTTTGCCGGTGTTCGCGAACGGCGTTCGCGAACACATACTCGGCGGTTCGCTACATCCCTAATAAGGAATGTCTACCTTGTCATTGACAGCATTGCCAAGGCTTTTATTTAGTACCCACATAGATTGTAAGATCTACGGGGCAGAATCTTTCTTCCCACTGTCTCTTACCTTATATGCATAATTAGCATTTTTGGCAGCAGCAAAAAAATTCCCAATTCTTTTGCCTTGTGGGAATTTACATCAGCCAATATTGATTTGGGTTTATCACATTTTTAAATAAAAATAAAAGAAAATATATAAAAAAGAAGCATATTTGTAAGCTTTCATGTGTTTCACAACTGTTCTCACATAGAATGAAGCAGATATATTAATATGGAATGCCATCTGCTAAGTTCTGGTCAGACAGTTCTGTTTCTATGCAGTGTACTTCTTTGCACAGGATATGCATTAGGCTTATAATATGTCTAATGCAGGTGTTGAATGCATTTTCTGAAACCAAGGGTGGCATGTGTTCCTATGCAGTGCTGGATTAAAGATTAAATGGGGCCCTAGGCAGGGTAGTGTTTTGGGCCCTCACCTTTATAACTGCTTTGCAACATGGGGGGGGGGGGTTGTGCCACCTCAGCTGGCATTAGACTAAGGTTAGCAGATTTTTAGAATGAAATGTATGATGGGAGGCAAGATGTGCGGCACTGCAAAATTTGAGTCCACATCCACTTTGGAAGAAACCCCCCCCGATGAACCACTGTCCAATTAATATATAGATAGATAAGTATCTAATTTGCTCATAATTCTCATAAAAACACTGATCCAATTTAATTTATAATGCCAATTAAAAACAGAACGAACATAGTGGCAAATCCAGTTAAAAATGCCCCCAGAACCCATAGCAGGGTGAACATGGTGACAATTCCATGTATAAATGCTCCCAGAGCTCAAAACAGAATGCCACAGCGGTAAATATGTGTATAATACCCCCAGAGCTCAAAAAAAGGATGACATGTCAGTTTCATATACAAATACCCCAGAGCTAAAAACAGATTAACATCATGGCAATTCCAGAGCTCAAAACAGAATGACACAACAGTGGCAATACCATCCATAAATAACCCCAGACCTCAAAAACAGTGGCAATTCCATATATAACTACTCCCAGAGCTCAAAACAGAATGACATAGTGGGAATTCCATGTATATACTCCAAATTACTTGAATTCAAATCAAGGGTACTTATATATGTAAAACTTTAATGGGTGCATTTAATGTTGCATTAATATATAATAAAAAACAAAACATAATGTGATAGTTTAGCCAAAGTGGTTACATACAATAGATCTTTGTTATCATGTTTTAATTTTTATCAAAAATATTTACTGATTGGTTGCTATTGGTAAAATTCATATAGTGATGGGCGAATTTGCGCCATTTTGCTTCGCCGAAAAATTTGCGAATTTTGCGAAATTCGCGAAACGCCAAAAAATTCACGAAACGGCGCCAGCGTCTCGTTTTTGACGCCGGCGCCCTTTTTTGACGCCGGCGCCCCTTTTTTGACGCCGGTCACTATTTGTAACCTTCATGATTCTACAACTATGGCCAGTGACATATTAGACGTTGTTAATTATGTGCTCAATAAGTATACTGAATGATGGGAGATTTGATGATGTCAGATGAAACCATTCCATGTGTAAATACCTGGAGGAATGTACACATGGAATTGCCATGGTCTTATTCTGTTTTGTTGTGTGACAAAAATAGGGAGTTCCCCCACCAAAAAAAGAGGGATCGTTTCTTTAACCCATGGAAAAATCATGGAAAAAATATAATTCTAAGCAGCTTTCAATATACATCTATTAAAGATTTCCAGTAGTTTTAAAGTTATTTAAATATAAATGCTTTTAAAAGCTGTATTTGCTTATCCCTTTCTTTTCTATGGGTCTGGCCTTCAAAACAGTAACAGGAATCAGTTCTCCTCTAGGTATTTTACTCTTTAATTCATTGATTTGTAACTTTGTTTTTAGGAGCATAATAATAATAAAGTTTAATTGTAATTATATTTTTGAATTAAAATGTCTAAACATGTATAATTAACAGTTGCTTTGACTTATATTTTCTTCTCCTGGGCAGAAACTGTTTTCTACCTATCTCTCTATCACTATCTATCTCTATCTATCTGTATCTATTTAGCTATCCATTCATTTAGTTTTGCTTTTAAAAGTATTGGTGTGTGCTTGTGTGCAATACCTCTGGTTTATATAAAGAACTCCATTATCATATTGCTTGTATTAAATGTTTGCACAATCATGTTGTCTCCATCTGCTACTGGGCTTAGTTATTGTGATATACTTTCTGGGCATTTCAGGTAAAACCAAGCAAGTGACATTGATACTCAGCTGAAAAAGAAGACACCACTGTGCAGAATATGATCAGCAAGAAACACTGTGATACTACGTATAAGTAAAGAGTTTGTTGTGCTTGCTGTTTTTGCCAGAGGCAACCGTTAGCTAGCAAAGAAGAAAAGGGCAATGTTAAGCTCTGAAATAGAGAGCTGTACTCAATAAAAATTATTGCAAAAATAAAATAAAAACAGAGAGGAAAAAATAGAAAAACATGTTTCTTTTCCCAACCATTGGGCCGCGGACCAGTGGTGGGCCGTGGGCTGTGCCAAACCAGGCCATCTCTGGTCCCAGCTTCAGTCTTTTCAATAATAGCTCCAAAAACAATGAAAAAGGCCACAGTCATCTGCAGTCCCAAATCCCTGATGCGCCATCTCCATGACAACAGCTGTGTGAGGCCGAGGAAGCTTTCTTCTGATCGTGACAAGAACCTAAAGACTATTAAGACAATTTTTTGTTTGGTAAGCCTGAAATGCTCCCACGCATCTTTACCCTTCCATCAGGTCCACGGAAAAATGTTCTCACTTTAAACTGGACCATGGTGCAAAAAAGGTTGGGGACCACTGTTTTACAGTATATTTAATTTACTGATTTGAGACGGTAGGGGGCTTTTGTGAGCAGGAAGCCAGGGTGTAAGTGCAAAAAGTGCAGAAAATGGGAGCATAACACAGTTGTTTTTTTTTTGCTCTTTTTGTTCTCCTAAAAATTGTAGCAGGTCTCTATACTCTTCATAGCAGATAGACCTATGAATACCCAGAGTGCTGCCTATGTTCATGATGGAAGGCAAATAGGCTTCCCCCAGTGCACTGTGGGATAGCTAGAGAGTGAGCTCTATGCAGATATTTGGCAACTGAAGCAGGTAAGGTTTCAGGAATTTTCTGTTTTGGTTTGTGCATATATATAATGGCATTGGAGGATACCCTGGAGCATTAGAATATGAACTGTAATTGTGAACATGTTTTTATTAGCAGTTGGAGACATACTTATAGCAATTTTAAACATCACAAATTACTGAAAGTGGTGCATTAGGCTGATTGATTATAAGTGCCATTTACTGGTAACCGGGAATTTCTAGCTAGTTATTCTATGTTTGCTAGATTAGGCATCTGACCTACCATAGAGTTGGGAAAAAGGGTTGATTCTCAATCTAACAAATTCAGGTAGAAGTTTTATGTCTTGTCAAAATATATACAGAAAATATCAGATCAGTTATCACATGGAATCCAGGAGGCTTTCATTATTGAAAAGAAGAACTAGGCCTTTATACTTTACATTTGTATTCGTCAACATGCTAAGAACAATGAAAAGGATGACTGAGCTGACAGTGTGTAGTGATGAGCGAATCTGTCCCATTTCACTTTGCCAAAAAATTTGCGAAACTGTGAAAAAATTCACAAAATGTTGAAAAATTGGCAAAATGTATAGGCATCAAAATTGTTTACGTGCAAAGATTTTTTTGAGTGCGCGACAATTTTTTCTTACCCCAAATGCATTAAAGTCAATGGGCTTTTTTCTTGTGGTGACATTTTTGTCTTGGCGATTTTTTGTCCCATTTCACTTCGTCGAAAAATTTGCGAAACCGTGCAAAAAAATCACAATGTTGAAAAATTTGCAAAATGCATTGAAGTCAATAGGCGTCAAAAATTTTTGTTTTTTTGCGTGTGCAACTATTTTTCTTACTCCACATGCATTAAAGTCAATGGGTCTTTTTCTTGTGCGACTTTTTGTATTGGAGACTTTTTGTCCAAATGCATTAAAGTTAATGGGTGTTTTTTTCTTATAGCAACTTTTTGGTCTTGCGACTTTTTTGTCATGGCAAAATGCAAACAAAATGCAGGAACAGTGCCCATAGTGAAATTTGATTTTATTTTTAAATCATTTTAAAAAGTAATACATTTACATAAATACACTTTGGTCAGCACATGTAGTAAGGTAAAATCGTTCCCAAGCAGAGTCCTTCAGTGTATAAATATCTTGTTGAGTGTATGGAGTCTTCCCGGCATCTCCGTTCCTCCTTATGTTCCAATGCTCTGTACCAGATGTGACATTCGCCTGACGTGTTTCGCTGTTTCCAGCTTCCTCAAAGGCATCATTATGCAACCTGGTTTTATCTACACTACTTGCTTGTTTATTATTCACAAGAATGCCTGCATTTTTAAGGAGTTATCTGGTGCATCCCAACCGAAGTATGCTTGTTTGTGAAATTTTCTATGCATTGTCCTTGAGGACACTTCCTACATGGGCCTGAAACTGATGATTGCAGTTCATATGTCTCCCATGAATACGGCTTACCTGTGCATTATTTAGGTGTACAAGATAGGGACTGCCAAAGAGAACTAGGTCATATAGAGCCATGTACATGTGCCCAACTGCACTGTGTTCTACACCTTGCTCTGGATTTTAAATGGTGCAGATTGCAGAGTCATTGCCCTAGGCATACAATGTAAGTGTATGGATTCTAAACAGTGCATTTTTGCTTATTTTTGTCTTGTATATGTATATAAAAAATGGAAATGTCATATTATGCTAGGTGTTTTCCTTGGTCTTGATGCTGTTATTCCCTAATATTTTCACACATATTACCATAGCTACCTTTTCCTTAGAATTTTAGAATGTTAAACAGTTGATGTTAATGTTAATGTTGGGCTATACAACCTAACCTGACAATGGTTAAAGCTCAAGGTGATCACTGCAAATGAGGCAGACTTGACATTTGCTCATATTAAATTTCTGCTCCATATCTAGTTAATTTTACTTGACATTTGAAACTTGGATCTTTGAAAAATCATGAAGATTGTTAATGAGAACTCTGCGCACAATAGGTGTCACTAGTTACCATGACTACCGATGAAATGTTTTTTTCATCATAAGCAACGCAGATGGCAACATTTCTACAGTTAACATCAGTTGGAAAACAGTGTTTAGCAATTGCACAAAAAATATGTGCATGCATGTGTGCACACGTCTGTCTTTACCCACAATTTGTATTGTGTTAACTGTATTAAAATCTTATAAGACTAGTGTGGAACGGAGGAATGCACAGGACACTTTGTGCACTCGTACTCACTCTGATGTAATAAAAGGTTTTTTTGCCAATGTGTAACCCACAGCAACCAATAAGATGATTGCATTCAAACATATGGCCAGTAAATGATACTGATGGTAACTGATTGGTTGTTTGGGCTTACACACCTGGGCTAAATTAGTGGGGCTCATCTATGAACTGTTTGTCCCCTACAGTGTTTTCCCCAGAATTCTAGTGCGCTGAGTATTTTTAAAGTCTGGAAGATGTAATTTATGAGAATGATGTGTGCAATATCTTGCTATAGTTTTGCTGCAACTACAGTATTGATGCAATGGAATCCTGGAACCAGGTTTGGAGGTGGTGGTAACTCTAGGGTTCCCCTGCATCTATAGGCACAACAGTGCTTGATTCAGGAAGCTGTCAGCATCATGAGCACAGCTTTCCAAATATGCAAGAGGCTCATGCAAATGCAAGTACCTTAAATGGATTGGGTTTTCTCACGCAACTGACTACAGGAAAATGTGTGGGCTCGCAACTGCCTTGAGTAAATTACCCCTGTTGTGTATTGTATATTTTTATATACATATACCATATAGCTAATATACAAATAAGGTACAAAACTCATGGGTGAAATCATGAGCATGTATTGATAGAATTCATATATGGTCTTAGCCTGGTTTTTAGGCTTGTTTCCATAAAACTAACTAGCAACAAGTGAATTGAATGCTAATACTGTTGTTGAAGCTGTGTAAATAAGCAAAATGAAAGTGATAACATCCTTGTTGATGATTTTCCAAAATAGACACTAATTAACATCTGCATTTAAACATTTTCCTCTGAAAATTGCACTTTGTACATTGCACTGCATTTGAGTATTTGAGTATTTGTTTCTTGATTAGAGCATAGAAGATATTTGCACCCCAGTTGCCTAAGCAGTACCTTACTAACTCTGAATTACTGATACAAAAAAACACTTCAGTCTTTTATTTGTATACTACTTCATTGTATTTGAAGATGGACAGGAGCTTGTGTAGAACAAGAGACAGGACAGAGTGAGCATAGACAAGACTGGAACAGGACAGTGCAGACGAGGAAGCAGAATCTGGATCAGAAATGGGTCAGGATTGGGGAGTAGAGCCAGACAGGGTTGGAAACAGAGAGAAGAGCCAGGCAGGGCTGAAAATAAAGGACATGCCAACCCCCACATCAAGAATTTATTCAGTAAAAAGCCTAATTACATTCTTCACATACCAAGTATTCCAGTCCTTCAAAAGCAATTTGCTAAGAACCTTAGTTGATTTAAGCTTCCTGCTTCTTTCCTCCATAATCTGCCTCGCTCCCCCCTCCCTTCTGAAAGAGCGCTGCTCTTTGGCGATATGCACGTGCGCACTTCGTCTCAATCTAGCACATGCGCAGTAGAGGGGAATCGGCTTCAGCTAAAACTTTCAACCGCATCATCAGTGACCTGAATACACGCCTATCAATTCTATCCACCAATCAAAAAATAGCATTGGTGGTTGCTATACCGACTTCAGATTTATAAGCTTGAACTCTCTGCTCCCCCTGCTCCTAGCAAATATTTCTTCTGCTGACTGCAGCGAGGGAGAGAGCAGAGAGTTTAACTATTACACTGCCTTTTACAACCAGGATAACCATGTGAGTGCAGCAAAAAATGGCCGCCGGGTAAATGCTTGCATTGATCGAGAAAGAACGCAGTGGTGCAGGGAGCAGGAGGGGAATTTCGAGGCAAAAGTAATGCAGTTCGGGTTGGGTTTAGGTAACCTATACAGGCATGCCAATACTGAAAAAAAGGTTGACATGTCCTATAAAGAACAAACCAGGCAGGGCTAGAGTACAGGCACAGGCACTAGTGACCAGGCCACAGTCCTCTAGATGCAAGGCCAATGCTTAGGAACTAGTTCTGAGGTTGACTGACCTTTTATAGGGCAGAATCAGCCCTGATTAATTGGCCAAACCACTAAGGTTGCTGGAGTGATTAGGAATTAAACCATCGAAACAGGTGGAAGAGAGATGAGCACATACTCCAAACCCAGTGGTTAAGCCAACCAGCCAACAACTAGATGTCCTGGGTTCAAACCCCAGCAGAGTCTTACAGTAACACCTCAAGAAGTATTTGAAAACATTGTAGCAATGCTAAATGTGAATGCTATTATAGCCATGTGACCGCTGCCATATTCCTTTATAACACATCCAAAAGGCACTAAGGGTTGCTTGCATGCCCCATATATATCTGTAGAAATAAGCCAAATCACTTGACTTGCTGTGTTTTTCGTTGAAGTCATCCAACTGGCTTTCTCAATTCAGAATAACTTGTTGCTCCAATCAGCATAATCTGTTTATCATAATCCACAAGGATGTCATGAAGTTAGGTGTTGATTGTATTAGCATGATTGGAGCTTTGTTATTAAACCTTCCAGGGAGAAGTGCCAAAACAGCATTGTTCATGGCAGACAATAAATGACACACCCCCGGCCTCTATTCAAACTTGCTTTTCAGTTTTTAAATACATGTCTTTTTTAACACCTCTTTTGAACCAGTCATTCTCCCGGTCTATAATCTGGACTTGGCAGTCTTCAAACATGTGTCCTTTTTCTTTTAGATGTAGGTACATAGCTGAGTCCTGACCAGAGGAGCTGGCTCTTCTGTGCTACGCCATACTCTGGTGTAACCGTTGTTTGTCTTCTCTAACATAATAATCAGAGCACTCCTTACTGCACTGCATACACAATGTTACTCTTCTTGTTCTTTGGGGTTGGATCTTATGGGTGAACTAGTTGCTGCCTCAGTGTGTTGCTGGGTTTAAAGCAGATAGGGATGTGGTGTTTTTTAAAAGTTTTTTCCAACACCCTAGAAAGTTCTTTCTCCTGTCCTGTCTTCCACCTTCACAGGTAGTCTTGATTGATGTTATTGCTTCTCTTTCTACCGGCTTTCACTAATCTGGATACTCACACATCTTCAGGGGCCCCTCTGAGATGTTCTATCTCTTTCAATTTAGCCTCTGTGCTGGTGGGGATCTTGTCTGCTCTGTGATGTAGAGTTTTTGATCACCCCCAGTTTGTGATCTAGTGGATGGTGGGAGTCAAACAGAAAGTACTGGTTGGTGGGGGTAGGTTTCCTGTAGATCCTTATTTCCAGCTTTCCACCCTCTCTGACTCTTACCAAGCAGTCCAAAAATGCCAGTGTGTTATCTTGCACATCTGCACATGTAAACCTGATGTTGTTGTCCACTGTGATGTGTTCAGTGAAGGTCTGTACCTCCTGTGTGTGTATGCTGTTTTGGCACCTCTCCCTGGAAGGTTTAATAACATTTAATAACACCTCAAAACTCCAATAATGCTAATACAATCAACACCTAACTTCATGACATCCTTGCGGATTATGATAAACAGATTATGCCGATTGGAGCAACATTCCAGAGTATTCCTGAAAAACATCTTATTTACAAGTTATTCTAAATTGAGAAAGCCAGTTGGATGACTGGTGAAATGTCTTCAAGGACTGGTACAGGATATCCTAACACAAAGGCATGCTAAATAAATAAGGCATGATGCCTGGAAATATTTGGGCTGTGGTGTAGAATAATGAATGAAAAGCTAAAACAGGTTTTTTTTTGTTTTTCCCCACAGTTAAGAGGACAGTAGAAATTCAATGGTCCTATAAGACAATTCAAAAAAGAAAATGGGTTAGGGAGTGTTAAGGGATATGAAGGTTTCTCAGAATGCCTTGTTCACAGTCTGTCATTATGGTAAACATTATTATGCTGGATGCGTTGGTCACACATTGCTGTATCTGAGAGCTGAGGGCCAAACACCTGCTGTCTGGCTGGCAATTGCTATGACATTTTTAAATTTAAAAAAATTCCCAGAAGCTATGCTTTTTCTGTTTCCCTACTTTGTATCTGTACTGTATGTGCGGTATATATATTATTACAGGTCTCATGATCTCTTCATCTGCAAATCTCACTGATGAATAACTTGTAACAGAACTAACACATGATTATTCATTATAAAACCTATATGTCTGGGTTTGTAAATGACCTAAGAGAGTATTTATCTTTTACAAATAATATCGATTTATGAACCCTTTGCCTGATACAAGTGCCAAAGGCTTTGATTCAGTCAAGCTGTGTGCTGTCCTGAGGTTGGGTCAACAGTGAATATGCAATAGAATAGATTGATAGATTTATAGATAGATAGAGCAACCTTTTAAAATTAAATACAGCAACTCACAAGGGCTCATTTACAGGTACAGCATGCAAATTGCAAGTCATCATGTTTTTTTCACAATGTAGACTTTTTTTCTATGATTCCAGAATAAGTATGGCTGGGAAGGGGGTGCAATTGTAGTCATTATGTGAAAACACATGCAATTGAGAATCAAATGCAATTTTATTGAATATTTTTGACTTTTGGGAAAGGAAAGCCCTGAAGCTTTAAGCATAGGGGCTGCATGACAAGGTATCAGAATAACCAGCAGCCAGATTATACTAGTCTAGGTTAGATATGGGCAGAATCACATGTACGTAGAAGGATCACCGGCACACAGGAGTTTGGTTAAGCAGGGCAAGCCCTTGCAATTTTATTAATGCAGCGCAGCGTAGAAATGTGAGAGTCAGCATTGTATTTATTTATGTTAAATGAATGTCAAATGCTTGAATGTTTCTGATCGCCATTGGGGTCAGAAAGGAATTTTTTCCCTCTTGAGACATAAATGGCACTGGCTTCAGGCTGTCTTTTTTTACTTACTCTGGATCAAAACAGCAGATATATGATATTATATTTTAAGTTTTATGTGTCACAGCAGTGGTAGGACTTTGACAGAGTACTGTACAGCTACATTTAAAAGAGGGAGAAAGGAGGTTCTCTCCTGTGACTGCACCGTGGGTTGATTGATACAGACGCTACTACTGCTTGTGCTAGGTGACAGTCTGCTTGGATTTCCTATCATTGAGACACTGCAGATGCAGGTCCGGCAGCAGGGCTGCTCAACTTCTATCCTGTTGGCAGCAGAGCATAGTAGTGATCTCTTGTTAAATTCTGGCTTTAGAATATTGCCTCGGGTTAGGCTGGCAAGGTCCAGTCCCAGATTTCTGTCTTGGGCACCCCGAGGCCATTTCGCACTGCAGGGTCCTAGCGCCTGCCAACTTAGCACTGCGGTGTCTTATTGCCTGCCAACTTTACTCCACAGGACCTACCGCCCACCAACTTTGTGCGCAATGCCCTGCTCCCCACAAGGCTGGGCCTGACAAGGTCCTATTTATTTGATAAAGTGTGAATAAATGCTGTGGCCGTTTTACACCCATCTCTGTCTCCAGGTTTCATAAGGTATATATTAATGGGGTTCAATGGGATGGCTCAAAGCGAAGGGTCAAATTGAGGAGTCCCCTTGTCATGCATAATTCACAAATTTATCAGCATTTATATTTATTGTTCAGTCAGAAATGATTAAATGTTTAAATATTTTCAGGTCGACAAAGATGTGCTGAGGTTTGTTTTTTCACCTGAAGCTAAAGGGCATTTTATAAATTTTAACTGTATAGTCCATGTTGGATCAGGCACTGGTAGATGTATTTACAGTGAGATTAGATTTTCTATTCCTATTAACAGTATACCTCTCACAATAATTTTCCTTTCCTATTGTGACTTAAAGCACATTTAGCTGTGAGTAACAATAAATAAACCACAGCTCATTCAGCAGCAAGGGAATTTCTTACAGTAATGCAAAATGGTTGGATGTTACAGAGTACCGCTAATAATGACCCTTTCTTGCTCACTGTGAAAGACTGTAGATAAATTGTGCCATTAGATAAGGTTGTGTTGGCAGAGTGACAAATCTTCTTTGTGGATACAAGAGGCTAGGACTTATTGGCCGGAATAAATTTAAATTCAGAAAATGTACAGCCTTTCAGATCATTCTAGTAAGTTTACAAAATGTTCTTTTCATGAAATGCAGCTGCAGATCCTTGACTGGCTGCAAACCAAAATTTGAATTTGCCACAATTAGAATTTAATTGGAATTATAGTTTCTGCATGTTAAGCAGTTGCTTTGTAAAATCATCCAACGGATGTGGGGAAAACATTCTCATACCTGTGTGTGTCTAACAGTACCAAATAAAAAATGTATATTGAGATTTATTCTGTTGCAGCTTACCTGCACATTTAAAATGTTACTTAATCAAATTACAGTGATAAGATAATGTAATAAACATGATGTCACAAACGCAGAAAGCTTGCGATTAAATGTGTTCAATGTACAAGCTACATTATCCATTAGATAACAATTGCTCAAAAATTACTTTTATTGGATTAAATAGTTCCAGTATTCATTTAACAAATCACTTTCTTGCTTTTCTTTATAAAGGAACTGAGCTGTTACACCAAAGGGTTCTGTTCAGTGTTGGCTGCTTTCAGCAGTGGTGTATTCATGAGGGGTAGAAGGCATATGTGTCTCCTCTTCCTCCCCCCACCTACAATCTAACTTAACATATCATTTAGATGTGCAACGTCCGGAATGCTGTAGGGTAGTGATGAGCAAATCTGTCCCGTTTCCCTTCACCAAAAAATTTGCAAAACTGCGAAAAAATTCCTGATATGGCGAAATAATCCGCTAAACACATTGAAGTCAATTGGCGTTTTTTAAGTGTGACAATGTTTACGCGAGTGACAATTTTTCTCGCTCGAAATGCATTAAAGTCAAAGGGGCAGATTTACTAAAGGGCGAAGTGACTAATGCTGGTGATGATTCGCCAGCGTTACAGCTTTTAGTCACTTCACTGATTTACTAATAGGCGCAGGTGTCACTTCGCTAGCGAAGAAGATAGACGCTAGCGGTGATTCGCACTCTAATGGCAGTTGAATTTTCGCTCTGGCCAATAGACATCACTCCGCAAATTCACTAAGATGCGGATTTTACTGAACGTTACCTCTTTCGCCAGACTTGCCTTCACCAGCTCAGACCAGGTGAACTGCAATGGAGTGCATAGATCTTCTTCATTCTTCTATTACTTACATCAGAATTTCAAAATGCTGTCCAAAAAATGCTGGCATCTTTGAATTTTTTTCCGCGTGTTCGGCTGCAAAAGGCATAAAAATTATTTTTGGGTACCTGGTTTCCCCCATACACTTTCTATCATATGGAACATTATTTTAAAGTGGGCTCATGTGTAGGGCATTAAAACTACTCCACTGACTTTATTAAGGTTCCCTGGACACGTGTGATCAGTGGAAATGTAATGTATTAGCTGCAACATAGCTCCATTCAACTTTAAATTTCCCGCCGTATGCAAATTAGCCTGAGCGAAGACCTCTAACGAAGTTGTGCTAGGCAGAAATGAACACTAGCGCATCTTCACTTTGATTTGCTTGCATTGCCGAAGTAACGCTAGCAAATATTCACCAGCGTTCGGCGCCCAGGACGCAACTTTCAGTAAACTAGCATTGTCTGAGGGAATTTTCACCAGGCGCAGTGTTGCGACGGCTGCGAATTCGCTGCCGAATTTTCACCATAGTGCAATTTTTCTTATGGCAACTTTTTTTGTCTTTATGCGTTAAAATCAATGGGCGTTTTTTCTTACGGGCGATTTTTTTCGGCAAATTTTTCTGCAGTGAATTCTTGCTGTGAATTGCACATGGCGAAATGCAGAATTTTGCCGCAAATCCATGGCTGGAGAATAAATTTGCTCAGCACTTCTGTAGGACACAAGATGCAGCAGAGCTCTATGCTTGCCTGCCTGTAGCAGATGTTATTCATGGGCTGCCTTGCACCTTGTCCTTATTTTATTAAAATATTATTGAGTTTATTTAATGATTAAATGTGTTTTTAGCAGACTTATGGTGTGGAAATCCAAATTATGGAAAAATCCTTTATCTGGAAATCCCCAGGTCCCCAGCATTCTGGATAACAGTTCTTATACCTGTAATAAGTAATAATTACATTTAATAACTGCAGGGAGTGGTTAAAGTGCAAAATATAGGTGCAAACTACTTTTTTTTTTTTATATTTCAACATTTTTCGCCCTGCCACACACTTTGCTGCTGTAAGAATACCTGGTGGTCTAGTGGTGGGGGAATGCCCACCACTCTCCCGGCAGGGACCCCCCCAACGTTCTCCTTCATGCACCGATGTGCAAATGATGCACCGGGTTTTGATGTGAGTGCTACATCTGAAGTTATCGCACTTGACACGGAATTCAAATATTTAAAGTGGCCATGGCCAATAATTCACTGCCCAACCTAGGTCTATCTTCATAGTGCCCGGGTTACACTGTTCTGATATTGTTCCTTGACCATTGCCTGTCCCTGACTTCTGCTACCTCGCCACCTGTACTCTGCCAATTTACTGGCCATTCTTCAGATTCTGACTTTGTACTTTGCTACTGTTGGTTCTGATCCCGGCCTGTGACCCCACTACGTCTCTGATTCCTGATTTTGTACTGCACTGCTTGATTGGTACCGACCCGGCTTGACCTTTGACTACGCTTCTTATTCTGTATCCTTCTAGTATACATTCTGTTCCCTTGTCTGCCCAGAACTCTCCCCTTGGTCCTCTCACTATAAGACCTGGCGGCATCTAAGTAGCAGAGGGCTCCTCCTGAAGCAAAGGGCGGCTGTTATAGGCAGAAGCGTGACCATGACTGGGACCTTGGTGTTAGTTCTGGGTTTTAGTATTACTCTACATTGTCGCCAGCTGCTATGTATAAGAGCAGGCATAAATAGTGCATGCCTGATTTTGCACAATTAAATAATTTCTACATATCATCACTGCTTATGCTAGAATCTTTAAAAAAAATCTGTCACATAAAAATGGAAGGGAGAATGAACATTAGCAGACTGTAGAATGAAAGCCTTGTCTGACAGCTGAGTATACAACACCATTAAGACTGTTGCAGAGAATGACATACCAAAAATCTTTAAAATAACAGGTTTTTTTTGCTCTATGCAATTTGCTATTTACATTTACTTATACCCCATTCAATAAAAAGTCAGTGAACATAATGTGTATTTAAAAGACAAAGGCTGTGAAATTAAATAGATTTGACATTTAATTTTAGAAGCAAAGACAATCTTTAGGATGGTAACCTGATTCACAGTATTCATAATCCATCACAAGGGCAAATCCAGGCACCTCGCTTTTGATGTAAAATTTTAAGTTTTCCTAAACTACAGTTGATTTTATAGAATTGAAGTGTCAACTTCACTGATCAGAAAGAGAAATGAAAAAGACAGGAAGGGCGGGATTAAATTAAATGCGTGTAATCCATTTGGGAAAACAGATTTCAGTTTTGATCGTAGAGCTTCGTTTTTGACAGAGCATTCAGACTCAAATACATTCTAGAATTGCAGTTTAAAAATGAATGATGTTTTACTTACGAGGCAATAAAGAATTCCTTAGAGCTCAAAGTGACAGATGGGCACATGTGACAAAGCAATAACTGCAAAAGCTGTGGACTTTATAATCTTCTTCATTTTATCTATAAATAATATACTAAGATACTCTATAAAGTATTAACCCATTCATGGAAATGGATTATTTTAAACTCTGTATGTTTTCATACAGAGCTTCTTTAATATTTTTCTTGAAATATATCAGGCAGTAACAGAAGTTGTAAAAGGTGCTTAAAATCTATTTTCTATAGGCCAATAGACTTCATGTTCATTTCCCTATTTAGATAAGCAGCTGGAAAAGAATGCAATTAGACTATAGCTTGAAGTTTACATTTTACAAAATGGCGGAAATGAAAAAACTACAAAGCATTATCAGCCAATATATATATATATATATATATATATATATATATATATATATATATATATATATATATATACACACAAAAACCATTAAAAACGGTAATTAGTTATGTCATCAGTTATGAACAGTGAGCAGTGATGTGATTTTTATCGCATGACTCACTAAAACTTGTGTATTATAACAAATAAAGAACCCCTTGTTGGAAAATTAGAGGATATTAGAAGTAACCTCGGTGTTCCATGACCTATATAAAAGCAGTCAGCCTTCGGCCTTGTGTTTTTATATGGTGATAGAACTCCTCAGTGACTTATAATATCCTTATATTTTACAATAGGTGGTACTATATATATATTGTAAAATATGTGTGCAAAAAGAGTATGATAATGTACGTATTTCACCAGCATTAGGCTAGTGAAATGACAACTCTAGGGAAAAGTGTGTGTTTCTGCAGCAAACATTGCTGTAGTTGTGAACTGGCTTAGGAAAAGCTGGAGAGTGGGTCCCTGGAGTGAATGGAAGAGAGAAGGGTGGGCTTCCATTCCTTGCTCCTGTAAAGGTTTTGCAGCTGCCTGCTAGAGGTAGATAAGTAATAAGCTAGTTAAGATATAATTAAAAGGAGGTGTGGAGGCATACCTCAGAGCTTCCTCCTAGAGACCTCCTTGAGTGGAGGAGGGTGAGGGCCATGTATAAACCTCCTTTAGTGGAGGGAAGGAAGGTGTCTGTGTGCAGCTGGGAAGTCAGTGTAATTCCCCCTGTGTTGGAGAGAGCTCCAAAGGATTGGAGAGGAAAAGAGAAACCCTCCCAGGAGACAAGAGTGTCTTGTGTGTGCCCCGGAGAGGTAGTCTGGGATTTGTGTCCACTGAAAGCCATTAAGGGCTAAAGGCAAACATGAGTTAACATGTACACCAGTGAGGGTGCGAATTGGGACTGTTCATGCTTATGTTAAGTGAATGTTATCCACTATGTGAAGCCAGTGTGCTGAGGATTTGTGTTTGCATATATATATTATTAACATTACCAAATGAACCGATAATATTGGCCACTCTAGATGTTTGTAGCTTATATACCATCATTCCCCTCCATGAAGGCATTGAAGCGGTAAAATGGGCGTTACAAAATTCTGCTGTTTATGATGGCCCCCTATACCACAGGGTCATCTGCAGTGAGGAGCATTGTGGATAGTTATTGGCCCATTTTACAAAGTGACAAACATTTAGCCAATAAAGTGAAGGAAAGACCATTATGGGGATACAAAGCGGTTCTCATCTGCGAGATTTACTTATGAAAACTGACCCTGTTCAGTGTTATGATTCACAAGGGGGCATACTTACTAAATTAAAGAAAGGGTGTTTTAAGTGTGCAGGTTGCATTACATGTAGACAAATGACATCAGGAAATTCCTTTAGACACCCCCACACTGGAAAGGAAATACGCATTAAACATTGCATTACATACACAATAACCCACGTAATTTACATCATAACATGCCCTTGCGGTTTAACATATGTTGGGAAGACATAAAACACTTTACGTGAGAGAATTGGTAACCATAGATCTTCAATTAAAAGGGCCATAGAAACCGGTAAATCCGATCTACCATTACCTAAACATTTCCTATTAAAGGGACACGGCCTTCCCACCTTAAAATTTATGGGCATAGATTTGGTACCTGAACCCAATAGGGGAGGTGACTGGGACCGGTTGCTACTTCAAAAAGAATGTATTTAATGTGCAAACATAATTGTGAAATTGTTTTGACACTGTGACTGTTCATAAGAGCTTTTTAAATAAGGCAAAAATTGCACATATTTGGAAATATTCACAAAAAAGTTTAGCAAATTGTGAATTGAAATTACTGTCTATGCTATTTACAAGCAAAACAACCTCGCACAGTGGGCTCACTGACGCAAACACTCATCTCCTTTGCAAAAATGTATGAGCAATGCGAATTCGCAAAAAAATTGGAAAAAATAAATGACCCCCAATGTGTTTTGTGAATTTTTGCCATTTTGCAAATGTTCTTGCTAAACAGGACACATTCCGTAATCACCAGAATATAACAATAATAATAATAATACATTTGTTGATCAAGATGCCAAGAATTGAGCCAAATAGTCTAATTTATCAGCTGTGGGTACATTGTACTCAGCAGTAATCATAGTTCGATGCATTAGTCAGTTTAGGATTTAGCAATTTATTTTCACACACTATAATAATATGTTATAATAATTTGTTTTCCTTGTACGGAAAAAGTAACAATAGAATCGTAAAAAAAAACGAATCCTTCAATTTTTTTCAGATTTTGTGTCTGAATCTTACAATTTTTCTGTAAAATTTTCTGAAAGCTAATATTATTTTTGGAAACCCAGTGCAATTTTCAATTGTTAACGGGACATCTGCCACTGACTTTTACATGTTTTCGGCAGGTCTGAGTTGGAGTACTTTTTATTTCATAAGACTTTTAACACCATCGGACTTCTAGTTTATTTCTCTCCAAAAAATGGTATTTTCCACTTTAAAAGTCTGACCAGAAAAATTCAGAGCTTAATAAATTACCCCTAAAAGTTTTAAACATTGAACAGCAGTTCTACAGGTAGAAAATCGAATGCTGACAATATGAAAACCGACTTTTTTAAGGTCAAGAATAAAAACACAATTGGATAAAAGGAACTTGCAGAATGCTAGGTAACACTGGTTTGATTTTATATTTACAACGGTGTGTATCATGATTTATGCTAAAAAGTGGTGAAAAATAAATGACCTGTTCTTAAAGCTCCATTTATTCCTTAGGCATGAATGCCATATAATATCAATCAGCTATTTTTTTACCATGTTTTAGATTGTTTGAAAGGTTGACATACTGTATCTTACTTAAACATTATTAAAGCTTTCAGAACTGCTCTAAAAACGTCTCTAAACTAGAAAGAACAATAAATCAGTCACCAGGCACTGAAGGCTACAGCTAATGCCAAAATCCTGCAAGGACACAAATCATTAAAAAAACTATAAAAAACAGAGGTTAGGGTTGGATATTTTTGGATTTATGCACCAAGGCTATTTAAGTATTGATGTTCTAATAAGGCAATATACTTATCGACAATTAACTATAGGATCTACCATTCCTTCAGTCTTTTTGTATATACAGTTTTTACTCTGTTAACTGCAAAGTTGGGCATGGGTTTAGGCAAATAATATCCATATATAATTGGTTAATGTAAAATAATACATTTTATTCTCTTGTATAAGTATTTTCTTATGCACATGCTAAATTTAGTAAAAGGTTTCTAAATCTTCTCTCCTTCATATAATTTTTTTTCCATTAAAGGGTTATATGAAAGGCATAGCTAAAGGTCTAGCCACCACTAACAACCATTCCATTGGAAGCATATATAGGTCATTTGTTTAAAAGAAATGGCCAACAAGCAATGGGACAAACATTGTGCCTTTATTACATATAGAGCAAAAAACTAATTGATTAACTTCAGGCATTATAAGTGATGATAAATAAAGTGGGATGAAAATAAAGGTAGGTAAAAAATACATATTAGAGTTCTGTTTTCAAACCAATATTATTTATTTTATCGGATATTCCGATGAAACAAAAGATAACAGCAAAAGAGTTAACCTTACCATGCACAGTGTTGAACTGGCCCACCAGGTTACCAAATAATCTCCAGTGGGCCAAGATGTTTTTTGGTGTCATTGAACTGTCCTACTGAACCCAATTTTTCTATGTATGAGAACAAAACTGAGAAGTAAAGCATAGATTAGAATATGCAAAGAGAAGAGACTAAGGGGATAAATAAAATGAGCGAAAAGAAAAGTAAATATAATCTTGCAGGTGGGCAGTGTTCCAATATTTTCTTGGGGCCCCCTGACTACTCAATTCAACACTGGTCAAAGAGTATTTTAGAGGTATAAATATTAATAATGCCCAATGCAGAAAAGCATGCAAAGCAAAAACATACCCAAAACCTATACAAGTCAATAAACAGTCTAATTCCAGAGAATGTAAATTATGGCAAATTTTAAAAAAGTGAAACATTGAGTATTATTTTAAATGGCACAAGAGGAAGCAAATGTTGTAGACAACTTGTAAAACTCCAGCACAGTTCTGATACTTATACAGGAATGTTAAGTAGCAATCGAAGTAGAAAAATGGAAGTTGTGATTCTGCTTCAAAAAACGTTTAATCATTTAAGACCTAGAATAATGCTGTCAGGTCTGGAGACTACAGTGCTCATTCATTATGAGTTGTCAGTGTGCAATGCAATAGCATGTTTGTAGAAAACAATTGAACTCGGACACTTTTCATTGCTTCTGGAATAACCTCCATACTTGCTTTATTGTGGCCTGTTGTATTTTCGTTTTCTGGCTTATTAAGGACCAGAATTTTAATCTTTGCCAGAAATGTCTCCACTTTAGCTTTAAGTAGCTTTAAGTGCAGGTCTCCAAAAGGACACTGAGAAACCATTGGTTGAATAAGGGGTGTCAGCATTTTACATGATCTTTACAATTAAATATATCAGTCAATTAGTAAAATGATTATATTAAATAAAACAACAAAAATAGATATATGTCTGAAACTGTTTAAGGGGCAGATTTATTATTATGTGAATTTTTAGATGTTAAAAACTTCAATCTTTTAATGTGGGGTAAAAACTCGACTATGACCATATTTTTGAAAATGGTCAAATTTGGTAAATTTGAGCGAAAGGGTTTTATTCTAAGCAAATGCGAATTTGAATCGAGTTATATATTCAAGTTTCTTCTTGCCCCACTTAAACTGGAATAGAATCTAATCGAATTTTTAAAATTAACTTCAATTTCTTTAGGTGCATTTGTACGTTGATTCCTCACTTGATATTTGGATAGGCTAGGTGGAGGAGGTCTTAGTACAGCTGCCAAATATCAGGCCTTTGTTAAAAAATGGCTCAGCACTGGAGGCATGAGGAGGAGGAAGAAGGAAAATGTCTCTTCAGTGCTCTTTAGAGGTGGTGGTCACTGGGTCCCGCAGTATGTGAGATCTCAGTGGCCACAGGAGGGGGACAGAGATGGAGTTGGAGGGAAGTTGGGGAGTGACAGGCAGGGGTGTTTGAGGGTGGATGAGGAGGAAGAGGAGGGCATGGCAGGGAGATGGTCCTGTAGTACAGTGGGAGAAGGTCAGGTCAGAGAAGGGGTCCTGTAGTAGGGGGAGGAGGGCGGGGCAGGAGGGGGTCCTGTAGTAGGAGGAGGAGAGGAGGGAGGTGGTCCTGCAGGGCAGGAGGGGGCCCACAACAGCGAGGAGGAGAAGGGGACAGGGCAGGGAGGAGGTGCCTCAGGGAGGGGGGCCCACAGTAGTGAGGAGGAGGAGGGGGCCAGGGCAGCGGGGTCCCACTGGACAGGGAGTGTGCCCACAGCAGTGCAGATTAAGATGAGACAGGGAGGGTTCTAAGCTTGAGCTAGCACCAGCCTTTAATTTAATAGGGGAGGTAAATACTGGTTGGCCTCATGAATGAACCTTATGGTATCACCATTTTAACTTAACAAATGTCTGCTAACAGCTACAAATAGTTATGTTGATTGCCAAAATGGGTCAATAAAGTTACAAGAAGGGGAGAATTTAATATTACAGCTTTATAGTTTTATTTGTGTAGTCATAATTATGTGTTTTAAAAGATTTTTTTTTAGCTATTTTAAAGCATCAGACATCAAGCCGTGACTATGGGTAGATAGCAATGACATGTGCACAGGACTCAGCAGGGATGGGGCACAACTCCACGGACATGTGAGTGGCAGGGAAGGAGTGAGCAGTAGAGGTGAGGGTTGGTTGTAGTGAGAGCCAGAGGTTAAGTAATCAGTAGTAGGGAGTTGATTGCAGGTAGTCAGGGCACTGAGCCAATTAGTATCGCCATGGGCGCCATAATATATGACCCGGCTCTGATATCAGATATTTAAATTTTCTATATACAACTTGGCCCTTTAAATGTTAAAAGAGACAAATCCCAAGTTTGTTCAGTTATACTCTGAAAGTACATTCACAATGCATTTATCTTGTCTGCCTACAAAGTACTTATTTTCTCTTTCATTTGAAATGTCACGTTACTTTTCATACTAAATAATCAAAAACTCTTTTCATGTTATTTTGTTAATTAATGTCCTTGGAGATCGACATATTTAAAAACCGAGATTTTAGAATGTCCTACATGCTGTATTTTCCTCTTATATTTTGCTTTACAGAACATTAGGAGCATGAAGTGCTACAACTTGTCACTGATCCAGCACAACTTTGATATTAAGATTCAGTTTGATGTTGACAGGAAACTCTATGGTTACCCTGTCTTTGAATTCCACATCAAAGTCGGTATTATTTGCACGTCAACATCAAAGTCAATATCAGATTCAGAAGTGTCCTTATTCACTGCTCCAGCTTTGCAACAACCTTTCGTATTCTCCTGTTAATTTGCCCACCCACAGAACATAGCATTATGCGATAAGGGGTTACAAACTTTTATCTATTTGTTTAGTTTATCAGAAAGTCATGTTCCAGTTTTATTGTGGGCATTGTTTTGCTTTCAACTGGAGTAATTCTTCCATGGCAGTTGGTCACTGGAAAATGTTTTTTAGCTATGTCCACAACACAAGGGGAACGTGTTTTTATTTTAAGGGGGTTGTCCCATAATATATCTTGCTCAGTAGGCTCTGGATACCTCTTGAGAGACAATAACTCTTGTATATTAATATACTTCCATTATTGTCTTATGAACAGTAAATTATTGCACATAATGAATTAAGTACTTTTTTAGCCCACACAGATATTTGGACTTTTTATGAATTTGGATTTTTTAGCACTTTTTATACGGGATTTTTATGAATTAAAGTTGCTATTCTTCATATTAAATGAGTGACTATCCTACATATTCATATCAGTTCCTTATATTTATTTTAGAGTGATAGTATTATGGCTGGCCAGTTTTTTTAAAATCTATAGACATTTAGGGGCAGATTTATCAAGAGTCGAATTTCTAGTTCATGGGGGTTATTTTAAACTCGAAATTCGACCAACTGCAATATATTTAAAAAAAATCAAGGAATAGAATTGACCCACAAATTCAAATCGAATTCAAATCGAATTTGATCCCAGGATGCCCCCCATAGGCTACAACAGCAATTCGGTAGGTTTAAGGTGGTGAATAGTGAAAAAACACAAAAATTCTAATTAGAGAATTGGAAATTCAAATTTTGACTTCGACCCTTGATAAATCTTTCCCATAGAGACTGATGTATCTTGGTTCATTGCATGTAAAATGTGAGAGAATTATGCATTGCATTATTTAATGGTGCAGATTTTTGTAAAACTGTTTATTTCCCATCATGGAAAAGGAATTTAGTATGAAGGGAGAAAATAAATTGATGCAAGAAAAACCAAGTGGAATTATGCTGTTTCTTCTATAATTTATAAACAAATGCAAACATTGGTGGCTGACAATGAAACTTCCACAAAATATATTTTGTTCTACATCTTAGAAGGTAGTGTATATTATAATAGTGCTTTTTAATGAAAAACTATAGAAGAGTGACAAAGGATTTATAGCCAATGTTACATTAGGATTAAAAGGAGTTTTCCCAGAACTACCGTTCCTCTCCCACAAACTTTAAATGGCTAAACCTGAATTATTAGCACAAGTAAAAGGATGAATTGGCACCACTACACAGTTGAAACACCAGATGGAAATTATGTCTGTCATGTGGTCAAGAGCCTAATCTTTTAGACATGAAAGTATTAGACCTATGACTATGTATCTTCGATATGAAACGCGTCAGGATCTTTGATGTTTTTAAGTTGCTGAAATAAACTTGTTTGTTTTATCCATGTTTAAAGTGTTTGTGAACCCAGAAGTGTGGCACCTGGGGTGTACACACCTGGGTCATTGTGAGCAATTTATGCTACTTTTTTTTAATGTTTTTGTTATTTAATGATTATTAAAACAATTCATGTTTGGGAACTAGGATCCAGAAGGGATTATTGGCAGCGGATTGACACCCTTTTAAAATAGAAATTGATCTGAGCTACATTGATTAATCTAGGCAAGTATTAGTGCTTAAAGGACAATCAATTGCATTTTAAGGATATTTAGGCTTTGGTATATGTCTTTTTTTATAAAATGGAATCCCGGGACAGTGTATGCTGGCTGAAAGAGCATGACAGGGGTGGAACAAAGCTGCCAGTTAGGGGTTGTTAGTTTGGGCTTAGTTACGTAGTAGGTGGGGGGTGGAGTTTAGTGCATTTGTCACCCAAATCCTATTTTATCATGTTAGTCAAGCAAAATCAACTTTAATTACACTGTAATAATTATTTGAATCTTGTTTCCTTCCATCTGGGAATTCATGTTTATAGCAAGCAGGCAGGAGCCATTTTGTGGACATTGTTATTAAGGCAAGCCTTGCATCATCTTAAATACTTGTTTGTGCACTAGAATGGGGAAGTTGACGTCCATCCCCTGCACTGGTTACACAATTAAATGGTGAAGAGAACGGGGGAATGTGGGGAGTGCAGTGACATCTAGGAAGTGCTCAATGGAAAGTGAAAGTAATTGCCTGCCCCTCCTCTATGTCTAAAGGTGGCCATACACGGGCAGATTAAAGCTGCCAATATCGGCCTTTTAGACCAATTCGGAAGTTTATCCGCCCGTGTACGGGGGCTTCCAATGGGTCTTCACGATCGATATCTGTCCACGATATTGATCTGGAAGGTTTAATTTTTCCGGTGATCAACCCATAGGAGCCTATTGCTCCTCATTGTACTCCTATCCATTCAGATTAACCTGATATAGCCCTGCCATTGGTGGGCATATCGGGGAAAGATCCGATCATTTGGCGATGTCACCAAACAAGTGGATCTTATAGTATATGACCAGCTTTAGGCATAGAGGAGGGGCAGGCAATATTTGATTGACAGCTGAACTTTTTATATACGTTTAAAAAGCTATGAATGCTTAAATAAAAAAAAAAGATTTTGAGTTTAATTGTTTAATTTGAAAAGGACTTTTATTATACAGCTTTTTATGTCTGGGTGACAGGTCCACTTTAAGGAGGGTATCCATTTTGGGAAGAGAAAAGGAGACCCAACCTCCCTCCCTTGGTTTAACCCTTTCTGCTACAATTGTAGCCTGAGTAAGTGGGATACAGGTTAAGTCAAGGTGGTATGGTGAGTATTTGGGGTTTATGATTTAGCAGAGCTGTGAGGTGGATAGCCCGTTGTCACAGCTGGTTGGTGGTGAGTCCCTGGTAATGGGGAGAGATGGCTGAAAAAATGGATTTTATTTTAAGTCCCAAGTTGGTCAGTGGGACTTGGTTGGTGGTTTTCCTCTCTGAGAGTGTTGGTCTCTGTGAGGGTATGTTACATTAGTTGAAGCATGCAATCCGGTGTACCCACCATGCTGGAAGGCACAAGTGGCTGGTATTATTGTCATGCACCTTGCAGAGGATAAATTACTTACTGTTATATCACTGTTGATATTTTATGGTTATTATACTGTTAATTTTTAACTGGAACTGTTTCCATGGTCGAGTTGTGATAAATCTCACATTTGAATATACACTGAATTTACATTTGAATAGAGGGGTTAAAATTTGAATGTGTGAATTTTGACACTTAAAAACTTGAATTTACTATTCAACCCTTGATAAATCTGCCCATTGGTACTATATTCAAATATATACATATATATATATATATTTATACACATGCACACATATATATATAAGCCCTGATCTTCCAGCTTTTTATACCACTATATTGCTCTTTCCTCAAAGTTTTAAAAAATCTTGTAAAATAGTTACATCATTTTTGTGTAAGCTAATTTTTTTTTTGCATTTAGTCATTTTAAATATTTTTTCTGTAAACAATGACATTGTTATATTTTTAGACATTTATTAAACAGTACATTTTTTATACCCAGCAGCAGTTAAAGCTGCACATAAGTATATTAAAAATAATAAAGGAAATAACTTTTATTTTGATTAAAGTTATCCAAGCATACAGTATCTTTAAAATATTTTTTTCTAGTTTTAAAGGAAAGTTAAAATAAATTATTATGCTAAGCATTAAGAATTCTACTACATTAGTCTTCATTAATACTTCACTAAGGGATAAGATACAGTATTTAGAATGTATGTGTTTCTTTAACAGCTTATAAAATGTAAATTTAGTTCTCTTTAAGGTGAACTAAATCTTAACTAAAGACGTAGACTATAAGGGGCCGATTCACTAAGCTCGAGTGAAGGAGTCGAATGAAAAAAATTCGAATTTCGAAGTATTTTTTTGGTACTTCGACCATCGAATTGGTTAAATTTGTTCGAATTCGAACGAAATCGAACGAATCGAAGTAAAAATCGTTCGACTATTTGACCATTCGATAGTCGAAGTACTTTCCCTTTAAAAAAAACTTCGACCCCCTACTTCGGCAGGTAAAACCTACCGAAGCCAATGTTAGCCTATGGGGAAGGTCCCCATAGGTTTGCTAACCTTTTTTTGATCGAAGGATTTTCCTTCGATCGTTGGATTAAAATCCTTTGAATCGTTCGATTCGAAGGATTTAATCGTTCGATCGAACGAAAAATCCTTTGATCGATCGATCGAAGGATTAGCGCTAAATCCTTTGACTTTGATATTCGAAGTCGAAGGATTTCAATTCGAGGGTCGAATTTCGAAGTATTTTTAACTTCGAAATTCGACCCTTAATGAATCTGCCCCTAAATGTTGTATTATGTTTTGGGATTCTGTACCAGCCCAAAGCAACCAACACCTTTTAGTATTAAAGATCTGTGTCTGCAAAGATGCCCCAGTAGCTCCCCATCTTCTTTACTGCTGATGCTCTGTGTTGCAATAAATTACTGAGCTTAGGGGTCAACTCAAAATATACAGTACACATAGAACATAAATGTCACAGAATAAGGCTGATTAGTAATTAATACAGATAACTACATGGCAGCACAGAAACCACTGCAACTATCATCAGATTGTAATATCAATAAAATTATCTTGTTACCGCATTGGTGTAGATAAATTCCACATAATCCACATAATCCACATAAAACAAATAATATTAATAAATACAATAAAAATCTCATCAAATAAGTAAAACATTCACTTCTCTCAAAAGCAAATTGAAAACAATAGCCAGAGGGGACCACATATACAATAAAACTGTAATTATTTGAAGATGCCTTCGAATTCGGACATCTTTTGGACTAAAAGAACAATTTATTTGTATAATGTATCATCTATAGTCACCATATGTAGAAATATTATTTTAATTGGTGTGTTGCTAGAATGTAATGGTTAAATGATGATTTTGCTATATAAGTATTATATTAATGACAGGTATCTTGTTAGAGCATGAGAAAAATGCTGAATCACTCAAATATGCTAATAGTTTGCAATTGTTCATATGCGCCTCTGAGGATATCTTTCAAGTGAAAATAACTGTTCTAACAAGCCTTGAACACCAAAGAAATGAACAACTGAATGAATAATTTATGGACGCTATATTGAATGTCAAAAGCCTCCCGGATGGAGCCGCTTATTCTTGAAAATACTGATTTATGCTAAAATAAAATTCAATCTACATTCCAACACAAGATTTACTATTAATCACAGTGTGGTATGAAGGATTCAGCTTTTCTCATTCCAAATAATTTTTTTCCTCAAACAGAAGACATTATTATAGATTGTGATGGTATGTATGCTTCTTGTAAATGTAAAGATCTAAAAAAAAAAAAAATGTAGTCCATTTTTCTTTGCATTGTAGGGTCGGCTTGAAACCATCTGAACAATGTTTTACATTTATTTATTCATTCTTCAATTACTAAAAGTTAAAAGCAACAAATTGTGTTTTAGCAGAATTAGTTTTTGTATAATGACATAATAAATATAAGTAATAAATATATAAATATATATATATATATATACTCTAAATATATGTATATATATATATATATATATATATATATATATATATATATATATACACAATTATGGGATCTGTTGGAAACTTGTTATCCAGAAAGCTCTGAATTAAAGGAAGACCATTTCCCATAACTCCATTAATCAAATAATTATTT
This sequence comes from Xenopus laevis, assembly GCF_017654675.1. Lineage (NCBI taxonomy): Eukaryota > Metazoa > Chordata > Amphibia > Anura > Pipidae > Xenopus > Xenopus laevis. The sequence goes on from NC_054386.1 coordinate 17,199,923, forward strand.
TTAAAACACATTTCCTTTTTGTCTAAAATTATTAAACAATACCTTGTACTTGTTCCCAGCTTAGATATGAAAACCATAAAACTGGGTTTATTTAGGGGCAGATTTATCAAGGGTTGAAGTGAAAATTTAAATTTAAATTTGAATTTAGTGTAATTCGACTAGGGAATAATTAAAATTCAGTTTGAATTTTAAAAAAAATTCTAATTCAAATTTCAAAATTTATCATGTACTGGTCCTTTAAGAATTTGACTACCTTAAACCTGCCAAATTGCTGTTTTAGACTATGGGGATGTCCTGGAATCAATTTGGAGTTGTTTGGAGACATCCTGAAAGTCCCATTTTTTTTTTGGTGATAAAACTTGAATCGAATTCGATTGCAAATTCAATTCGAGTTTGTGGGTCTATCCCATTCACCTGAATTTGAAAAATTTGATTATTTTTTGAAAAATTTAGATTGTTCATTTTTTTCCCGAATTTGGAGTTTATGGAAGTTTTTACAAACTCCCATGAACTTGAAATTCGACCCTTGGTAAATCTGCCCCTTACTGTTTAAATCATTATTAGTAGACTAAAGGTATGGAAATGCAAATTGCAGAAAGATACCTTTTCAATAAAAACACAGATTCTGTTCGTATTAAAACTTATAACCATTATCCTGGCATAATTTCGCCACTGTATCTGCTATAATTACATGTAACGCAATGCTTCACACGCAGCTTGTACAATGCTATGTAAAATGAATGAGTGGGATGTTGACATTTGGAGGCTAAGCTGTTAAAACAGTCCCAATGATAAAGTATAGCCTTGGAAAAAAAAAACTATGCAACATGCTATACGTGCTATTCTGCTGAAAATGTAACCATTTTTATATTTTTATACAATATTAAAAAGCATATGCTATTCATTTGAGTGCCATTCACCTTGCACTTGTGCCTATTCTTGTTCAGGGAAAAGGCATTCTGGAACACATGGGAATGCTATACCAATCTTAAGTAGTGCAGAGCTTTTGATGCAACCCTGTGGAATGCAGCTGCTCACATGCCACCTCTTACATGGAATCATGGAATTAATCCCCCCCCGTCAATAGCGGCCCACCATGTCAGACACATGTTGCAACTGCTTATAATAAATTCATTTTATACAACACCTTACATGTTCTGTTCACTTGTGACATTTGTATTGTGCTACTGTTTCCATAACAGAAAAATATGTGCAAAGCCGAGTCTTTGTATTATTAGCATAAGGTAAGTTATTTTAATAAAATTGGCTTCTGGCTTTAAAAAGAGTCAGCTACAATACTGCATTTAGATGTAGCAGCAATAACAAAAATACTGCCTTGTTAATTTACACATTTTGGATAAGGATACATTTTGCCTAGTTTGTCTTCTGTGAACTAATGATTCAAATCGCTTTCCAAACAACAGTGAAAAGCAAAACATTATGGAAAAATAATTGTATTATAATATTACTTTACTTGTATTGCATTCATTTTGCTGATATTAATATTGATGGTGGAGAAGATATACATGTATGAGTATTTTATTTTATTTTCATGGCAGATGATGTTCATTCATAGCATCTATAAGCCTATTTAACCCCTCTTCTGGGATATGCGAATATCAATATAAATTGTTTTTGTCATGTGTCGAATTAACAAAAGTGGATCAAACAAGGACCATCATAAAGAAATGCATGCCTTTGATCTCACAGATGGGAAAAATGTTTATCTATAAATTATTAAGTTGACAGCTGGTAACCATAGGTGAAGGAACTACATTTTGCCTATTTATGCTGTGGTTAGAATTGCATAAAAATATAACAGTAACAATGGGAACCAACAAATGCATGGTTGCAATGGATATACTCTAAATTTACAAGCAAATGTTGTATATATGGATGACAAGAATATGTGATTTAAATAACAATTAATTTGCACCACTGTGCATAAATATTTCCCAGATATCGTCAACATATCTATAGAATGTATACATTTTACTTCAGCTATAATAATAAAATATTCTTTTAAAACCATTATGGGAACTCAGATGGCATTGGGTAGGTCATGTATGAGAGATTTGACATCACTCTATAGCTCAAACATATTTGAAGGCCTTCATACTATTGACAGAGAGAAATTAAATCAAAGTAATTCCATGGAGGAATTTATTGATTCTCTGTTTCTAACAAACTCAAAATAGAACAATCTCCAGAAATGACAAAATTCTAGTATACTACTACACAGGGTCTATAAAAGAAAATAAACCATAGACAAATAAAATGATAGAAGGGACACACGATTAGGGCAATTTCAAAGAAAAGTTATTTTGAAATATGTCAACAATTACTGTCATACAGAATAAATATCTAGTTTGTCCTCTTGACTCTTGACAAAACCTACAGCTATGCACTAGGCATGATCTGTAAATTAGCAAAGCCTCTTTACCCAAGATGTTATTGAATGTACAATTAATGCTTAAGTCTACATTTAAATGGTGAGACACTCCATTTAAAACAATAATCATTAGTGATGATTTTTGCCTAGTTTCATCAGAAAAATGATGCCGATAGACTCCAATGGGTGTAAAAATTGACGCCCATAGACTTCAATACATTTTGCCAAATTTTCACTATTTTGTGAATTTTTGGCAAAGCTAAATGTGTCAGTAACAATGGGAACCAATAAATGCATGGTTGCTATGGATATACTCTACAATAATGAAAAAAAAATCATTAGTGATGAGTGAATTTTTTTGCCTAGTTTCATTGGGAAAATGATGCTGATAGACTCCAATGGGTGAAAATAATTGTTGGGCAACAAAAAAAATTGACACCCATAGACTTCACATTTTGGTGAATTTTCGCCATTTCGTGGATTTTTGGTGAAGTGAAATGTTGCAGATTCTCCCATCACTAATAATCATGAAAGGTTGTTTTGAACACAATTACTTATATCTTTTCAGCAGAGTGAGGGAAATAAATAGATAAAAGCTTGAAATGTCAACATACCTACATCAGAAGCTTGGGTTAATATTCTGTTCACCCCAATCACTAGTGAATGCCCTAAAACAGGGATCCCCAATGTTTTTCATCAGAGAGCCACATTCAAAAAAAGTCATCATCTTACTTACTAAGCACCTTGGAGATAATGGTTTATAGGATGCCTGTTGCAAATAATATTATAAATGTTATAGACATGACACCAGGTAGTATCTCAGAACTGAACTACAAATGAACACATGTCAATAATTTAAACCACACAGGGACTAATTTGGTGCTGCATAGACTTTGGCAATAACCATCTGTGTGGGTGGACTGAGAGACAACAATAAACTGTAGTTGTACTATATGCTTGTTAATATGCAGTGGTCAAGGTTAAACCATAGGTTTATCTTTTCAGTGCACTTGGAAATATTATTTAATAACATGACTCTGAAGATTTTCATTCATAATAACATTATTTAATAACATATTTACAATGCAGTTGTTAGTAGGTTGTTAGTTGGTTTTGTTTATCCACTCTGTTCTATAATAAGCCTGCTTCAACTATTATTCATTGTTGACATGCCATTGTTATTGTTTAAGCTTTACAAGAAGGACCATAAAATCATGACGAATCACTGCTCTACACAAATTAGCATTTTTTCTGCAATGTTTCCAGCCAAGATACTGACAACAACATATAATTGCTTGTTACCTGAAATGTATGCATAATATACAGTATACCCTTACACCTAGTAGGCGTCAAAACTTAAACATCTTGTTTTATGAGATAAGAAATATACAAATAGAGATTTGTATTGTTTTTCCTGCATGAAATACAAGATAAATCATGTAGATAGTGTTAGTGCACAAAGCTCCCTTGTCAACATGTTTATGACAAAACAGTATATGTGGGAGATGGCAATTTGCATACAGTGATTTCAATAAAGTAACATCAGAACATTTTTAATGGATGACATAAGTTATGATATGATATGACATGAGTATCTCTGGCTAGTAAAGAGGGTTTACCTATATTTGCTACCTATAATTTTAAGCATATCATACCAAGAAAATTATAACCTTTATTTATATAAATATACATATAAAGGTTGTCAGCATTGGCTCAGTGTATTATACAACCCCATCTCTTGGCACTTCCTCAGAGGAAGTGTCATGAATGGGTGTCCATGTTTGCAAGAGAATAAAACTATCTGCTGCCAGGAGGTAGGACCAATAGACCCACAATTACATAACCCGCAATTACAGTAGCAGTAGCAGTGCAATCCCTCCAATAGAGCTTGAGAGAGGGCAAACAGAGCTTCTCTTCTTCCTCTGGGGACACCTCTTATGTGGAGGTGAGAATAAGTGATGAGGCAAAAAATCCGTTGCAGCAAAAAAATTTGCAATAGTTGGGCATAAAAACTGCGGCACAACAAAATTATTCAGACGCCCATTGACTTTAATGCATTTGGACAAAATAAGCGCGCATATAAAAATTGTCACGGGTGTGAAAATTGGCACTCGTCAAAATAATTTTGATGCCCATTGACTTCAATGCATTTCGAAAATTTTCCTCTGTTTTGTGAGTTTGGCGGTAAATTTGTGAATTTTTCGGCAAAGTAAAATGGGACAAATTCGTCCATCAGTAGTGGGAATCTATCTAATCAATATTACCCATGGGAATCTAATCCCTTTTAATACTCCTCAGGGGAGTCAAGGGCTGCTTGACTAGGTAGGTAGCCCTAAGCCTGGCTGATAGTGATGGGTGAATCTGAACATTTTGTCGAATATTAAAGAAATATTCTTTTTTCTTTTTTCAACTTTTTATTTATGTCTTCCACAATCTAGTCATATAATTCAACAATCAGGTCACAAGAGAAAATAGAGATTTACAAGTCAGAGAATATCTCAGGGATTCATGACAAGTAGTGGTATTCGGATTGTGAAAGTATCATATAACAAAAGTTAAGTACAGTAGGAAAAAAAATAAATAAAAGGAAGAAGAAAAGAGAATGATAGAGGAAAACTGGGGGGGGAAGGGTTAGGACTCAAGCCAATTGACATCCTACAGCAATCAGATATCTGAAAAATACACCACTGCAAGTTGTACCGAAAACCTTATAGGTACTAGTGAACATCATAAAAGACATTATAAGAAGACAGTCACATCACGTTTGCTGGCAATTTTGATGGAACTCCTAAGTTTGTCTCAGTCCAGAGCATCCATGGGTTCCAGATAGTAGTATAATTATCCATGTTATGTTGGATCATTGCTGTAAGCTTTTCCATAGAGGACACCCACCATATTTTGCGTTTAATTTCCGAGATTGTGGGTATACCTTCTTTCCATTTACGGGCAATAGCACATCTGGTAGCCAAGCATATATGGGAGCAGAGCTTAAATTCTTTCTTAGAGAGAGACGTGGACGGAAAGGTAAGAAGGGCAAGCCAAGGATCCGGTGTGATCTGTTTGTTAAAGATATCACTCAAGAGAGCGACAATTTTTTTTTGATGGGCAACACATTTTTTTCATCCATTGGAGCCTATGGGTGTCTTTTTTGTGGTGAAACCTTGTGAAAAATTTTACTCATCACTACTGGCTGGCTCTCCTTGAGAGACCCATTACTGGAGGCTAACTAATACTCACTAAAACCTATGCTCAGCTGGGCATCCTTTCTCCTCTCTTCCCTTGGAGGATGCAAGCATTCATTCCTAGATGCACTTCTGAGGAGGTGGACAGAGCAAATAATCCAAGTTATCTCCTTACTACTACTTACCTCCTCAAATAAATACTAGTTGCAGAGATGGGCAAATCAAACCCATTTTGCTTCACAGGAAATTTGCGTAACGGCAAAAAAATGGCAAAATGCATTGAAATCAATTAGCTTTTTTACATTTTTAAAACCATGCAACATTTTTTAAATATTTTGCTCATCCATAAATACCAGTTGTATAAGGGATAATATACTCACTACTAAAATGTAAAACACTTTCAGAAGTCACCTTGGATGAAAATATTTGGTAACTTCTAATAGCTTTATAAATATCCCCCTATGTAAACAGCTTTTGCATATTTGTGTATGTTTTTATGTGTGTGTAGGTGTGTGCCTTTAAGAGACCAAAACCCATAATTGTGATTCAGTAAATACAAAGACACACACACATATATAATTTGAATGCGTTATGGAAAGAGCAGGGACTCATGGGGTTAATTAAAATTATTTAGACTTGCTTGATGAAATCCAGTTACCTGCTGTATTAAACCAATGAAAATGTCATCCTTATGCTGTACAGAAAATAACTACCTTCAGCCTCTAACATTGATTTTCACATTCTGATCAGCTGCTAGATTTGAAGGGAAAATTAAGCTTATTGTTGTTAAGTGGTTTAACAGATGTTACAAAACTGCTTTATGACCTAGAACTCAAGGGGAAATAAAACATGTTCTAGAAGAAGGAAAGCCAGTTACTTGATTCTGTGTCTTTTGATCATTATGAATATTTAGATTTGATGTCTATCCCACAATGAAAAACCTACATATTGCAATCAAAGCTACATTTTCGGAGAAAAAAAGCTATTGCGATACTTACAATTCCTCTATAAACTACCAACTCAACTTATTAGTCAGTTATTCTTGGAGGCAAAGTTAGAGAAGTGAAGCATCCCTCCTGGGTTGGGGTTACATAAATTAAGGGTTTCCAACCTAATGCCCTCAAACTTTTGCCAAACTTCAACAAAACTACACCTGCTACCATCTCCATTGACAGCTTTACTGGTGGATGAATGCTGGGAGTTGCTTGTCAACAACAGCTGCCTAACTGTACATTTGACATCCCTGATTTATTTACTTAAAATAAATATAAAATAAATTGCATCAACAACCATGGAAGCAGCCAATGCACAATGTGAAATTCATAATGAGCATCTGCTATGTGGACAGAGCAGGAATTCTAAGAAGGTGTGTGTGAGATTTTGAATTTCTCTTCGGTAACGGAAAAATATTCACAATGGGAATGCGCTAACAAATTTTCTATTGTGTGAATTTAATATAGCTTTTGTGAACTGTTTAGAGACCTCTTCCAACAGTGGAAGAAGGTTTGCGAATATTATAGTTTGCGCCAGTGAATGTAATAAAACTTCTTACTGAAAAAGTAAGGTTTGCTCCAAAAGATTATGGGTAGTGATGGGCGAATTTATTCGCCAGGCGCAAATTCGCGGCGAATTTGCGAGATTCGCCGCCAGCGCTGCGAAAATTCGCGTAAAAAATTTGCCGGCGTCAAAATTTTTTTTTCGAAAAAACGGACGTCGGAAAAACGGGCGCCGGCGTCAAAAACGGGCGCCGGCGTCAAAAACGCAATTTCGCGAATTTTTCGCCGTTTCGCGAATTTCGCTCGAAATTCGCGAATTTTCGGCGAAGCGAAACGGCGCAAATTCGCCCATCACTAATTATGGGGTAGATTTACTAAAGGGTGAAGAGGCTAATGATAATGACAATTTGCCAGCTTTACCGCCTGCAGGGACATCGCCAATTTACTAACAGAAGCAGGCAGTGGCACCAATTCACTAGTGAAAGAGACAGGCACTAGCGGTCATTCGCACTCTATCGCCAGGCAACAATTCGCTCATGGAAGTATTTCAAGATTCCCACAGCAGGCTGGGTAAATAGCTGTAACAGACTTGTGCCAAAAGAATCACATGCTAATGGCATTTTAATGCCTCATGCAGCCACATATAATGGCATTCTTGTGGAACGTTCTGAATTGGGGGTAAGAAACCCCTCAAAATGTCTCAAAATGTCACTAAGCACACTCTGCACTGTTCCCAAATGACCCTTCATGTTTTTGGTAACTGTAGAATAAGAATAGCTGTAATTAGTCACACCACAATTACATTTTTTTTAAAATTTTCTTTTGAGAAACGGATTTAAGTGCAGAATTCTGCTGGAGCAGCACTATTAACAATCTTTTAAACAGTATGGATCTCATGTTAAGTGTTTGGAGCTCTACTACTTATGACATTCATCTATTAATAATGAAAAATAGATACAAAACGTAAATAGAATATTTGTAAATTTCAATATGTAAAAATGTACTCACTGAAACTGGATTATCCATTGTTTCCTTTTCACATGCAGGTGGAATGAAAATGTGTGATGTTTTGGGTCAATGGGCGCACAAATAATTTTAACGTGTGACAATTTTTATATGCGCACAAATTTGGATACATTTTTTTTGGATGCGGCAGATTTTTCACTGTTGAATTGTCGCCACAATTTTTGCAAATGAATTGCCATGAAACATGAAAAATCGCCACAAAATGTATGGCAAATTTTTTTGGCCCATCACTATTGTGAAATATTAAGGCATCAGGACCTCGGCTTAAGAAAGGTAAACACAATTGTCCTTGGTTATTTGACAAAGGGATAGGGCATTGTGTGAAGTAAAGCAATTAGTGCAAATATGTTTCATTTGGAAAAAGTGAAATCTTTCTTGCTGGCATAAAAATGTAATTTCTTGATAGTCGTTAATGTTAGAAACTGTAATCTATTCCTGTCAGAAGCAGCAGTCACACATGGGTTGTAAGTGCAGTACCCTAATAAAGATAATTAATGGAGCTTAAAAAAAGACTGTTCACATAATTAACTTGATGCTTTTTAATCATATTTCATATTTCACACAGTTTTGATAATGCAATGTTTCTGTCTTAGGCAAGGAGAAAATATTTGTAGTATAGATACTGTTTATACTTTTTTCCACTATACAGACATATTTTTATCCTAATGAAAAATGTCATATGTAACTGCTGCCTTATTTCTTCTCGCTTCTATAAATGAGCAGATAATTCTGTAGGCTGAAGCACACTGGAAAGGTATTATGCAGTATGATTGGAGGGGAAGAGTGTAAAGTGCAAAAAAAGTTCTAATACTCCAAGTTCCATGTACTTCAGACTCTGTTCCAGAGTGCCTACAGAGGCATTCGTAAATTACTAAATTGTTTTCTCCACTAGCATATTTTAGCTCTTCAGACTGCTGCACAGGTACTAAAAATACATGTATTCACCCAAAAACAAAAAGTCTATACTTTGCAGAATTATTATTTTCAGAACAACATCACCTTACATAATATTTTATGTTGTTAAAGTTACAAATTATCTGCAGGTATATAGGTATTTTCTGATAGCAGTATAGTCAGGAGATTATGTTCATTAAATGTTAAGTGTATCGGAGCATGAATAAAACCAAAAATAGGAATAGAACCTGACATACTGTAACCATGTGTGTAAAAAAAACGACATGGCCCAATTTAAACAAAAATAAAAACTGTGCACAATGATGGAGATTATAATGTACAATACAGCATAAATCATCTACACATATAAATATACACTTTTATTTTAGTGGTGACATTTTTAATTTCTTACATTCATGCTTTACTTCAAGGTAATAAAATGTCATACAACTGAACAGTGCAATGTAAATTACTAAAACACATTCCCCACAAATGCAATTTTCTTTGGCATGCCTGTACTCTTTTCCTGCTTGGACTATAAACTGCACTATTTTTTTTAACTTTTTAGGTTTTTTATTTATTTTTTTAATTGTTTTTATTCATTTTTATAGCATGTTATACATTTCCTGGATTTTTATGTCCAGTTACTAGTACAGTAATCGATGGTATTGTAATACATGCATTGATTAGAAAAGAGAAGTCAAGTAAATAGAGAAAGAAAATTTTATTTAAACTGAGTTAACATAGTGATACGTTTGTATACAGAGAATATTGAGATTAAATACAAATTTAACAGGGTGATATTGTTTACCTTAAATAAGATATCAAAAGCCTATTAGTGCGTTGACTCCTGGGGGGGTGACTGTGAAGGTAAACTTTTTAGGTTTTTAATGAATCTTCAGTCTTGATAGTTGAGATACTGTAAGTCTACCATTTGGATATTCATTTAGCTAATACTTACATAAGTTCACAGTGGTGTTCTATTTAACATTATAATCATGTTTAAACATCTATCATCTGTCTATGGCTACTAACTGTCTTGATTTAAAAAAAATAATGACAACAAGCCAGGCCTGGACTGGGATTCAAAATAGGCCCTGGAATTTCAGGCACACAGAGGCCCAAACAGGCTACACAGCAGCCCCAACAGCCTCCCACCAGCCCAATATATAGTGAGTTTCTATGGCAACTTACAGCAGCCCCTCTTGCATTTGCCAGAACCCACAGATTGTCAGTCCGGGCCTGCAACAAGCACTAGAGGAAATTCTTTTAGTGTTAGGTTTGTAAAAGGCATTTTTTATATTTTATTTTTCCCATGTTTTGTATATTTTAAGTAATAGGTAATTATTTATATATATATATATATATATATAGGTTTATATGAAAGAAAATATATGTATATAGTTAGGGCTACATACTACACACAAATGTGCCTGGATGCATGCTCAACAGACTAGTATATACTGTAGAGGATCTACAAGATGCACACACATAGTTATAGTTAAGTTGGGTTTAACAAAGATCAATGTCCATCAAGTTCATCCCCTCCAAATGAAACCCAGCTCACATATTTAGACATACCCACTGCAACTAAATATACCAATATCCATATTAATTGTTGATTTTAGTATCACTATAGCCTTGGAAATTATTATTTATTTATATAGTGCCGACAAGATATGCAGTGCTTTATATTATGTTTGTCCAAGAAATCATCCAAACCCCTCCTAAAGGCATTAACAGAATCAGTCACCACAACATCCTCCGGCAGAGCATTCCACAATTTCATTATGCTTCTTCAAATAAAAGTTATTTTCCTTTAGTCTAAAGGGGTGGCCACTGATCAGATTTGATGGAAGAATAGATCTCCTGCAGCTTTCTATAATGTCCTCTAATGTAGTTATAAAGAGTAATCATGCCCCTTATGTTTTCATCCCTTGAGTTAATCCCTTTTTTATGCAAGACAACACTTTATTTGCTTTAGAAGCCACAGAATGACACTACCTGGAATTAAACAACTAGTTATCTACAAAAACCCCTAGATCCTTCTAAATTAAGGAATCCCCAACACATCGCCATTTAGGCTATAGACACACATTGACTTTATCTAATGAAAACAGAAACATAAGTGGAATGGGAAAACAAAGACAATCAGACCTGATTTCATTAACATCTGTTCTTCTTCATCTTACTAACTGTAAATATGGATAGTGTTTCCCCTTGTTCTTTGATCTCTTTTCACTATTTAAAAGATAACTTTAGTAGCACGTTTAAAGGAAACACTGAAACTCTAACTCTATCAGTTAAAAGAAAGACACAATAGTGTCATTTAAACCATAATAAGTGATATTTCATAAAATCAACACTATGAGAACAAAAGGACTTAACCTTAAGGTCCCCACATCTTGACCCACTATTTCCTTGATATTCACACAGCAGCTCAGATTTATCAGTCAGCAACAGAGATAGATCACCTACTGTCTCAGCTTTCTGATCCACCTGGTCTGCTTTAAAGAAATGGAATTGGTGAGTTGCAAGGACAAGTGTAAGAGCCTCATTTTCATGAACTGTTTGGATACCAAAATGCTTTGCTAGAGGAATTGCTGTAATAAACAAATAACACAAATAGCAGATCGCAAACATAAAGCAGAACATTTGTTATGACAGAAAGTCCACAAAGCAAAACCTCTCAGAAACTGTACATTACATTTTTAATGAATATAACAGGAAATGCTTGTTAGAGAGCATTGGGTGGCATCTTAAATAAGCACATCAATAATGTTGTTCATTTAATATCTCAAAGCATTAGCAGAAACATGAAAGGTGCCCTGTAACCAATGTGTTTAATGAAGCATGTTGTGTGATTAATTTTTTCTCTTCATTTAAATTCCAGCTCCAACTTTGATTCTGAAAACAGGATTGTTTTCCTTTTTTTTGTGTGTGTGCAGTAATGAATCATTCCAGGAAGCTTGGTTTCTCTGGACAATTTGTCACTAGAGAAGTTTGGTAACTTACAGGTTTACTTCATTTTTTTTTCTTATTAAAATCTGAAACAGCCAATGCATCTTATTGCTGTGTTGTTTCTTTTTAAGTAAGGAAATAAACTGCATTATTTTGTGCTTAACTGATTAGCAAGAAGTAACATTATTATGGGCCTCATTTACAGGGCAGCCATATGGAGGTGGAGGATATAGGCAGTGCATGTATGGGATCTGTTAACCAGAAACCCATTATCCAGAAACTTCTGAATTACATGAAGGCCATCTAACAAAGGCTCCATTTTAATCAAATAATTAAAACAACTTTTTTTTAACCTTAAATAAGAAGACAATACCATGTACTTGATCCAGACTAAGATAAAATACATTTTTTATTGGAGGAAAAGCAATTTAATTCATGTTAAAATAATTTTAGTAGACTTGAGGAAGGGAGATTCAAAAATTTTGAAGAGTCCTTATCTTGAAAATACCAGACCCCAATAATTCTGGATAACTGGTCCCAATATCTGTACAACTGTATAAGTGTCAGCCATTACAGGGGGCCTGTAACTACTTATTACTGTATAAAGTGGTGGACCCCACATTTTACACCTGTATAAAGTCTGAGTAAAAAAGTGGGTTCCTTCCTTGCTTTACAAAATAAATTATCATGATTGCCACAATGGCCTGAATAAGATTTACTCAGAAGAACCCTAGAAGCATTTACTAAACCACTGTTTACAGGGTGGCCATGTTTCTGTGAATGTCGTATCTACTCTGCTGTGACTTGGGAGGGATACACAGTTTTCCAGCCTGGATGGAAGTCACCTTGCTGTTAAAGTAAACAACAAACTAGGAAAGAGCAAAATATTTTGCAGCATTTCCCTGAGAAAAAACAACCATAGACTCTAATGGATAGTAAAAAATTGTCTCATGAAAAAACCCTCATTGACTTTAATGTGTTTGACAAATTTTTGGCAAAGCAAAATGGGGTCAGATTCATCCATCACTACTCCTCACACATCTCCTATGAGAGCCTCATATGTGGCCTTAAGCATGTTGAGTTATATAGTTTTTCTGCAGCAAGAAAGCATGAGCAGGTCTGTGTCACGTCTTCCCTGGAGAGACGTTGTAGAGTACAAGGAAGTTGGGAGCCCGAAGGCTCTGTAACCTTGGGTGTAACCATACACAGCATTACATAGATCCAAATCCATGATGATGGTGAAAGAATATTTAATAAACTTAAAGAAGTGATTACAACTCACAGTGCTCACAATGCATATACTAACTTGTAGTAGAAAGCCACAAGCAGGGACACAGTCCAGAAACAGGCCATAGTAGAGGCAGGCGGCAGAGAAATTAAGTCGAGGGACAGGCCAGGAGTCAGAACTGGGGAATCCACAAGCAGAGCAAGGAGGGGCACCAGGGTATAGGAACAAGGCAGGAACAGGACTTGGAATAAGGAACAGAGCGGGTCACAGGAACTAGGAACTTAGAACAGGATCAGATGAATACAGGAACCAATGGCAAAGTCAAGCAAACAGCTTAATGACCAAGCCATGGGCAGTGGTCAAGAGCAGGCTTATAAAGAGTCAGGATTGGATCATGAGAAACAGATGGGGATAATGAGATGGGTGGAGAGATAAAGCAGAAGACTAAGGACCTCCAGTGGCACAAGTAAGTACTCAGGTAACTCGGCACAAAGTCCAGAGTTCGAAATCAGGAAGACCTGACAGTCTGTTCTGCACTGGTGCAATTTCATGTGAAATGTAACATGACTTCTGTGGCATTATTGTGGTCAGGTATTTGAGGTGTTGCTTTAGAGAATTCTAGTCTTGTTCAGTGTTACTTTATACATTTCCTGCATTTCTTTTACATAGCATTTACATAGCATTGACGTGTAAAAGATGGTGGTATGACCAGACAAACTGTCTGTAGTCATGTTAGTGGAAAAAGCCACAGGTAACCCTAAGGATTTTCTAAAATCTTCTCACATAACTACTCTCTTGCTTCTCTTGCCAGTTATTCCTTTACAAAATATTTGGTTGAATAATGAACTGGATCTTAATTCGCTATTCAGATTCAAATTAAATACACAATACTGTGCATTTTGTATTTAAAAAAATGTGCCAATTTCAGCTGTCCAGTACATGGTTAGCATCACTGTGCAGTGGAGTTGTCCTACTTTTAATTATAGCAAATGCTTTAACTGAACTGTAGAAATTCGTACAGATATTCCATGATTTCTACTACATTTCTACACTCTAGGGGGCAGATTCACTAAGCTCGAGTGAAGGATTCGAATGAAAAATACTTCGAATTTCGAAGTATTTTTTGGGTACTTCGACCATCGAATTGGTTAAATTTGTTCGAATTCGATCGAAGTCGAACGAAATCGAACGATTCGAACTAAAAATCGTTCGACTATTCGACCATTCGATAGTCGAAGTACTTGCCCTTTAAAAAAAACTTCGACCCCCTACTTCGGCAGCTAAAAGCTACCGAAGTCAATGTTAGCCTATGGGGAAGGTCCCCATAGGCTTGCTAACCTTTTTTTGATCGAAGGATTTTCGTTCGATCGTTGGATAAAAATCCTTCGAATCGTTCGATTCGAAGGATTTAATCGTTCGATCTAACGAAAAATCCTTTGATCGTTCGATCGAAGGATTAGCGCTAAATCCTTCGACTTCGATATTCGAAGCCGAAGGATTTCAATTCGAGGGTCGAATTTCGAAGTATTTTTTACTTCGAAATTCGACCCTTAGTGAATCTGCCCCTAGATGTTAAAAATTGCCAATCAAAGAGAAAACCTTGGATTTTAAGATCAAAGATCCCTTTAATTCCTTTTCTAATTTGCTGAAATCCTTCCTAGATTGTGTCTTCTTGAACTTAATAAGTAACTAGTGTTGGGCTATTAATAATGAAAACTGACCAGTAAAATAATTCTGTTAAGCATAATTGTTTCACAGAGAGGATACAAAGAGTTCCTAATATTTCTTTGCAACTGTTACAAATACAATTAATGCTATGTATTCTAAAAAGGGTAAGCATTTAATGTTTAACCATGAACACTTTTTCTGGTATATATCACAATATTATTAGATATCCAGTAGTGATGGGCGAATTTATTTGGCAGGCGCGAATTCGAGGCGAATTTGCGCGTTTCGCCGCCAGCGAATAAATTCGCGAAACGCCAGCGAAAATTTGCAGCAAAAACGAGACGCCGGCGCCGTTTCACAAATTTTTTGCCATTTCGCGAATTTTTCGGCGAAGCGGCGCAAATTCGCCCATCACTAATATCCAGTCATATTGCATGATGGTTTTGTCATAAAGATGGACATTTATAACAGTATGGAATTCTGTTTGCAAGATTTAAAGAGACATTGAGCCTCAGGGTTGACCATTAACCCAGTTGACCATTTTACATTTGTTGGTTCATTATACCTTACACTTTCCCAATCATTTTTTAATGCTTATACTAATTCAAGCAGGGCAACGAATTTCTGCACTTGCCGCCCCCAAATGTTTTCACAAAACTGCTGTAAAAAGTAGAAGTGGAACAATTTGCTGCGACCAAAAAAATTGTCAAAATTGTCGCGTGCATTAAAATTGTCGCAAATTAAAATGATTAGAACACCAATTGACTTTAATGAATTTGGAGAAAGGAGTCACGCATATAAAAATTGTTGCTCGCGTCAAAATTGTCGCTCATCAAAATTATTATGACACCTATTGACTTCAATGGTTTTCAAACGTTTTTCACCATTTTGCAATTTTTTTTTGAGTTTTCGGTGAAACAGGACAGATTCGCCCATAACTGTTTATAAGTAGCATCTGGCATAGCATTAGGAAACCTATGACAAAATATCATGGGTTATTTATTTGATAATATAACTAACCTAGTCTGCATACAGTATCCTTTGTTGGCTGAGCACATATATTTTTAGTTATCAAAATAGGAGGAAGAAATTTGATTTTCATAAAATACTTCAGCTGCAAATTTGAGTTGTTCATATTTAAACACTTTAGTATGCTGATTTGCCTGGCTAGTTTGCATTAGAAAAAAGAAGAAAGAAAAATCAGGAATTTTGTTTGTGCATTTGCTTATTCATTTATTCGTTCACTTTTCATTCAGTTGTTCACAAGTCAGCAAATGCAAGTGTGTTCCCGATTATAATATTTTTATTAGCTTGTAACGGTACATTTAACCAAATATAAATCATGGTTTAAAATCAAAAGTCAAAGCCAAAATAAGTTGTTCCTCCAAAAAGATATAGAATTTCTGTAATTACATCTAACAATAAACAGACTTTAGTAACCACATAGTATCTTCAGTCACTGATTCATTTCAGGCAAATCAGAACCCAGAACTAGGGCCTATGATTAACTACTGGGTAAGCATGAAAAGCTTAGGCTGATTTTCTAGGGTCAGTGTAATATTTTATTTGTTATGTAATGAGGGTTTTTATCTTTAATGTATACAAGAGTAATATTTAGCATTTAGTTACCCATGATTGCCACTATAGGATTTTTTTGCTACCTCCCTGGATAGAATGCATTACTTCTTCTTATGCATATACAGTCTTGACACCGTGAGACACAAGTCTGATGAAAAGCAAATGTCAATGATATGCAAAGTTATCTGCCCATTTCACAGTAAAAATCGAATGACTTGGTCAGACCAGTCAATGCCCCACATCATGAAAGTCAAGACTGGGTCAGTCAATTGACATTCAAGTCATACAAAATCACTTGTTAATATGTCAGTCAGAGTGACTATTCAGTGGACAGGAAGGTAGAGATGGTCAGCATAATCAATGTATTTTGATGTGGAAACCTTAGGGACTTTTATTTTGCAGAAAACAACATTTAAACATATATTAAACAAAATAAGTAAACAAATAAAATAAAGAAATAATGAAAAATAACACCAACTTATTAATAGAGATGTCGCGAACTGTTCGCCGGCGAACTTGTTCGCGCGAACATCGGGTGTTCGCGCTCGCCGGAAGTTCGCGAACGTCGCGCGACGTTCGCCATTTTGGGTTCGCCATTGTTGGCGCTTTTTTTTGCCCTCTCACCCCAGACCAGCAGGTACATGGCAGCCAATCAGGAAGCTCTCCCCTGGACCACTCCCCTTCCCTATAAAAACCGAAGCCCTGCAGCGTTTTTTCACTCTGCCTGTGTGTGCTGAAGAGATAGTGTAGGGAGAGAGCTGCTGCCTGTTAGTGATTTCAGGGACAGTTGAAAGTTTGCTGGCTAGTAATCGTTTTGATACTGCTCTGTTATTGGAGGGACAGAAGTCTGCAGGGGTTTGAGGGACATTTAAGCTTAGGTAGCTTTGCTGGCTAGTAATCTACCTTCTACTGCAGTGCTCTGTATGTAGCTGCAGTGGGCAGCTGTCCTGCTTCTGATCTCATCTGCTGACTGCTGCAATAACAGTAGTCCTTGTAAGGACTGCTTTTATTTATTTTTTTGTTGTTTTACTACTACTACTACTACTACTACTATAAGAGCCCAGTGCTATTAGTCTAGCAGTGTTGGGGAGTGGGACTGGTGTGCTAATCTGCTGCTCCTAGTAGTTCAGCAGCACCAACTTTAATTTTTTTTTTTAATATTCATTTTTTTTTTTTTTACTTTTTTTATTTTACTACCGCTGTAGTAGTGTATAAGTTGACCTTTTAGGCATTATTTGCCCTGTAGGCATTATTTGCACACTGTTTTCTTCAACCCGCCATCGAGCTGTGTGACCTTGTTCACATTCTGTCTAAATATCCATAATATTACCGTCTCCAGAAAAAACACCGGAGTCACTTTTTTCAAGCAGCCATAATATATTTTACGTAATCCGTATCCACCGCTGTAGTAGTGTATACGTTGGCCTTGTAGGCATTATTTGCACACTGTTTTCTTCAACCCGCCATCGAGCTGTGTGACCTTGTTCCCATTCTGTCTAAATATCCATAATATTACCGTCTCCAGAAAAAACACCGGAGTCACTTTTTTCAAGCAGCATTCATATATTTTACGTAATCCGTATCCACCGCTGTAGTAGTGTATACGTTGGCCTTGTAGGCATTATTTGCACACTGTTTTCTTCAACCCGCCATCGAGCTGTGTGACCTTGTTCCCATTCTGTCTAAATATCCATAATATTACCGTCTCCAGAAAAAACACCGGAGTCACTTTTTTCAAGCAGCATTCATATATTTTACGTAATCCGTATCCACCGCTGTAGTAGTGTATACGTTGGCCTTGTAGGCATTATTTGCACACTGTTTTCTTCAACCCGCCATCGAGCTGTGTGACCTTGTTCCCATTCTGTCTAAATATCCATAATATTACCGTCTCCAGAAAAAACACCGGAGTCACTTTTTTCAAGCAGCATTCATATATTTTACGTAATCCGTATCCACCGCTGTAGTAGTGTATACGTTGGCCTTGTAGGCATTATTTGCACAGTGTTTTCTTCAACCCGCCATCGAGCTGTGTGAGCTTGTTCACATTTTGTCTAAATATTGATAATATTATCGTCTCTAGAAAAACCACTTGAGTTACTTTTTTTCAAGCAGCATTCATATATTTTACGTAATCCGTATCCACCGCTGTAGTAGTGTATACGTTGACCTTGTAGGCATTATTTGCACACTGTTTTCTTCAACCCGCCATCGAGCTGTGTGAGCTTGTTCACATTTTGTCTAAATATTGATAATATTATCGTCTCTAGAAAAACCACTTGAGTTACTTTTTTTCAAGCAGCATTCATATATTTTACGTAATCCGTATCCACCGCTGTAGTAGTGTATACGTTGACCTTGTAGGCATTATTTGCACACTGTTTTCTTCAACCCGCCATCGAGCTGTGTGAGCTTGTTCACATTTTGTCTAAATATTGATAATATTATCGTCTCTAGAAAAACCACTTGAGTTACTTTTTTTCAAGCAGCATTCATATATTTTACGTAATCCGTATCCACCGCTGTAGTAGTGTATACGTTGACCTTGTAGGCATTATTTGCACAGTGTTTTCTTCAACCCGCCATCGAGCTGTGTGAGCTTGTTCACATTTTGTCTAAATATTGATAATATTATCGTCTCTAGAAAAACCACTTGAGTTACTTTTTTTCAAGCAGCATTCATATATTTTACGTAATCCGTATCCACCGCTGTAGTAGTGTATACGTTGACCTTGTAGGCATTATTTGCACACTGTTTTCTTCAACCCGCCATCGAGCTGTGTGAGCTTGTTCACATTTTGTCTAAATATTGATAATATTATCGTCTCTAGAAAAACCACTTGAGTTACTTTTTTTCAAGCAGCATTCATATATTTTACGTAATCCGTATCCACCGCTGTAGTAGTGTATACGTTGACCTTGTAGGCATTATTTGCACACTGTTTTCTTCAACCCGCCATCGAGCTGTGTGAGCTTGTTCACATTTTGTCTAAATATTGATAATATTATCGTCTCTAGAAAAACCACTTGAGTTACTTTTTTTCAAGCAGCATTCATATATTTTACGTAATCCGTATCCACCGCTGTAGTAGTGTATACGTTGACCTTGTAGGCATTATTTGCACACTGTTTTCTTCAACCCGCCATCGAGCTGTGTGACCTTGTTCACATTTTGTCTAAATATTGATAATATTATCGTCTCTAGAAAAACCACTTGAGTTACTTTTTTTCAAGCAGCATTCATATATTTTACGTAATCCGTATCCACCGCTGTAGTAGTGTATACGTTGACTTTGTAGGCATTATTTGCACAGTGTTTTCTTCAACCCGCCATCTAGCTGTGTGTATTATCGTTTCCAGAAAAACCAACTGAGTTTTTGTTGTTGTTGTTGTTTTTTTAAAAATAATGCCAGGCAAAGGCAGGCCGCCACGCAGAGGCCGTGCTAGGGGCCGTGCTGCTATGCAATCCTGTGGCCCTAGCAAATTTCCCAGTTTTAAAAAGCCAATGACCCTGAACTCCCAAAATGCTGAAGAGGTAGTTGACTGGCTTACACAGCACACCCCATCCTCTACCGTTTCTAACTTTACCACAACATCCTCCTCATCCTCCACTGCTATGGCCACCCCACGTAACACTTCCTCCACCACCGGTGCCCCTTCTTCACTGGGGTCAGAGGAGTTATTTTCCAATGAGTTTCTTGAACTGAGTAATGCGCAACCATTATTGCCAGAAGAAGATGAAGGAGATGAGGACCTTACACCAGATTTAATTCTGGCAGAGAACACGATAGAGATGGACATAATGAGTGATGAGGAGGAGGTCCCCGCTGCTGCTTCCTTCTGTGATGTGTCAGAAGAAATTGATGCATCTGAGGAGAATGATGATGAGGAGATTGATGTTTTGTGGGTGCCTAGTAGAAGAGAGCAAGAGGAGGGTAGTTCAGATGGAGAGACGGAGAGTCAGAGAGGCAGTAGGAGAATAAGACTTAGAAGAAGCAGGGAGGACAGCCCGCAGGGATCAGCAGGGCAACAACATGTATCGGCACCTGTGTTCAGCCGGCCAACGCACCCGCCATTGCCGCCAATACCGCCAACTCCGCCAACTTCTACTGTTACCGCCAGATCGCACACTTCCAAAAAGTCAGCAGTGTGGGATTTTTTTAATGTGTGTGCCTCTGACAAAAGCATTGTAATTTGCAATGAGTGCAGTCAGAAACTGAGCCTTGGTAAGCCCAACAGCCACATAGGTACAACTTCTATGCGAAGGCACATGAGCGGCAAGCACAAAGCACTTTGGGAGCAACACCTCAAAGGCAACAGGCAAACTAAAAGCCACACTCCTTCTGGTCCAGCATCTTACTGCTCTACCTCTGCTCTCCTTGACCCGTCTGAACCACCCTCCACTCCGCCTTCCACCTTGACCACCTGTTCCCATTCCCAGTCATCTGCCACCAGCCAAGTTTCTGTGAAGGCCATGTTTGAGCGTAAGAAGCCAATGTCTGACTGTCACCCCCTTGCCCGGCGTCTGACAGCTGGCTTGTCTGCACTCTTAGCCCGCCAGCTTTTACCATACCAGCTGGTGGACTCTGAGGCCTTCCGCAAATTTGTAGCAATTGGGACACCGCAGTGGAAGGTACCCAGCCGCAATTTTTTTTCTAAAAAGGGAATACCACACCTGTACCAACATGTGCAGAGCCAAGTTACCGCATCTCTGTCACTTAGTGTTGGGCCAAAGGTCCATATGACTACTGACGCATGGTCCTCCAAGCATGGTCAGGGCAGGTATGTCACCTACACTGCCCACTGGGTGAACTTGGTAATGGCTGGGAAGCAGGGAATGGGTAGCTCAACAACAACAGTGGAGTTGGTGTCACCGCCACGGATTGCACGCGGTTCTGCCACCACCTCTACTCCTCCATCGCTCTCTACCTCGTCTTCTTCTTCTTCTTACTCTGCTGCTGGGTCCTCCTTCTCCTCCTCCACACCTGTGCACCCCCAGCTCCCCCTAGGCTATTCGACGTGCCAGGTACGCCGTTGTCACGCTGTCTTGGGGATGACGTGCCTGGAAAGCAAAAACCATACCGGATCTGTACTCCTGTCATCTCTGCAGTCACAGGCCGATCGGTGGCTGACCCCACACCAACTGCAGATCGGAAAAGTGGTGTGTGACAATGGAAGCAATCTGTTGGCAGCGTTGAGACTAGGCAATTTAACACATGTGCCCTGCATGGCACATGTGTTAAATTTAATAGTCCAACGTTTTGTCTCCAAGTACCCAGGATTCCAGGACGTTCTCACCCAGTCCAGAAAGGTGTCGGCCCATTTCAGACGTTCCTACACAGCCATGGCACGCCTTGCTGACATTCAGCAGCGCTACAACATGCCAGTCAGGCGTTTGATTTCTGACAGCCAGACTCGCTGGAATTCAACGCTCCTTATGTTGGAACGTCTGCTGCAACAACAAAGGGCCGTCAACGAGTACCTTTTTGAACTGGGTGGTAGGACTGGATCTGCACAGCTGGGGATTTTTTTCCCCCGTTACTGGGTGCTTATGCGCGATGCCTGCAGGCTCATGCGACCTTTTGAAGAGGTGACAAATATGGTCAGTCGCACCGAAGGCACCATCAGCGACCTAATACCCTTCGCTTTCTTCCTGGAGCGTGCCGTGCGACGAGTGACAGATGAGGCTGTAGACCAGCGTGACGAGGAGCTGGAAGCGCACGATTTCTGGTCGGAATCACCAGAACGAACCCAGGCACCTGCTGCAACGCAGGGAGAGGTGCCAGAAGTGGAGTCAGAGGAGGAAGGTGGCTTTGTGGAGGAGGAGGAGGAGGACCAACAGGAGCAGGCTTCCCAGGGGGCTAGTGGTGACCTTTTGGGGACCCCTGGTCTTGTACGTGGCTGGGGGGAGGAGACCGTGGATGATGCAGTCCTTGATAATGAGGAAGCGGAGATGGATAGCTCTGCATCCAACCTTGTGAGAATGGGGTCTTTCATGCTGTCATGCCTGTTGAAGGACCCCCGTATCAAGAGGCTTAAGGAGAAGGACCTGTACTGGGTCGCAACGCTACTAGACCCTCGGTACAAGCATAAAGTGTCAGAAATGTTACCAACATACCACAAGTCCGAAAAGATGCGGCATTTACAAACCAGCCTGCAAAACATGTTGTACAATGCTTTTAAGGGTGATGTCACTTCAGGAACTCATCAACATTCCAGGGGCAGAGGTGCCAGTAATCCTGCCACGAGCACACCTGCAAGGACAAAGCCCTTTGGCCAGTCTGTAACGTCAGACATGCAAATGTTTTTCTGTCCAAGGCAGCGCCACAACCCTTCTGGATCCACCCTCAAAGAACGCCTCGACCGGCAGGTAGCGGACTACCTGGCATTAACTGCAGATATCGACACTCTGAGGAGCGATGAACCCCTGGACTACTGGGTGCGCAGGCTTGATCTGTGGCCAGAGCTGTCACAATTTGCCATGAACCTCTTGTCTTGCCCAGCCTCAAGTGTGCTCTCAGAAAGGACCTTCAGTGCAGCAGGAGGGATTGTAACTGAGAAGAGAACTCGCCTAGGTCACAAAAGTGTCGATTACCTGACCTTTATTAAAATGAATGAGGGGTGGATCTCGGAGGGTTACTGCACGCCGGAAGACTTGTTCTGACTTCTATGCAGCTGTCCTTCTCTTCAAGCCTCATGACTCCACACACAGCTGTCCTTTAGCGTCCTCCTCCTCCCTCCGCCACCGTTACAAACTAGGGTGCAAACCCTACTGGTTTAATTTTTTCTGGCCTCTGTGCTTCAGTGGCTGCAACCAAAAAAACTGGGCAAACAATGTCTACAAGGTCAACGTATGGCAAAAAATGACTATTTTCAGCATTTATATGGCATATTTTTCTGGCAACTGTGCTTCAGTGGCTGCGTCCAAAAAAATGCATATTTTCTGCATTTATATGGCATAATTTTTCTGGCAACTGTGCTTCAGTGGCTGCGACCAAAAAAATGCATATTTTCTGCATTTATATGGCATAATTTTTCTGGCCTCTGTGCTTCAGTGGCTGCAACCAAAAAAATTTATATTTTCAGCATTTATATGGCATAATTTTTCTGGCCTCTGTGCTTCAGTGGCTGCAACCAAAAAAATTTATATTTTCAGCATTTATATGGCATAATTTTTCTGGCAACTGTGCTTCAGTGGCTGCGACCAAAAAAATTACTATTTTCAGCATTTATATGGCATATTTTTTCTGGCCTCTGTGCTTCAGTGGCTGCGGCCAAAAAAACTGGGCAAACAATGCCTACAAGGTCAACGACGTTGACCTTGTAGGCATTGTTTGCCCAGTTTTTTTGGCCGCAGCCACTGAAGCACAGAGGCCAGAAAAAATATGCCATATAAATGCTGAAAATAGTAATTTTTTGCCATACGTTGACTCAACGTATATGGCAAAAAATGACTATTTTCAGCATTTATATGGCATATTTTTTCTGGCAACTGTGCTTCAGTGGCTGCGACCAAAAAAATGCATATTTTCTGCATTTATATGGCATAATTTTTCTGGCCTCTGTGCTTCAGTGGCTGCAACCAAAAAAATTTATATTTTCAGCATTTATATGGCATAATTTTTCTGGCAACTGTGCTTCAGTGGCTGCGACCAAAAAAATGCATATTTTCTGCATTTATATGGCATAATTTTTCTGGCCTCTGTGCTTCAGTGGCTGCAACCAAAAAAATTTATATTTTCAGCATTTATATGGCATAATTTTTCTGGCAACTGTGCTTCAGTGGCTGCGTCCAAAAAAACTGGGCAAACAATGTCTACAAGGTCAACGTATGGCGAAAAATTACTATTTTCAGCATTTATATGGCATATTTTTTCTGGCAACTGTGCTTCAGTGGCTGCGTCCAAAAAAACTGGGCAAACAATGCCTACAAGGTCAACGTATGGCAGTTGTTTAAAGAGAACAGTAGATTACTAGCCAGCAAAGCTACCTAAGCTAAAATGTCCCTCAAATCCCTGCAGACTTCTGTCCCTCCAATACAGAGCAGTATCAAGCAGATTACTAGCCAGCAAGCTTACTATCATCTGTCCCTGAAATCACTAACAGCTCTCCCCCTACACTATCTCTTCCAAGCACACACAGGCAGATTTTTCAGATACATTTTTGCCCTTGATCCCCCTCTGGCATGCCACTGTCCAGGTCGTTGCACCCTTTAAACAACTTTAAAATCATTTTTCTGGCCAGAAATGTCTTTTCTAGATGTTAAAGTTCGCCTTCCCATTGAAGTCTATGGGGTTCGCGAACCGTTCGCGAACCGCTCGCATTTTTGCGCAAGTTCGCGAATATGTTCGCGAACTTTTTTTCCGACGTTCGCTACATCCCTACTTATTAAAATCATACAATATTAAAAATAAATAAAATGGAATATAACATAGAAATAGATTTCCTTAAAAGGTGACTTTTCTTCAAATAGTCAGTATTTTTTCAAGAAAACAACAGCGAAAAGCTTGTACAAAAGTCAAAGGGAATATCCTTAGACAATATCATGTATTTATTTAGTTTCCCAGTGTCTTAAACATTTTAATTTTTAAGTCTCACTGAAAATGTGGGAATTTCAAAGGAAAAAAAAGTTGCATGAGCTTTGTTGCTTTTATGAGGAGCAATTGCATTTTCTTTCTTGATCTCGAAAATTAGATCTCTAAGATGTGTGGGGCACATTTTTTCCTCTGTGTCCTTTTTTTGTAGCCCTAGTCCCTAATTTGCATTTCACTTTTACAGTATGTGGTCTCAAACCTTTAAAATGTTTAAATGTCCCCTGTTTGAAAGGGAATGAACTGTAAACAATTATTAATTTCAAAATCAGATATTTAAAGATAATTTTATATTATTAAAAAAAAATGGGAATTGGGAAATGTTTTGTTAACTTTGCAAAATGTTTTTAACCATGACTAAATGCTTGGAAAACAAAGAAAAATGTACTGCGGGTAGAAAAATCCAAAATCTTAAAGGGGATCCGTAAAAATATTTAAATCTTGTTTCCTTCAGTCTGGGAATTTGTAATTATAGCAAACAGACAGGAGCCATTTTGTGGACACTGTTATTAAGGCAAGCCTTGTATCATCTTAGAATCCTGTATGTGCACCAGAATGGGAGACCCGATGTCCATTCCAATGCCCTGGTTAAAAAATTAAATGGTAAAGAGAACTGGGGGAATGTGTGGAGAGCAGTGACATCTACGAAGTGCAGAACTAGGGATGTACCGAATCCAGGATTCGGTTCGTGATTCGGCAAGGATTCGGCCTTTTTCAGCAGGATTCGGATTAGTGCCTGGCCGAACCAAATCCGAATCCTAATTTACATATGTAAATTAGGGGCGGGTAGGGAAATCACGTGATTTTTCATCACAAAGGAAGAATTTTTTCCACTTTTTCCTTCCCTGGCCCTAATTTGCATATGCAAATTAGGATTCAGATTCGGTTCGGTATTCGGCCAAATATTTTGCCAAGGATTTGGGGATTCGGCCGAATCCCAAATAGTGGATTCGGTGCATCCCTATGCTGAACAGAAAGTGAAAGTAATTGTCTGCCCCACCTCTTTGCCTAAAGCATAGAGAAGGGGCAGACAATATTTGACTGACAGCTATGAATTCTTTAATAAAAAATACAAATTGGATTTCATGTTTAATTTGAAAAGAACTTTTATTATACAGATTTTTGTGTCTGGATAACAAGTCCACTTTAATGGTTAAAAAAAAACCCAGAAATATGATTATAAATATTTGCTTATAGTTGCTCTGCAGACAATCAGGACTAACATTAATGGTCTCACAATATGCAGTAGGAGATATTTATAAAACTTATACAGTACAATACATAGTGATGGGCGAATTTGCGCCGTTTCGCTTTGCCGAAAAATGTGCGAATTTCGCGTGAAAAATTTGCGAAACGGCGCCGGCATCTAGTTTTTGACGCCGGCGCCCATTTTTGACGCCGGCGCCCGTTTTTTCGACGCAAATTTTCGCGGGCGTTTTTATTTATTCGCTCAAATTCCCCGCGAATTCGCGCCTGGCGAATAAATTCGCCCATCACTAACAATACACTGAAATTCCCATGTCCTTCCTAGAGAGATAAAAACTGTCACTAGGGTTCACATACTGTGAACATTTCCCTTTATATAAGAAATTGGGACAGACAAAAATCTTTAAAAATGGAATAATAATTTTTAGGAGAAATCATTTGTAAGTAATTTACAAATACTTGCATCGTAATTGTTAGCAATAAAGCCGTCCTTTCTGTAAAAAAAAAGTTTCACTTATTTCTTTTAAATGGTTGGAAATGATGAATGTCAAAGTACACATGCACATTATCCAGTGCAAGGTAAAATATAGAAATAAGTAATATAAGAGATTAAACAGAGAAAGAGAGGCGTCTAAACTGTATACTTAATTTTAAGAATTTATCATTAATTCTGACAGCTGGGCACTGGGGTCATTGTAACGTTCATTAGGGAAAAAATGTCATACTCATACAACAGTTTGCAACCCACAAAAAAGGTTTTTATATTTGATTTATGCCATTTATTCTCTCTGCCCTTTTCTAGAGTACAAAGTTAATTTATTTATAGCCTGATTTAGTCATACTGTAACTGTTTCTGACCACTTCATCCAGTGTGTCGAATTCACCTTAAAAAACGAGAGTAACCAACTGCTTAATGCAATACAAAGTATGTAATGACTGGTCAAACTCCTGAATTTAAAAAAAAAATCCTTAAAGGGGAACTCCAGCTTCCAAACCAAAATTTGATAAAGAGGCCCATATAACACAGAAACTCCTAATATATCCATCACAGTTTCTCCAAAAACTATGAATAAATGCAATTTAACAGTTCTTCTCTTTCTGCATTATTTGAAATTCGGGCAGAGAAGGAGGGACTAAAATACTGATGTTACAAATTGTAACAACTTCTCCACAGCTTATATGCAGGAACTACATAACCCACAATGCATTGCACTTTGATGTGCATGTGTACAGGGAATTGTACTGAAAATACTTGCCTCAAAAGCTATTGATCCATTTTATTCTCTTTGTTTTTTCCTATATTTCCATTAACATCAATGTTGCTTCCAATGACTGAATACAATTATCATCTGTGTTTCTTAAACTTTAAATCAGAGCATCATTAAGGAAGCTAGCAAAGAGTGTAATTACGTTCTTAGTTACCTAAATTAGCTAAAACAGCAGGAACCCCTAAATTTTTTGTTTATATTATACAAGGACCTCCAATCAGAAAGTACATTAGAACCATTCATTTTTTTATTATACATTCACAGTTAGAACCCTAAAGTAGCCTCAATAATAAGTTTGGGTCCTTGATATTTGAAGGACCAGTAACACCTCCAAAAAGCACATTGTTAACTATTTTTAATGCTTTCTTTAAAAATATCATAATAAATATCTGCTTTCGATTGTAGGGATAAGATGATATGATGACATCCCTCCTGCTACATCCAACGTGTGCGTTCCACATCCCCTAACCCAACTTCTTCTAAAAACCGGGGGTCAGTTGCTGCAGTGCTAGAGAGGAGCCTGCATGTATTATCCTTTAGTCAGATTTGTGCTGTGAGCAGCGAAGGCAGCACCAGGTCAGATATAAATCTTCTAAGAGTCACAGAAGACCCCCATCATCTCTCTGTCATGCTTCACTGCTCGATGCACTTACCAAAATAAATCAGGATCGCATGAAGATAAGACTGCCCACACACCTCCTATCTCCCAGAACCTAGATGAAACAAATTTAAACCAAGGCAGAACAATAAACAAACCGGGCTAAAGATTGCTTCTAGCACTGCAGCAACTGACTTCCGGTTTTAGAAGATATCGGGCTAAGAGATGTGAACACGCACGTAGTCTGCAGCTGAGGTCATGTCGCCACATATCCTTTTTCGAGAAGACACGGCACAACCGGAAGACTTATATTATGGTATTTTTGAACAAACTATTACAAATAGTTTGCTTTGTGCATTATAGAAAGATTATTGGAGGGGGCTACAAAGAATTTTTTATTAGGGATGCACCGAATCTAGGATTCGTCTCGGGATTCGGCCAGGATTCAACCTTTTTCAATAGGATTCAGCTGAATCCTTCTGCACGGCAAAAACTAATCCGAATCCTAACGGCCGTCCGAATAAGAATGGGTGGGAGGGAAATTGATGAATTGGTGATTTTTTTTTTACAAAACAAGGAAGTAAAAAATATTTCCCCTTCCCACCCCTAATTTGCATATGCAATTCGGTTTGGTATTCGGCCAAGCCTTCCACTAAGGATTTGGGCGTTCAGCTCAATACAAAATAACGGATTTGGTGCATCCCTATTTTTTATATAAAACAATTTCATGTTACTGTTCCTTTAAAGAGTGGGGTTAGGTGCAAAAATGTTTAAGGCAAAAAAAAGACTTTCATAGCTTTAAATAGAAGAGCAGGGATTTGTCAAAATATATTCAATCAACATGGCTAAATAGTATATTTTTTTGTTTTCATTATTACAGAAGTGACATACATCCAATGTGGATGCCAGGAGCCCTACCTTTAATTATGAGCAGCAGAATACCAATCCTTCTTTGTCAGAATCTGCCACTAATCAAACCCTGGACTGTGTGATTGATTGTTCCTGCATTACCATGTTGAGCCACGTTTTTAGAATGTGTTCACACCCCCCCCCACCTCATTTAAAGCATGTGGCCTCAATCTGCAATTAAAGGGCTTTATCAGCCTACCTCTTGCAAAAGCTACAGTTTGATTATCGAATAGTGATGGGCGAATTTATTTTTTTCGAAAAACGGACGCCGGCGTCAAAAACGGGCGCCGGCGTCGGAAAAACGGGCGCCGGCGTCAAAAACGGGCGCCGGCGTCAAAAACGAGACGCCGGCGCCGTTTCGCGAATTTTTCGCCGTTTCGCGAATTTCGCGAATTTTTCGGCGAAGCGAAACGGCGCAAATTCGCCCATCACTATTATCGAAGCCTCCTAGCCTGATCCAGCCTGCATTAATCTATATTCCTACAATTCAGATGCCAGGTTCCTGCCTTTGTTCCTTAGTCCCTACCTGGTTCGCTGTTCAGTGCATTTGTTCCTGTACTCCAGTCCCTGTCCTTGCCTGATTCCTGTTGTAACTCCTGGTCTTTTTGCCAGCCTGAATATTTGAGGCTCCTTGCCTGCATAACATAAGGAGCAGCAAGACAAAAAGGTTTAGGCTAAGAAACAGCAGTGGTAGGGGGTGGTGTGACCAAGCAATTGGTCTTATCAAATCTTATTTTAGGCTTTTGTTTTTTAAAGTGAGGAAACTCAATCTAGGGTTTTTTTATTATACCTGTTGGGAGGGGTTTGTTACTGAATACTTTCATGCAGACATTATACTTCTGTTTAATATTAGTTAATATATTAATACATTCCATTATCTAGAGACCTCATGTGTGACTTCTTATTACATACCTCTACATTTCTAAAAAAAAGAATGTACTGTATATTTTTAATGTATTACTACTTTGTCGTATCGTTTTATTTTGAGGTAGCATAAGCATATTTTATTGTGTACAGTTTCTTTAAACAAAAAAAATGACAGTTAAAAGTTGCAAATCCTACATAGATTATGCAAATTTGAAGTTCTCTGAAGTGAATATTTAGACTAATAACGGTATTATCAATCTGGCATGTCTGGTACATATACATCTTTTGTATTATTTTACAAATCCAAAGAAATAATGAGGCTCATTTATATTCAGAATTTACTTTTTTTTTATTTATACAAATGCTTGATAGTTAGGCAGAAATAAAATAACAGTCTTTTAAATGAATGTTACAAATAATGTAAAATCAAAATATAGAGGGAAAAAGAGCTATTTTCCAACCCCCTTAAGGCAAATGACACATAGGGCTACTAGTAGCAGATTCTTATATGGCTCCAAATACCAAAAACCATAGACATTACTGAGAATTGCCTCTGCTTAAACACACATACCCCCTGAAATAAAAGGCACTAAGTTTGAACATGAGCAGTAACCCATAGCAACCAATGGGATGTTTTCTTTTAAACAGGAGACCAGTAAATGCTACTTGCTTATTGGTTGCTATGGGTTACTGCTCCTGGGCAAACTCAGTGCTGTACATAACCCCAGTTGTGTTTAAGAAGAGACAATTATCACAATTGTCTATTTTATAGCCATGGTTACTAGTTGGCTACTAGTAGCTCCATGTGTCATTGCCCTTAGGCTCACAGTGTAACATGGTAAGCAAAGGGTTGACGCATACATTTATATTTATTTTGGGGGTTTGATAACGTTTTTTGAAAAAATATAGTAAATGGCACAGTTAGGGAAGCAAAATATTTTGCCACATTTTGCAGTAAAACAAAAACACCCATAGAGGCTAATGTATAGTAAAAAAAATTGTTGCTCAGTTTGAAAAAATGTTGCATGGTTTAAAAAGTTGTATGAAAAAAACTCCCATTGACTTTTTGCCATTACGCACATTTTCAGTGAAGATTCACCCATCACCACCCGCAACAAGTAAGTTGCAGAAGTTCAGGAGGGAAATAATCAAAGACTGAAGAAGAGTTTTGTTTAATTCTAACCTTTAATTCTAACTTTCATTTGAAGCAATGTAGGTGGTTCTTCACAGTCAGGACAGTGAGGTTGTGGAATGCACTGCCGGGTGATGTTGTGATGGCTGATTCAGTTAATGCCTTTAAGAATGGCTTGGATGATTTTTTGGACAGACCTAATATCAAAAGCTATTGTGATACTAAACTCTTTAGTTAGTAAAGATATGGGTATATAGAATTTATGTGTAAAAAGTATGGAGGGGTGTGTGTATGGATGCTGGGTTTTCATTTGGAGGGGTTGAACTTGATGGACTTTGTCTTTTTTCAACCCAATTTAACTATGTAACTATGTAAGTATGTAAGTATGGTAGAGGCATATTTGAGAATGCTGCATATATGAAAAAACAGGATTTGACAAGGGTTTGGATGTAGAGCACTAAAAAAAAACTACTAGGCAGCAAGTGGAAGTGTGTATTTGAGTGGAAGGTGATGACTGTATACTGTGAATAAAACCTGAGTTACAGTGGAAGATGATAATGGAAATATAATGAATTTAGTTTAAGTAGCACTGTGACATCCAAGAGGAGATGCGGGAGAAGAATAAAGGAAACAGGCTGTAATAGATATGGATGGAATCCAAGATGGCGACGGCGTCCAAGATGGCGACGGCGTCCAAAATGGCGACCCCCGCCTCACCATGTGGATCCTGCTGGTCGCCGCTTGATGACGCCCGCTTCTTCCCGTCTGCCGATTGGTCGCCGGCGACGGAATGGTCGCCGGCGTCAGAACGTGCGTCGGCGTCAAGACGTCTTGACGCCGGAACCAGCGTGATGACGCCATTGCGCCCAAATTGGCGCCAAAATCTGCCTATATTAACCCACAGGACATTACCATCATTGCCAAAGTATAGGTCTTACTTCGTGTATTCCTGGGTGTGATTTCTGTTTATTGATTCTTGTGTACCGACTTCTGCCTGTTTTCCTGGATTGAACCTTCGCTGCCTGAACTGAACTTTGCCTGGACTTCGACCATTCTCTTCTCATCCCTGTGTACTTCGTTATCGGCTGGCTACCTGCCTCCTCCTTGGTCCACACTCCTACTGCGCCTTCGGGCCCTTACACAGGCATACTGTATTTGGGTGTCGTCAGTATAAAGGCAATACTAGGATCTAGATGACTGAATGATGTTGCACAGAGTGTGAACAGTGTCAAATGCTATGAAGAGAACTAAAGGGATTAGTATGGACTGGTAAACTTTGCCAAAATAAGTTTATTGGTTTCTTTGGTGATGGCATTTTCTTTATTTAGGCAAAAAACAGATTGCAGGAGGTCAGTTAAAATGAACTTCTGAGAGAGATGCTAAACCAGGAGTTTCTTAAGCTTTTCTAAAACAAATTGTAATTAATATTACTATAGTGACCCTTGAACATTATCCCCCCCCCCATTAACTTGACATGAATGCTGCAGTCACTTGTATTACCTAATCAAATGATAGAAATATTAATTTCAAATGTTTAATGCAGCAGGTTAACTGTGTCCACTTGTGAATGTGTGTTAAAAACAAGTTTTGCTATTTAAGAACAGCACTACTGCATTTTAAAGTGAAATTTATTTCTATCAAAAGAAACTACCATATTTTATAACACAGTCCTTTAGAATAAACATTGTCTAGTAAATACTATAATAAAATATGACTTTAAATTTGGCACACATTTATGTGGGACCGATCATGAAGAAAACCTTTCATATACAGTAAGTGCAACTAAACTCAATTGTGAGTTTTCCAGTGATCACATTTCTCTCCCAGATTATGTACATATTTATGAAGTCTTGAATGGATTAGTTGAGGGAAACTTTTTCAAACAAACCGAGAAATCATGACTAGTGTAAAACTGCAGAGTAAAATTTGATCATCTACTTGAATTTGCTTGTATGCCGAAGATACATTTTTTCTAGCAGCTTGCCAGATTTAAGTTTGATTTTTAATTTTCAAGGGAGTGCCTTATATTTTTTGATACTTGAATTACAATACTGTAAATCTTAGGAATCTCCCTCTTACACTAGGTACTTATTGAGGAATGTTTCTTTTACAAATGAAAGTTTGGATAAAAAAACATTTCTCTGATTATGAACCCCTCTGTGTATTTTCTCCCCTTTACAGTAGGCATTAGCAGATATGAAGAAGATATATGTAAGAATAGTCTAGTGCCTAGAGAACTCTGGAACATAAGCAGCATAAAAACACTATTTTTGACATGGCAAGTCACTTTTTGTTTTTAATTGCTGCTGTATAACAATATTTAGAGCCCAGAAGGTATATGCTGCATCAAGCAGCAATTCGAACATCTACAAATGAGTCCCACAAAAGTGCTTGACAATAAAAGGTATCAAGATTTCTAGAATGAAGCAAAATAATAAAACGTGGAAACTTTAAACAGAGTTCATAAATAATAGCTTTTGCTATGTTACTTTTTCTAAAAATTATCACACACTTAAGTACAACAATCTATATATTGAGAATAAGCAGTTACATGTTTGTACATATAATTGCATTATTTTTCTTTTTTTAAGGCAAACCTTCATATTTTGAGGTGACAATACACAGACATTAACCAAATGGTCAATCTGTGGGCCAAATAGATGGGTACCATACGAGGGGCCATAGATGTGCAAGGTCACCCTACTGTTGTTTTGGTGACTTCTAGCACTCTGACTGCAGGCTTATTATTTATATATAAGAGGAAAATGAGATCCATAATGCACAAGTTTCATTTATTACTAAGTTCCAATTATAATTGATGACATCATAAAGCACAGTTTATATAGTGAATAGAGTACCCCTGTTGTAAAATATAAGGATATTATTATTATTATACCAGTCATGAGATTACTTCTAATATCTTTATTTCCAACAAGGGGTACTTTATTATAATGCACAAGTTTAGCGAGTCATGTGACAAAAATGACATCACTAAGCTCCGTTTATAACTGATGACTAAGAGCTGTTTTTAAGGATATAATTTAGAGGATATTCATGGCTTTTGTGTATTATAAACATATACAGTACTTTACAGGAATATAATTTACAGGGTATTCATGGCTCTTGATTGTCATATAAATATATAACAGATAAATATATAATAGAGTCTATAGCACTAGATCAGGGTGAGTAGCAGACAAGCAGAAATCCAATAAAAGGCCAGGAGGCAGAAACCAAGGAGTTAAAACAGGAGGAGCATTAGGCTTTTCAGACAGCGTTTTGGCAATGACAAACAGACTTGTATGTTAACCATTCTAGTAATTATGCTAATAATGTATGGTTGCTAAATTTGTTTTCGTTCCATTAGATTCTAAATATTAATGTGGGATTGTGTGGCCTTTGGTAGTTTTTCAATGTCTGCTTTCTTTGTTTTTTGACTCAGTACAAAATAATTTCCCATACACAGGTAATAAATGGGTTGCACTGACATTACCAATGTTTGAAAGAAATCCATTTTACTAAACAATCAAATTTGACAAAACCATTTACTTTAAATTAACTTTATTGTACAGTGAGACTTTATAATAAGTACCCATCTCAACCAAGAAAGGAGAAGATTTTTCTTCATCTGTCACACTCAAGGTATTATTTATCTCTGCAGACTTTTAAATATCCTGTCCATAGCCGAGTGGTTTTATACATATTACATATGCTAATACAGGTCATTTAGTTTGACAGGTAAATTTATCAAGCACTTGCTCAATAAGGCAACAGAAACCTAAAATGCAATTGCCAATTGGGTTTCTACATAAATATTTATTACTTCCATAGTTAAACAAGACTTTAGCTAAAATTCATGGACACCTGT
The DNA here is from genome assembly GCF_017654675.1 of Xenopus laevis. Lineage (NCBI taxonomy): Eukaryota > Metazoa > Chordata > Amphibia > Anura > Pipidae > Xenopus > Xenopus laevis. Next base: position 17,234,787 of record NC_054386.1, read on the forward strand.
TGAAGAATGATTTCTTCTTACCAAAAGACGTTTCATGTTATTGCTTTTCATTTTTATGGAAATCACTTTAACAATGGTGAAAATCATTTTAACAATTGATACATTTTTGTTAAACATACATCTGTGGACTTTGTTTGAAACCATATTCACTAAAAATATTTTTGATGTTTCAATCACATTGGTTACATAATATACAGTAAAGTCTCTAGGGTGTTCAACCAGGATGCATGAACAAGAGAAGAAAGAAAAGAAAATGATAGAAACTGATAACAATCAAAGCACAGATGAGACTGGTGAGTTTTTGATGTGATCAAATTAATCTTCAATATAAGTGCATATACATAGGGATGGGTGTATCTGTCCAGTTTTGCTTTGCTGAAAATTCACAAAATGGCAAAACAATTTGCTAAACACATTGAAGTCAATGGGGTGTTTGTTGAGCGTCATTTTTCAAACTGTGCAATTTTTTCTAACTATACACTACAGTCTAGGGGTGTTTTTGTGTTGAAATGCAACAAAATATCTTGCACAGCCCTACATATGATGAGTCCTTTGCTTGAATAATATGTAAATGAAGCATCAAGGAGAAAACTGGGATTTAAACACAAAAAAATGAATTGATGTAAACTAGTTTGGATGCCTCTGTGCTGCCCATCTACTCTTCCTCTGCATTTATCACTGCCAAATTGCTCATTGCTACTGATGAGCTATTTTTGCTTCGCTAAAAAATTCACAAAACCATGGGAAAATTTGTAAAATGCATTGAAGCCAAATTAGCATTTATTTATGGAAACTTTTTTTTTCCTATTTTCAGCCTGATTGCCTGCAAAAGACCTAAAAAACTTTTTTGGGTAACTGGTTTTCCCTATACATTTGCAAACATATGTGTAAGTATATGCACTAACATTTAACATAAAGACGTCCATACAACTTTAAATTTGAAGTGAGCGCTAGATACCTAGCGAAGTTTCGCTAGGCAGAAATGAATGCTAACACATCTTCACTATCAACTGCTTGCATTGCCAAAGTAACGCTAGCAAAAAGTCGCCAATGTTCAGCGCCCATGATGAAACTCCGGCGTAGTCTGAGCGAATTTTCACCTGTTGAAGTGTTGCGCTGGGTGCGAAGTGGACGCTGGTGAATTTTCACTGGTTAGTAAATCTGCCCCTTGGTGTTTAGCATCTTTTTCTTCAGTTTAGCCCTGAAATGGTAAATGAAACCTAATGTTTCAGACACAGAATATTGAAAAAAAAAATTGAAAATACTTTTATGGATGGACACTTTAAAGAAAATACTTTTATGAATGGACACTTTAAAGATTCTTATCTTTTATTGCCATTCCACTTAGACAGAGAAGATGTTTACTTTAGACCTTCAATTCTGCTGTTGTGAATAATATGTGAGTTTAAAATAACTTTATCCCAAACTCTAAGTTCCATATGATAGAAACAAATTAATTCTGGAATTCTAGTCTGACTGATCCGTGTGATTAGCTAGAGATGCCGCTCAGAAATGTTCAGCTTCAAAGTGGCTTGCATAAATAAAGACCTGACTTGCAGAGCCTGAATTATTTGAAATTTCTTAATAGGAATAGCAGATGTTATTTTTTAGAGCAGAATATTTACCATCAACCAGCAAATGTTTTAAATCATCTCACTCAGAGACTGGTCTGGAAGGCTGCTGCTACAGCTTTCGAAAAAGTCATTTCATTTGGAAACAGCTTATGCCTTAACAGTTATTTCTATGATATATTGTGATATTATCACTCATAAAACTTGAGCATTGAATTGATGAATCAACCCAATAACTGAGCATTCAGCCACTGGAATAGTGTGTCCTTGTCATCCCCACATTTGCCTTACTTTATGCAGCAAACTCGATTGAATAGCTCTTTAGGAAACAAAAGATAGTAATAAAAATTGCATTAACAAATACCTAGTATATTTTTCTTTCTTTGCAAAAGAAATTACAAACTAAAATTAATTAATTGTTAATTGCTGATTCATATCCATTTAAATGCTTGTTTAAATAAGACTCAATTTGAAAAGGCATAGGTATGAATTAGTATCAAAATGCCACAAACCAGGGACAGATTTCCAATTGTCAATAGGGATGTCTTACTTACTTTCAAAGTCTGTAAAAAATGGGTCAAAGTTGATATCATAATGTTATTTTCAGCGCATTCACATTTTTCCCAAATTCCAATTTCCAAATTCCAGTATCCAATCATTATGAAACAGTGGTGATGGACAAATTTCTCCCATTTTGCTTCATCAAAAAATTCATGTATTTCCCGTGAACAACGAAAAATTCATGATACTCGAAAATTGACGGCCACATCAATTTTGACGCTGGTGTTAAAGTCAAAGGGCGTCTGAATAGTGTTGACGCACGACAGTTTTGACACAAGCAACTTTTCCGACGCTCGAAAATTTTTAGATTCCCGGGCAGTCTCGCTAATTTATTCACGGCGGTGAAAGGTGGAAATTTGCTGCAAATTTGCGCCTGGTAAATTTATTCGCCCATCACTATGAAATAGAAGTAACACAATAAAATCCTTCCTGCTGTACTCCTTGAACAATGTTATTCTAAAAATCACCTCTCCATCCAAACAATGGGCATTAGCGATGGGCAAATTTGTCCTGTTAAAAAAAAAAATTTGCAAAGTGCACTGAAGTTATTGGGCGTCAAAATTATTTTGACACAAATCAATTTTGACGCCTTTTTTGTCCAAATGCATTAAAGTCAATGGGCGTCCAAATAATTTTGACATTTTGACGACTATTCTGATGCACGCCCACATTTTTTTGACACAGCAAATTTTTCACCGGCGAATTTTCACCGCAGCTTCACAAATTTATTCACTGGCGGTGAAATGTGGAAATTCACCGCAAATTCGCACCGGCCGAATAAAGTAGGTAATTGTTACTGAGTTTACAGCATTGACAGCATTATTGAATGACATTTAAGATTCTGGATTATCTACCAAAACATTTGCCTGCTTTCTTAAAAAATTATACAATCTTTGATGGATTATGGGCTATGTTAAACCTGGTGCAGGCCATACAATTGTGACATAAGTATAACGTTTTTTTGATAATCAAAAAAAATCATTGCAAAATGTTGCTAATTGGATTTTGAGGGGGGCCAAGATGCAACATAGTCAGAGAAACCAGCTGCATTGCTATCTGTATGATGTATAGTATTGGCCATAAAGGCAATGACACATACAGCATTTTGCCATTTTAAGTGCATAATCAGTAGAGATGGCGAATCTAACCCGTTTTGCTTAGACGAAAATTTGTAAATCAACGAAAATTCTACAAAATGCATTTTTTCAGACCATGAATTTAATTACATTGGCAACAAACTTGATTAATAATTTAGAATGGGCTAACAACAGTCTTGTAAGTTAAAGGAGAAGGAAAGCTCCAAGACAGTATATTGTCAACAGATTAGCCACAATAGTGCAAGATAGAACGCTATATGTATTCTGCAGAATGATTTACCATACCTGAGTAAACAGCTCTAGACACTGTCTCTGTTTGTTTAGGATAGAAGCTGCCATATAAGCTTGGTGTGACATCACTTCCTGCCTGAGTCTCCCCTGCTCACTAACAGCTCTGAGCTCAGATTACAGCAGGGATGGGAGGAGGGAGGGGGAGAGGAACAAACTGAGCATGCTCAAGCCCTGCCCTGGAGGTTTATGCTGAAAACAGGAAGTCTGATACAGAAGCCCATGTGTACACAATAAAAGGAAAGAAATGCTGTGTTTCTTTTGACAGAGGACTCAGAGAAGCAATACTTTGAGGGGTTACTGGTGTATTTATATAGACCTTTCTGATAAAGCTTACTTAATTTTAGGCTTTCCTTCTCCTTTAAAGACAAGTTGACACTTTAACAGCAAATACTATATGACATATAAAACAATAATTACTATTTATTATTTTCAAAACACCTTTACGGATATCATTTTTTAAAATCTACTTATGTTTTGAATTTTTTCCCTCAGTGGGAATAGAAAGTCCTCCCAATGTCATTTCAAAAGTAGTCTTTGTCACATGCTTCTTTTACTTTTCCTTCAAAGCCTCAAGGGACAAGAGTGAAATATCTCACTTACATCCTTCACAAAATATACTGTGATTCTATAATAAAAAAAGCAAATGCATCCATACATCTTTGCAAATCAAACTAATGTTTTCTCACCTGTGCAAAGAAAATATTATATAATAATGAACATTGTTGATTGGGAGAACACAATGTGAAATGTGACATTATTATGCTTATTTATTTTATTATGACTTACTTGTTTATTTCACAATGTTTCATAATACTCCTTGTGCCAAATAGCTATATTTCAGAGTTAATGGACACTACTAGTGATGGGCGAATTTATTCGCCATGCGCAAATTCCCGCAATTCGCCGCCGGCGAATAAAATCGATAAACCGCCGTGAAAAAACGGACGCCGGCTTCAAAATGGAAGCCAGCGTGAAAACCGAGATGCCTGCGCCGTTTCGCAAATTTTTCGCCGTTTCACAAATTTCACTGCAAATTCACTAATTTTTCAGCGAAGCGAAACACCCCAAATTCACCCATCACTAGACACTACAGATGAAGCCAGAATTGATTGTACGTTTGTCGCGCTGTAACTAATCCAGATAAACGCGCTGTTCGCATTAAGTGCAGGGAAACACGATGCCCCGTCGGTCAGAGAAGAAGAGAATTAAATTAAAATAGGCGCAATTCCACAATCGGCCACCAGGTGGCGCCTAATATACCGTTCATTTGCAATGCTCTGTAAGCTCTCGTGAGTCGTGACAGTAAGCAAACTACTGTAAACTTAATATTGATAAGACTTTAGAAACGGAGCCAAATGTAACCATTTGGGGCACACACAGTCAATCCAAGTAAATGTTTGGGCATTACATTTTTGACTATAGGCTTTACTTTACATTTTCTTCATTCCATAAACTTGGCCCTGTAGCTAGGTTTAAAAAGTGAATTAATTAATAAATTGGTAAAAATAAATGAATAAATAAAAACTAGCAAATGTTTGTCATTTTCTGTTAAGATTTATAGTATCCTTAGTACATCAATTTTAATTAAGTTTTTAACTGACTCTATCAGCCATAAGAGAACGTTTTGGAGCTAGCAGTACATTACTGGCATTGGTAGCCTAGTGGTTAGGGGCAGAGGGTTATCATATGGGAATTGTGGGTTTGAATCTACTCAGTTCATTTTTTTTTTTTTAGACTACCAGTACTAATGTTACTGTTTAGCTTACAAAACTCCTATAATATATACTGAAGCAGATACATGTTTGAAGGAGGCAGGACAAGATTCTTCTGATCATAGATTTTTACATGTATTCATTTTCTTCCCCTCCTCTTAGTGAGTTAAATGTATACAAGAGATTCCATGTAGAAACTGCTCTTTTAGTAAGGTTGCCACCTTTTCCGGAAAAAAATACCGGCCTTCCTATATATTTATATTTTTTCCCTATTAATAACATTGGGATCACTGACCTTCCTATATATTTTTATTCCCTATTAATAACATTGGGATCACTGACCTTCCTATATATTTATCTTTATTCCCTATTAATAACATTGGGATCACTGACCTTCCTATATATTTATCTTTATTCCCTATTAATAACATTGGGATCACTGACCTTCCTATATATTTATATTTTTTCCCTATTATTAACATTGGGATCAGCCATCATTTTTACTGGCCAGGCCAGTAAAATACCGGCCAGGTGGCAACCCTATCTTTAAGGCACACATACGTTTGTTTGGCACGGTTCATGCCATTGTTTTTAAAAAATCACAGTGTTTACCTGTGGGTCGGGTGGGTTTGGGACGACTGCGCACTGCTCCTGCTCTCCCCGCCCACCAACTTTTTAGTCTCACTTCTGCTCACCCGCCCCTTTTGTGACTTCATTGTGACGTCATCGTCGGGGCAGGTCGGAGCAAGTTTATATAAGGACCCCGGAAGTATGGGTACGGGCAGGCTTGGGCTGGAGCAGGACAGGTTAGGGTCAGGTGCTGGTCAGGAAAACCATGACCCACACATCACTAATGGCCACAGCTGCATATTATTTGAACTACAAAAAATGCTAAATTGCTGTAAGGGCTCTTACAGATGAGCGTTTCTCCATGCGCTCCCCTGCGCTCCGTTTGTCTGTGTTCAGCTGCAGGGGAGCGCAGGTCTAGACGCTGCTAATATCTTTCTATGTGTCTATACTCACACAGGCGCATGTAAGCGATGAACCATTGAAAAACGCAGAAAAATGCAGCATGCTGCATTTTTCCTGCGTTCAGCACTTACATGCGCCTGTGTGAGTACAGGCACATAGAAAGATATTAGCAGCGTCTAGACCAGATTCGTGGAGATTAGTCGCCCGGCGACAAATCTCTTTTTACCGCCGGCTAGAATGTAAATTGCCATCGGGTTGGCACTCCGATCGTTTCTCCCCCCAAATCTGCCTGTGTGTCTCTACCTTAATGTGAGCACCTTCAGCTTTTCTTCTCAGCAGAATCCACAAATCAGTGCATCAGTGCAACCTTTGTTATATTTAAGTAAGCTAGCAAGATCACTTGTACTTTTAACAAGGGCAGACAAAGCTTAAGCTCTGTTACACAAAAGTGGATCTTATTAAACAAAAAATGCCCTTTGCCTTAAAAGGGTTGTTCACCTTTGAATTAACTTTTAGTATGAGGTAGAGAGGGATAGTCTGAGACAATTTGCAATTGGTCCTCATTTTTTATTATTTAAGGTTTTTGAGTAATTTAGTTTTTTATTCAGCAGCTCTTCAATTTGCATTTTAAGCAATCTGGTAGCTAGGGTCCAGGTTACCCTAGCAACCATGCACTGATTTGAATAAGAGACTGGGATCTGAATAGGATCTGAATAGGAGAGGCCTGAGTAAAAAGATAAGTAATAAAAAGTAATAATAACAATACATTTGTAGCCTTACAGAGCGTTTGTTTTTAGATGGAGTCAGTTATGCCCATTTGAAAGCTGGAAAGAGTCAGAAGAAAAAGCCAAATAACTATAAAACTGTAAAAAATAACCAATGGAAAAGTTGCTTAAAACTTCTATAATTAGGGTTGCCACCTTTTCTGGAAAAAAATACCGGCCTTCCTATATATTAATCTTTTTTCCCTATTAATAACATTGGGGTCAACCATTATTTTACCGGCCAGGCCGGTAAAATACCGGCCAGGTGGCAACCCTATATATAATATACTAAAAGTTACCTTAAAGGAGAACTCAAGGGCTTTAGCGCAAAACTCGCCGCCCCCATCCCCCCATAGGCCCCCCGCCCCCCTCCCCCTGGCCTACCTCCCCCCTTGGGCAAATGCCGCTAAGTCGATACTTACCTCTCTGCGCAGGTCCTGTCCACGGAGTTCCATTTTCTTGCGTTCGGCCGCAGGGGAGCGCAGGTTGAGACGCATTCAATTCTTTTCAATGTGCCTGTAGTCACACAGGTGCATGTAGGTGCCGGACGCAGGAAAAACAGGGCCGTATTTGCCCTGAGGGCGCCTCGAGGCCGGCATCCTCCGTCACCCCCTCCTTCTGTAAAGAAAGCGCTTATGCGCATCTTGTTTGGTTGCAGAGCACTAGCCGTTCGGCGCTAGTGCTCCGCCAAGAAAACTGCTTGTGCGACTGGGCGGCATGCCGCCCCTCAATTGATGCCACCCTAGGCCAGGGCCTATGTGGCCTTGCCGCAAATCCGGGCCTGAAAATATACATATCCAAAACTAGTAGAACTATATAAAAAAAGCTCTAGACACAGAGCAATTACTATTCATTTTTTAGTATTGACATGTTTTTACGCCCAATGCAGCATTTTCCCCACAATTACATCATCTGCCACAATTACATCATCTGTGTTCAAGCACATAGTTGTAATTGTGTGTGTTTTGTTTTGAATTGCACTACAATTGCTATAGAGCAGGGGTCCCCAACCTTTTTCACCCGTGAGCCACATTCATATGTAAAAAGAGTTGGGGAGCAACACAAGCATGAAAAAGTCGCTTGGAGTGCTAAATACAAACTGTGATTGGCTATTTGGTAGCCCCTATATGGATTGGCAGCCTACAGGAGACTCTACTTGGCACCATACTTAGTTTTTATGCAATTAAAAATTTCTTCCAAGCCTGGAATTCAAAAATAAGCTCCTGCTTTGAGGACACTGAGAGCAACATCCAAGCGGTTGGAGAGCAACATGTTGCTCAGGAGCTACTGGTTGGGGATCACTGCTATAGAGAATGTATTGTATGGACTGCATCATTTCCAGCTTGCAGCATTAACCCATTCATTTGTTTCTGTTTTGTTTTGGGCTTATACAATGTCTTTATATAAACTTTGTTTTCTCATATAATCTCTGGGGTTGTTCTCTCCCAAATTAATCCATGCTACTCCAAGTGGGAAGCAACACCATAGTGCAGGGGTCAGGAACCTTAGTGGCTGAGAGAGCCATAAACATCACATTTTTTAAAATGTAATTCAATACAATATTTTTAAAACTAAATACAAGTATATTGAATATATCCACCAATTTAAGCAAAAAGTTCAATTAAATAGTAATTAGGCAACATAAGCAAATTATAAGAAAATAGTACAGGTATAGTATCTGCTATCAGGCCACCAATGTGGAATTCTAGAGCTTAGTTATATAGTATATATATATATATTTTTTTTTTTTTATTAAAGATTTAGCAAAGAGCCAGGTGCAACCATAAAAAGAGCCACATCTGGCTCCAGAGCCATAGGTTCCCTAACCCTGCTCCCCTGCCCCTGTAAAAGAGAGGTGCAGAAGGGAACTAAATACTTTAGCTCTAACATGAAAATCAAGCCCCTGACTCGCTAGACTACCATTGTGACAAAACAAGGCATTAATCATTAGGCTAGTGCTGCTACTTGCCCCACACCCACCTCTCCACCTTATCACACTGCCTGTGCTATAAATTGGTGTAACAGGATTAGGGAAAACACAGCTGCTGGCTAGCAGCTTTCAGTCAGAGCAATGGGGGGATGGTTTAGAGCTAAGTGATCTCAAGTTACAGTTTCAGACAAGTACCTATAAGGCTAGGGGCACACGGTGCGATTTCGCCGCGATTCTGCGCTGGGCGAGTTGTCGCTGCGTTTTTTAAGCCGAAATAGCTTTGCTAACTTTGGCGCTGGCGTCAATGCAAATCGCGGCGAAATCGCTGCGCTAATTCACACGCGGCGATTCTTTTTCTACTGTCGCCCGGAAACGCCCAGCGAGGCAACTTCGGGCGACAATAGAAAACGAATCGCCGCGTGTGAATTAGCGCAGCGATTTCGCCGCGATTTGCATTGACGCCAGCGCCAAAGTTAACAAAGCTATTTCGGCTTAAAAAACGCAGCGACAACTCGCCCAGCGCAGAATTGCGGCGAAATCGCGCCGTGTGCCCCTACCCTAAAGCTGGTCAGGGGCTGATAAAAGCTGCTGACAGACTGAGTTGGTAGCTTATTGGCCTGTGCACGGGGCACTCTGACAGGCTTCTCTGATCAGCTGGCCGAGAGTTGGACAAATGCCGATCGGGCAGAGTTAGATCACGATCACATGTGTTCGTTAATGTGGTTCCGCAATCCTAATGCCTGCATTATGATCTAATTGTTGGGCTCTAGGGGCCACGATCAGATCAGCCTGATATTGCCCACTTTAATGTAGGCATAGGCATATCAGAAATCTGCTTGTTTGGCAAAATCACAAAACAAGCGGATCTCTACGTGTATGGCCACCTTAAGGGTGGTGGCACATGGTAAGATTAGTCGCAAACTGAGAAATCTCCTTGAGGCAGAGTAGGCACATGCCTAGGGTGCAAAGCTGGGGGGCGCCAGGCATGTACCAGCTCTGTTGCCTACCCCATGTCCAGTCCCCTCACCCATCTTGTTTTTGTGCCTACACGCATGCACACACCAGTTGAACTTGTGCATGTGCAAAGTGACACAGGCGCATATGCACATGCGCTGGCGTCACTTCGCGCATGCACGCTCTCAGCAAGTGCTGCGCCTGGACAGGTTGCCTAGGGCATGTATGTGTGCATCTGCCAACTATGCCACATATACATGGACGCCGGCACATATGCACCGAAGCCGGCACGTATGCGCCATGCACACCGCTGTGCTGGCCCACATATTTTGTTTTTTACATGGGCCTAGCCAAACGGGGAGGGTGTCCCATTCTGGCTCTGGGTGGCGGCTAGGATTGCCACATTTTCTGGAAAAAAATACCGGCCTTCCTATATATTTATCTTTTTTCCCTATTAATAACATTTGGTCTAACCATCATTTTTACTGGCCAGGCGTTTAAGAAGCAGCGTTAGGGCTCGTACACACTAGCATTTGGCCGTGCGCTCCCCTGCGTTCCGTTTGGCTGCGTTCAGCCGCAGGGGAGCGCAGGTCTAGACGCTTCTAATTTCTTTCTATGTGTCTGTACTCACACAGGCACATGTAAGCGATGAACCATGGAAAAACGCAGAAAAATGCAGCATGCTGCATTTTTCCTGCGTTCAGCACTTTCATGTGCCTGTGTGAGTACAGACACATAGAAGGAAATTAGAAGCGTCTAGACCTGGTAGCCTAATGGTCTAGGTGTTGGCTTTACATAGCAAAGGTTATGAGTTCAATCCCTTTTTCCTCCACAAGTTTTATTAAGTTCACTGATTGGTATTGGAATGCAAACTTTTCGTTTAATGGCAGATTAAAGAGTTAAGGAATGAAAAGATATAGTGGTATTAACAAACTGATTATAATTCAGGGGTGGAATTTTATTGGTGGACTAAATGTCTTGAAATTGCCGGAGCTACCCTTGCACTGTTCATGGTGCCACTATTTCTTTTCAGTCTTTATGTGCTTTATTATTATGTGATTGGGCATAATTTGAATTAAAATGAACATTTTACTTTTTAATATAAATTAAAAAAAAAAAAAAAAAAAAAGTATGTTCGGGGAATTGAACACTTAACAATATGATGAAAGTCTAACACTTAAACCACTAGGCTACAAACACCATACCTGAAGTAAAGAGAATAAAATACATCTTTATCTACACTATGCTTAAAGTTGTAGCAAAAAAAAAAAAAAAACTTTATTCGGGAACAGTCCAAATATCAGTCTCACAGCCCAATATCACATCAAAATCAAACGCTGGGACACACCTATTACCCATCTGACCATGAAGATTTCTGCCTCCCCATGGCTGCACAAATTCTTGTGTGAATGATCATACACAAGCATACAAGTGATCAGCACCTATCTGTGACTGCAGCTACAGGCATTATATCAGCATGCAGACGGCACTGGACAACTAATAGACAGCAAGGAATGGAATGAAGGCAAGACAGTCCAAGTTTTACATAAGGGCAAATAAAATGGTTGCATGTTCTGAGCGTAAGACCCAATAGTTCTTCACAGGTACTTCTACAATTGCATGTAGTCGTTCACAATGCAATGTAAGAGTTTACCCCCTTCTGTAGATGTTAGCAGGAGGCCCCTCCAGTGCCCCATTGAAGCAGCCTTGTATTAAAATTAAGCCAATTCCTTAATCAATATGACATCTCAGCTGTCTGTTAGTTTACTCAGTAGCCAGAAAAATGTTCTTGTTAAATTTGCTGACGATTTCTCTCTCATTAATGCATGTATAATGCTACCTAATGCTTTAGCTAGCGCTTGGCGGCCTCTAGTGGCCACAGCTGGTATTGCATGTTGGTAACTGCAATAAACGCGACGAGGCAACTTGACATATCGCACTTGCTGCTGCTTATCTTGTGTTACAGCGCATTAAACGCACAAAAGAGAGTGGCTCCATCTGTACTTTATTATTTACGGAAGTTGTGTAATGCTGGAATTTTACTTTTTACAACCTTTTTAAAATTTTTACTTTATTGTGTCCTGTAGAACACAAAGGACAAATTATTCTGGAATTGACATCTAGAAGCCATTTTATTAATTTCTATAATTCTGGAAAAAAATTCAGAATTAAATGCAATCAAGTGTTTTTCATATTTTTTTTCTCAATCACTACTATATTTGTGAAAAAAAAACTGGAATCAGGAAAGCTTGATCACATCCAATGATGCAGAACAAATCTGGAACTCAATGAACATTGCATTGTTCTATTCATTTTCAATGAGTTGGCACAAATTTTACTGTTTAAAAAAAAATTATATAATAGAATGAATTTTCGATAATATACCTCACATTAACTTCTCGGTACTCATATTTTGCAACATCTTTACAATGTAGCTCCTATTTTTCTTCAAAAATATCCTAATTGAATCAGGATAGCTATTCCTATTTTAGTTTAGGTTGTTTAATATAGGTATGTTACTGAATGCAACCCTTAAAGGCATCCTTTAGTATGTGTTTATGTGTTATAGTATAGAAGCAAGAAAGACATGTTGTGACTGCCTGGATTATACCTTATTCATGCATTAATTTTATTAACAGAATATATGTCATGCAGAAGTCCTTCCTTATTCAATCAGCATAATAGGGTAGCACAAAGCTTGGCAATGGCTTGTCTGTCATAGGACACCTTGCTTAATGCTGGAGAGGCAATAATTAGCAGATGATTGCTGTGCTCTCACTAGCAATTATTTGGGCCCTCCAGAGTGATAATGAAACCACTAATGAGATAATTGTTGGCTCTCCTTCAGAATGAAGAAAAGCAACATTCATAATATAAACTAGCTGATGATATCTCTTTAAAAATTTAATATATTGAAAAGCTCAGAATATTCTTGGATTGTTAGTTATACTGTGAATCACCAAGTAAAAACTAGCCTTCAGTAATATACACTTCTTTTAGACTTCAATTAAAATGTACAGATTTTTAGAACCTCTTTCAAAACCATCTTTAGCTGTGATCTAGCCAGTGAGGCTTTACAAACTGTTTTTAACTGATTTTTAATTTTTTTTTTGGTGGAAATAAAAAAAAAAAAAAATATATATATATATATATATATATATAAATATAATATATGATTTTCATTGAACCCTTATTTTCTTTCTCAATATTTTTATTGATGTGTCAACAAGAAAAAACAGTACAATATTCACAAGTCATAGGTAATACCTTCAGGAACCACTCCGAGAAAAGGGTCCCTTTTCAAATTGACACATAAAACAGAGAAGATCATGGTATAGATCCTAATCCAATACCTCGCTACCCTCGGGCAAGTCCACCAAAGTAGCACCTCTATAACAATTACCATTAGCATGTGGATAAATCCTAGCTATCCGAGCAGGAGTTATGTACCATCTAAACAATAACTGAACCCTTATTTTCAGTGAAATTTCATTACTCTTAGCAGACTCAGAATCAGTCCACCATTTCAATGAACTTGTCTGTCATTCACTGACAACCCTGCAGAAATACAGTACAGGGATTCTCCTTCTCTGTGTTGTGGTTCCATAGATATAGATTTTAGAGAACTATCTAAGGAAATCCATAGATATTCCACAGACATGGCTGTAAACTTAATCTAGAGAATATGAAGCTGTTACTTTGTGTAAATCCCTTGGACAAAATCTAAGATAAAGACCCCCTTTGCAAGACTTTGAATACTTAAGTTATACTGTTATAGACATTCTGAAATTGTAGGGGCAGCTCAGTATAAATATTCTACACATGTATGTTTTAAAGCAAATTTGCTCTTCCAATACATATTAAGTATACAATCCAATTTTATTAAAAATATTTTTAAATATAATTCATATTGAGAGCAGTATCTCATGTTCTATTTCCTAAACTGCTAGTCCTGATTACATATACCATTGCAAGCAACAGTCAACTCTCATTCAGTTAAAACTTGAGATAACAAAATTACTTGCATATCTTTGCATGTTCTGTAGCATTATTAAAATAGTACTTTACATATTGTCATGAATACTAGTACAATACCTACAGCAAAGGATGAACATTGTTTTAAACAGTAATTACATTGACAAATAATTTTAAAATCATTGAAAATGTTTAATGTACACTTATAAGATGCATATAATTACTTTGTTTATATTATATATGTACAGTATATACAAATGTTTGTACGCTGAATAAAATTGATGTTGTGTACATTATAAATAGGACACATAATAAATACATGCATGGCATACTAATGCCAAAAGTTAATTACATGATTACTAGAAGTTAACAGCTGGAGCTTGATATACCAATACATTTCAGTAGAATGAATTTAAATATGCTCTACAACATATTTGCAAATAGAATGCAATGTTAATTCATTCATACCTCCTCAACTCATTGGTATGCTGTTCATGTGTGCTCATTTAATAGCTGTCCAACTCCACCACAATCATAGTCTGCAAATATGAATACAGATGTAATTTCATGCTCCGTGCAATTATAAAAAAAATAATTCATATTAAGGGGAGCTATTTTCACAATGGCATGCATGTGATATAAAAATCATATTTAATATCAGCATTGGACAGCCAGTCTGGAAAGAATGTCATTGCTGTTTGCACTCTTTTATTCACCAGTTGGCAGAATTGATGTTCAACCAAATTCTGAAAAAATAAAACCTGTTTGTAGCTTTATCAGTTGGCAGGGATTAATGCTATAACATGTTCGTCCTGTTCTTCTGAATGAAATTTTGGTTCTGGGCTTCAGATACTCTTGATTTATCATGAAACATCCACTTTATTAAAGGGATACTGTCTTGGAAAAACATGTTTTTTTTGCAAAGCGAAACAGTTAATAGTGCTGCTCCAGCAGACTTCTGCACTGAAATCCAATTCTCAAAAGAGATTTTTTTATATTACATTTTGAAATCTGACATGGGGCTATACATTTTGTCAATTTCCCAGCTGCCTCAGTTATGTGACTTGTGCCTGCACTTTAGGATGGAACTATTTTCTGGCAGGCTGTTTTTTCTCCTACTTAGGGGCAGATTTATCAAGGGTCGAATTTTGAAGTAAAAAATACTTCGAAATTCGACCATCGAATTAAAATACTTCGACTTCGAATATTGAATTCAAAGGATTTTTCACTGAATTTGGCCATTGAACGATCAAAGTAAAATAGTTTGATTGAACGATTAAATCATTCGAATCGAATGGTTCGAACGATTTTAGCTTACGATCGAACAATTTTACTTTGATGTGTGAAGACTTAGAAAAATGGTCTAGAAGGTCCCCATAGGCTAACATAGCACTTTGGCAGGTTTAATTTGGTGAACTATTGAAGTCGAAGTTTTTTTTAAAGAGACAGTACTTCGATTATCGAATATTCGAATATTCAAACGATTTTACTTCAAATCGAATTCAAAGTAAATTTGAAGTTGTAGTATCCTATTTGATGGTCGAAGTATCCAAAAAATGACTTCCAATTTTTTTACTTTGAAAATTCCCTCTAATTCACTTCCGCCCTTAGTAAATCTGCCCCTAGATTTGGGACTTGGCTTTTACTACTGAGTGCTGTTCTTAGATCTTCCACGGAGCTGTTATCTTGTGTTAGGGAGCTGCTATCTCGTTACCTTCCCATTGTTCTGTTGTTAGGCTGCTGGGGGGGGGGTGGAAAGGGAGAGAAATTGTCATTATGTCTAGCCCCATGTCAGATTTCAAAATTGAATATAACATAATCTGTTTGCTCTTTTGAAAGATGGATTTCAGGGCAGAATTCTGCTGGAGCAGCACTAATAACTGATGCTTTTTGAAAAAAACATGTTTTCTCATGACCGTATCCCTTCAATTTTGGATTGTCTACATTACGTCTTTGAATTTTTCTTATCCTAAATTTGTGTTGTTGATAATGGCATAGAAAGCATATTTGACAAGATATACCATGTGAAAAGTGAATATAACACATTTATGAATGAATCCTCAGCTTTAATTAATATCTTCCTGGTGCTAAAATGCCTCATATAATAAAGTTCCTAGTGTGTGCAAGAACACATTTTGCCAGTTACAAATGGGACTACACAGAAGTGTTTCTAATCCACAGAACAAAATCTTTCTTCTAGGTTCCTTTTAGAATTGAATTGTACTGTAATATTGTAGAATTTCCCCCTAGTAAACAACAGAAATCAGATATCTGTTTTTGTTATTAAGCTGCAGTTGACCGTGGTTAGAAAAGAAGCTGCCTTATCTCGATCTGTTCAGCAGCATAAAAAAGGCAAAAAGGCAATCAAACCATTAATTTGTATTATTAGGATAAATAGCAGAAGCTTCATATTTTCTCCTAGTTTTACCTTTTCTTGCTCCACCTGAAACTCTCCTACTCGCGATGAATTCCAAAATAAAAAATTGTATTAATATACACATTGCTGTTGGAAGGCTTTGCTGTTTCCACGCCATGGTCTATTAGGCATGTTTGGTGATGGCCCAGCTACGTCTTTTGAATATAACTAGTCAGGTCAAGCATACACTCACTGGTTCATAAGTATGAATTACTTATGCAAATATGTGAATTGGACTTTCTGGTTGATGGGTTATTTACTTTATTTCTAAAGTACATAGTGTATGTGGTATATTCTCCATCAGCTCTAATGTGCCAGGATCAGATGGTGTAGTTTGTCATTTACCCTAGTGGTTAGGCTTGGGAGCTTCTGCTCCAGGTGTAAAATACCCTTGGAGAATATGCCACATGTACTAAGACACATACTTAGCTGACACCATATAAATGTTTATTTGTCATATATGTCATATTTTGTCTTTGTTATCTGATGTTGCTCATCATATATGCTCGCATTAGTACTGCTGAATTTCTGTGCTAAAGGATGTGAACAAATTGCTGGCCAGCTATCTATGGTAATTTTAAATGTTTAGACTCACATTTTAAATATGGAACTACAAAAGTGTATCCTTGGAGATGGTTTTAATTTAAATATTAATAAACAGGAGTGTTTTTAATGCAACTCTAGAGTCCTGGGATCAAGGAATTTTTTTAAATGAATTGTGTTTTAGGTGTGTTAATTAAAACACAATTAAGTTGCTCTTTAACTCACAGGGGATAAAGTTAATTCTTGCTCCTTTTACTGATTCCTAAACACTTAGATAACTACACCATGTTGATATCCATAATTAAAGGACCAGTAACCAAACATTTTTTTTTCAAAAAAATTGTTAGTATACTTCGAAAAAAAAACACCAAGACCAAATTAAACTTTAAAATTGCAAAGTCTTTATTGAGAAATAACTTTCCGAAACTCCGCTTGCGCTCCTCTTCAGAAAGCGATCAGGCGATCCATTGTGCGGCACTTGATTTCTCCTCCCTGCCTTCCTTATAGGAGATAGCCAAGGAGGAGAAATCGAGGAGCAGAAGCGGAGTTTCTCTAAGTCATTTCTTAATATAGGCTTTTGCTAAATTTGTATGGGTGTTATTTTTCCTATGTGTACTAACAAATTTTTTGAAAAACAATTTGATGTTACTGGTCCTTAAGGTAAAATGTGCTACCCGGTGGTTGATTTTTTGCAAATGGTGCAGCATGCTGTGCATTATGCGATTACGTATACATATTAGTACCCAGCATAACTGTCACATTGTGCAGTTATGCTTTCAAGTGCAAAATGGACTAAAAAATTATAAGTTGTAACGGTTGGCACCTAGAATCTAGAACCAATGCCAAGCACCCTGGTCTCGGCTCGTGCTTCTGCCTGTAGCAGCCGCCTTTGGCCTCGGGAGGAGCCCTCAGCTACTCAGATGCCGCCAGGTCTTAAAACGAGAGGTGCAAGGCGAAAGGTTCTAAACAAGCGAAGGTGCACAATTGTAAAGCAAAGTCTCTGGGCAGAAGGTCATGGTGCAAGGTGTTTAGACAGAATCGTAGTCGGAACAGGCTGGGATAGAGGCCGGCAGAAAGTGAGCGTAAACAAATCAGGCCGGGTCTGGGCAGGCAGAGTTCAAAATGTGGTCAGGCAGGCAAGTTTCAAAACCAGGTAATCAATAGATGGATAAGGCAGAAAAGATAGTCGGATTTCAGGCAAGGATCAGGATACAGAGGTCAGAATTGTAAGGAACAGGCAGGGGTCACAACAGGTAGTCAAAATCAGGAACAAGAACAGAATAGCTATAGCTAACAGCACCAGGAACAAATCCTATAACTGGCAAGGTCAGAACACCCAAATAAACTATTTATACATTTAAAGTTCGCGCCCTTGCGGGCTGACGTCATCACGCCAACACGCCTGTGACTTTAAGGGAGCGTCAGCGCCCGCACGCGCACTAGAAACAGAGGCCTGCGGCCTACCAGAGGAAGCATCACGGCGCAGCTGGCATCCCCGCCGAGGGCGCAGCTGGCATCCCCCCACTAGACCACCAGGTTATGATCGCTACATAAGTGGTTTGGAATACATTGCAAGCAATATTGGAGCTCAATGAGTTAAAGATGATAAACATATTTTCTTTTTACAAGAGATATACTACTGTGGAATTCAATCTCAAACTAGACAGAACTGTGATATTACTTTATTAGACTTGAAAAAATATAAGTGCCAGGAACTTTTTACTGGGTGTTATCAGGCAGCAGATCCAGAGCTTGAGCTATAGAGGAAGCATCAACATACATTAATGTCATATATCCATTTTAATAAGTATAATCATTAGTGTGTGAAATAACATTTAATGATCGATTTGAAATGTGAAATTACATCATTTGCTAAATATTCTAAGCATTAAACATGAAATACAGCATACACAGGATTTAAAGAATTTTCCCCAGAATTTGTTTAACAGATGGCATCAAATCACATATTTGGGAATTACACAATTTTGCAGCTCCCTTGTAGGCCCATGCAGTAAAAAGCAGTTGCATTAGAGACTTGTCAAAGCTGTTTGTTTGCAGCCCAAAAAGTTAATGTACCACAAATAAATAGAAAAGTCAGTTTCAGAAAATTGAATTGTGCCATGTTTAGCCAATTAAATAATTGTATTGTTGTGAAAACTACTACAATGTTAAAATGATTCAAGCATTTACAAGAAAGCTGGGAATGGATTTAAAATGTTTGTAGTGTTTTGCATATGTAAGTATAATTACATAAACCAGATAAAATCAGTTTCAACAAGAGTTAAACATTCTCTGTGTATTTAAAAGCTATAACCATGAACTTACTGTACAAAAGAGTGAAATCTAACATTATAATTGAACTTGGTGATTAAAATGTTTTCAGTTGGAACTACATTTAGTTACTGTCACCTTCTATTATGAAAATTTAAATAGTGCATGATATTGCGCTTTATTCACTGTTTTGTATTTGTTACATTTTCTCTTGAATAGTTTGTTTCCTTCATTGTTAGTGGTGGCCTTTTTTGAGCTGCCATTCAATACATTCAGAATGAGGAAGAAGTAGCCAAGAAGTCATTTTTGTTTTGTTTAAAACTACTTAAAGCAAAAATACAAGTGCACAAGTTACAGAGGCAGTAGAACAGGCGGAGGCTGCCTATGTAGCCGACCCATCTGAGAGCGCACATACTCACCTTACCCAAGTTGAAATGACATTGAAGTGCAAGCTCACCGAAATAACCCAAAAAAAAACCTATTATATGCCTCCTAAAGAGGTTTTGAACAGGGAAATCTGGTAAGCTACTAGCTTTTCTTGCTAAAATGTCATCTCCCAAGAAGGTTATACATAGGGTCAAAACCTATAGGAGCCTCGTTGTTACAGATTCCAGACAGATAGCAGAACAATTTAGGAAGTATTACACCAACCTCTATCAATCCGAGCCACATACAGTATACCCCAGCCCAGCTCCTGGCCTTTCTGGCAAATATACCTCTCCCAAGACTTCACCCATCCCACACCGCTCTCCTAGATAGTCCAATAATTTCCACAGAAATTCAGGAGGCAATGGATTCAATGGCGCCCTCTAAATCCCCCGGACCTGATGGAATGGTATATTGCACTGGGAAAAAAAATAGCGGGCGCACTCTGACTCTCTCCCCCTTTGGTTAACCATGCTTTAATTGTCTTGATCCATGCGGAAGGGAAAGATGCCGAATTGTGTGGGTCTTACCACCCGATATCGCTGCTCAATGTAGGCCCGAAGATCCTGGCCAAAGTATTGGCAATTAGACTCAAACTGGTTATCACCCAATTAATAAATCCTGACCAGACAGGTTTCATGTCCAACCGTTCAACATATATTAATTTGAGAAGGCTATATTATAATATTCAAGTACCACACAATAATACTTGGTCCAGGATAGTGGTCACTTAGATTCCGAAAAAGCTTTCGATTCTGTTGAGTGGCCCTATCTCTGGGGGATTCTTGAACGGTATGGGTTTGGGTAAAGATACATTAAGTGGCTCAAACTACTATATAGGAACCCCACTGCTCAGGTCCAGGTTAATAACTTTATCACAGCAGATTTCCCGCTGGGTATGGGGACCAGACAGACATGCCCCATGTCACCCCTGCTATTTGCACTGGCCTCGAGCCACTGGCCACACAGGTCAGGATATCATCCCAGATAACAGGTCTTAAATACGGGCCCATTGAAGAAAGAATCTCCCTATATGCGGACAATCTCCTTCTCTACCTGGCTGACCCAGGTCCCTCACTAGCTGGGGTTCTGAATATGTTCTCCACATATACTGTATATGCTGGCCTCAGTATAAACTGGTCTAAATCTATAATTTTCCCTCTGGACCCAGACCTTGACCCAAACCTAGCAACTGACTCAAGACTACAATGGGTCACAACCTTTAAATACCTTGGGATAAATATCCATGTAGATCCCAATCAGTTAATACCCCATAACATCACCCCCATAAATACGCGACTTACCACAGCAACAACTTCAATTTTGGGAAAACAGTAAAAATTAAAAGATGGAAAGCAATTGAAAAAAGACTTTGTTTATGATGAACAATCTGAAAATAACTCAACTGAAAAAAGTGTTTGGAAGGTGAACAACCCCTTTAAGGAAATGGTCACCAATATCCAATCACAGTGGTTCCATTAAACTATTCAGTTAGGTGTTGCTGAAACTTACACAGGAGGGAAAGTGAGATCTGGTCACGGCTTTACCTTCACACTTTTTCAGTTTCAGCTAACACCTACATGAATAGATCAGTGGAACTACCATTGACAACGATGGTATTTATTTTTTGTGCAATGTAACTATGAAATAATCTCCAAACAAGCAGATGGGGGATTAGCAGTTTATTAGCTGCAGTGTTGATTAGTAGTGATGGGAGAATAAATTTGCCAGGTGCGAATTCGCCGGCGAAAAATCCACCACATTGAAAAAATTTGGGCACGTGTCAGAATAGTCGCACACATAACCATTGTCAAAATTATTTGGACGCCCATTGACTTTAATGTATTTGGCCAAAATAGACACATGCATGACAATTGTCGCAGGTGGAGAAATTGACGCACGACAAAATCATTTTGACACCCCTTGATTTCAATGTGTTTTGCAAATTTGTCACCATTTCACATATTTCGCTAGTTATAGTCTACTATACTGCTGGACCTCCTATATACAGTGGACAAATAAAGGTTTAATTCATTTTAAATAATCTTCTTAATAAAACTAGCAAGATCCTCAGTAGTACCTTTCCAAACAGGCAATTGTTTGTAGGATTTCCAGGCAGCAAAACTCACCTCCTGCCCAATGAAGAATGACGCATTCAGTAAGGATTCACAATAACTCATAAATAAATTAGCTTGGGGTAAATCTTGCTCTGATAGCTGTCTCAGTTATCTGTGTTGTCTGTCTGTTGCCCTCATACCATAAATAGTTGAAAATAAATGTTAAGACTGGATGGAGGGTCCTAAAAAGTGTAACAACTAACCACATTACTGAAGAGAGCCAGGTGCACAGCTCTGAGCCTTCAGCAGCCTGCTTATCCATGACATAAATAAAGATTCTCATTGATTTTATTTGCCTGGTGGAAGATTACCTTTTTTGAGTGCCTGCTCAACAGATATTCAGAATAAATTCTATCCCTGAAACCAAGAATTGTATGTGTTCTGGTAGCATAACACTATAGTGATTTAAATGGTATCTTACAGCTTCTATGTCCTGTCCGAGTCACTAATGTATCCAGTCCCTCAAGTGTTGATGTCAGTGTTGAATCTGTCAGTGCATGCACTCCAGTAGGTCTAAAGTTACTTACACACAGCTGTCACTTTGTATAATATATTCTCTTCAATCTTCTACCTCGGAACTGTTTTGGTTTCCAAGAATATATGTTATGTCCCTGGCAGCTGTCGGTTTTTACCTTTTTTTGCCATCTTATCAGTATCATCTATAGACTACTGAAGCTTGATGGCCTGTGCCTAATTTATACTTATATTTTAATGTATCCTGACTTATTTTTTAATTGAGTATAGTAGTACACCCCAGCTGGGATTTCTTTAAGTTGGCTTAATCAACCTCACTTGGTATTTAAAATTAATCCCTTATCTGTTCTCTTATATTTAAGAATTTACAATTGTCTGCCTAGCTAATAATTTAGATGATTTTAACTGTTTTAATCATGTCCGAGGGATGCCATATTTCTGTTCAGGATATAGAAATGGCTTATAGTATGACAGTTCTCAGTTTATACCTGAGTGTCTTAGAGACCTCCTTGATGGATTTCTTTCATTTCTCTTTTTATGGAGTAAGGCTTTATCACACTTATTGCATGTAAATTGTCTTTGTCTACCATTCCAAATCACAGATAAACTGTGCAAAATATACAGGCACTGACATTTTAATTTTAAAAGAAAGTTACTGATGTAATTCCAACAGAACCAATTACATAACTGCTACATTCCAAAATATACAGTATTAAGCAACACCCCTTACTTTGAGCTTGCACACGCACACACACACACACACCCACCCACACACACACACACACACACTAGTGATAAGCTGGCTGCTTGTACATTTGTAAATTTTTTTCATTCAAAATAAATTTTTATGTACAACCCATATTAAGATATATAGGGGAAAAAAGAGAGGCATGGACGCATCTCTCCCTCTCTCTACTAGGACAAATCAAATTATTTAAAATGATGTTATTACCGAAACTCACATATTTTTTTAGACAAGCCCCATTGATGATCCCAAATTCAATATTTACAAAACTAAGAAGCCTTATGAACTCTTTGTTTTGGAATGATTCCCATCCAAGATTGGCCCTTAGTACTTTGCAGCTTCCGAGAACTCAGGGGGGTCTGGCTGCTCCCAACCTTTATTGGTACTTCCTAGCGGCACAACTGGTGGTGGAACTGGGCCATCTCACCGCAGACAAATGCAGCTACACTCCTTGAAACACAATTGGTAGGATCACTTGAGGGATTAAAAAACCTCCTGTACAGATGAGGACCCTGATCTAGATATACCCTGTTTTACTCAAGAGTTGCACAGTACACATCCAGGGTCATGTTCAAATGCTTTTGTAAAAATGGGATAAAAATCATAAAGATAGTCTACTGTAATTTTACTGGAAAAACTCAAGTTGAATGCAGTAAATCGGTTTAGGTTACTAAAATTCAAACATATTACCCTTCAATGATAATGTATATGTAAAGAATGACATCACTCAGGCTATGATTGTTAAGTTATGTTTACTTTATTGAAAATGTACAACAAGGACAAATATGTGACATATGATGTTTGTAATAGTAACAGTTGTGTAATAAAAAGAATTGTTAAAAAAAATAATCATAATTTTTATAAACTGTTCCAGCTTAATTTTTAAAGGGGTTGTTCACTTTCCAAACATTTTTTTTCAGTTCAATTGTTTTCAGATTGTTACACAAAAATAAAGACTTTCTTCAATTACTTTCCAATTTTTAATTTTTTACAGATTTTCCAAAATCTAAGTTTAAAGTTAAATGTTCCTATTTCTGGTCTTTGAGTCTGGCAGCTCCGTAATTCAGGTGCAGACTCTATTTCAAGATTTGTGGAAAAAAATTAAATTCAATTGTTAGTAAATGTGTCCCCTATTGTAAAATAGATACTTTTTTTTAATAAAACCTTATGCATGAATGTACACAATCCACCACAATTAAATGAATAACCCACTACAAAGAGTTAACTGTCAGAGACTACACTAGAACCATTATTTTACACAATTGTAGACCTGGATTAATTCATTAGTCAATGGGACAAACTTAAGTGCAAAATAATTGGTGACTTTTGCTTTTGGTACTGGGATCCACATAGAAGTAGAATGTCCTGTATCTATTTACAATGGCCAGGAATCTCAAAGCATGATGTAATAAACACAAAAAAAGTAGAATGAAGATTAAAACCACTAGTCTACTAGTTATTATGCCTTTATTTCAGCGACTTAAGACCTGGTTTACTTGTGTTTAAATGTGACAAATTCAGGCAAGAAGAAATGATCTGTTTAAAAAGAGCTTCCACCTATATCCAAATATTTGTATAAATTTATTGGAGTTTTGCATTCATACACTGAGATAGGTAAGAATCTGTAACAAAAAAATTTATTATTTAGGCAAACATAAGAAAGAAAATAACCATACCCAAGGTTGATCTGTAACCTGAGAAAGGAAGGGGGGTATCTCAAAAACTGAAACTTGAGGTGCATCATTAATGTAAATAATACCCAGTATTTTGGGGAAAATGTGCCAGGGCTCCACCAAGTAATATTAAAATACTGGGAAAAAAAGAATCGAAGGAACGAAGATTCACTGATTCCTCTTGTTTAAATTGTATACCATTGTATTTTGAAGACATTGGCAGAAAAAGCACTATGGCATCAGTTTGAATACTAATGACACAGAGAAAGCATTTTGCACTAACTTTATTAGTATGCTTATCAGATTAAAAAGTTATTGGCTTATATTAAATAATATTTATTTGATCTGAACACGGTATGTTTGACCTTGAATCTCCTTTGCAACAAGGTCAGTGATCTCGAGCAATGTTACCGCAGAGAACATCCATTATTAACTGTCACGCAGTCTATTGATTGAGTACTTTGTGGAGAGCACAGAACATATCTTGTCCATATTAGTTTACCATTGTTCATTTCTTTAAAAATTAGTCTGGAATAAACTGTAAAATACCATTTGCTGGTGCAAGAAAAAAAAATGTTCCATTACCTTTATTGAAAAAAGATAGTTGATGTCTTTCATTATTTTGTTATCTACAAATAAATGTTATCTACTTTGTGCAATAATTCTAATTTATAAAGAATTACTAATTCAAACTCTCACAAAAGGGGTCAGTAAACAGACACACAGGTTATCTTTTTGTACACTAAAAGGGAAATGTTCATTATTTGTGTTCTGGCAGATTCTTGACTTTCTGCTTTGATTCTTAATACTTTATTCTATAATTATCCTAATGAAAAACTTCTGTTTTGCATAAAATACTTGGGTAATTTTAGTTATATTGTTAATTTGTAATAACTTCTCCAGCTGATACCTGGCACATATATATATATATATATATATATATATATATATATATATATATATATATATATATATATATATATATATATATATATATATATGTATGTGTTTGCATGTAAATTTATTAAAGGAACAGTAACATAAAAAAATAAAAGTGTTTTAAAGTAATAAAAATATAATGCAGTGTTGTCCTGCACTGGTAAAACTGCTGTGTTTGCTTCAGAAGCACTATTATTGTTTATATAAATAAGCTGCTGTGTAGCATTGAGGGCAGCCATTTAAAGGAGAAAATGCTCAAGTTACACAGCAGATATCAGATAAGCTCTGTGGAACATAAAGGTGTTATCTGTTATACAATATTTACCCTGTGCCTTATACTGTAGCCTTTTTTCAATTTCCACTATTGCTACAAAGCAGCTTGTTTATATGAACTATAGTAGTGTTTTTGCAGCAAACAGATCAATTTTACCAGTGCAGGGAAACACTACATGATATTTTCATTACTTTAAAGTACTTTAATTTTTTGGTGTTACTGTTCCTTTAAGATAACTGTATAGTTTGATATTACTGTCAACTTGGTTATTATGCTTATCCAAGAAGTACTCCATGCCCCACACCATTATTGTATCTGCCATCACACCATTACTCAACTGGCTATTCTACAACCTCTTTTTCAAAAAAAATATTTGAGCTGCTTTAAGTCCTGTTCCTCAAGAAAGAAAACCACCCCACAACAACCAGTCTATAATGTATTTTTATATACAGGTATGGAACCTGTTATCCAGAGCACCTGGTACCTGGGTTTGTCACATCAGGGATTTTCCTTAATTTAGATCTCAATACCTTAAACCTACTAAAAAAATAATTTCAAGATTCAATAAACCCGATAGGTTATTTGGCCAGCAATAAGAATTCATTATAGTTATATAAAGAAAAAGGGAATATGCTCTAAAAAAAAATGTATTATTTGGTTAAAATGGGGTCAATATGAGTTGGCTTCCCTGTCATTTGGAGCTTTCTGTATAACAGGTTTCCAGATAACAGATACTTTTACTGTACTTGCAAATAATAATCATGTTCCCTTGCAAGTACCTTTTTGGCAGAGAAAATAAGCCCAACTGTGATAGTTTTTTCCTTTTAATAACTTAGTTGCATGCCTCTGCACTCTTTCCAGTCTTCAAAAGATTTGAACCAGAAACTGCACTGCACAGTCAAGGTTGGGCCTAACTGGATTTATAAAGAGGAAAACTAAATTTTCATCACCTGGGTCAGTGCCCTTTAGGGTGAAAAAACGCTAATCAAATGCAGCGATTCGTATTCAGAAGTCACCCAAAGTTTTGTCGTGAGGCAACATCGGGAGACTTCGGAAAACGAACCGCCATGTGTGATTAGTGCCGGCGTTTTTTCATTTTAGCCGGCGTGGAGTCAGCGTTTGGGGAGATTGGTCGCCGTAAAAATGAGGCGATTAGTCGCCAAGTGACCAAATCTCCCCAAAACGCCCAGTGTGGACTTACACTTATTATGCAAGACATTGCTTTAGTCGCTTAAATGTTCAGTGTAAAAAAAAAATTAGGTAAATAGATTTTTTTCGTTGGTTCATCTTTTCATTCTGATGCACATGCTCAGCTGTAACAAAAGAGAAGAAGCCAGAGGACAATCGATCCATGGTGCTCACTGGAAGAATCCCGGGCCGGTGCAGTTTACTTCTAATAGGTGCACCGATCCGGAGTTTCAGGTACATAAATGCGATCACTTGAGGGTGCCTAACTTTTGGCACGCCCAAGTAAAAAGACCTTTCCTTCTCCTTTAAGCTTTAATTAAAAATATATAAATGAGTGAAAGGAATGTCACTTAAATAACTAATTTGCATGATCATGTGTAGATGAATTTATAGTATTGTATGTTATACTAACTTAATAGACTAAACTGATTTGACATATGAAATCGGTAGCTTTATTTGACATGTTTATGATTTAAAATAAAGTTAATCGTGGCATCAACAACTTCAGATATAAACAATAGTTGAACTTCCAACTACACCCTTGGATGTATTGTACAGCCGAAAGCCATTTTAGAATTTCAGACCTACAGCTTGAGTGAGTTGCAGGCTATCATTCTTGACAGAAGCATTCTCAATAGATTTTATAATCTGACTGTTTTAAATGTGTAATTTATTTTGACACCTAAAACTCTACAGTCCTTTCAGCTCTGTAGTTTATCCCACCCTTTAGTTTATCTTTCTCTAGTTTATAGAGTATGTATCTTATTTCTACAGTACCCATGGTAGTGCAGTGATTTGGTGGACAAGGTATTTCTATGCTTTGATAACAATGCTAAATCAATGAAGGGCTGAAAGATAACTTTTGTTAGCTAAGTATCAAAACACTACTAGTAAATTTAAAAAAGGACCAATACTTTAATACGTATAAAACAATAGGTTGCACAATGTATTGTTTACTGTTTTATTTTGCTTAGTTTCAGTTACTTCACAAATGTAGTTGTTACAGTCAACTGGGTAATAGTGTACAATAGGGGACACATTTACTAAGGGTCGAATTTCGAAGTGCAAAAAACGTAGAAATTCGACCATCGAATAGGGTAGTTCGACATTCGAAGTTGAAGTCAAAGGATTTTTAAAATCGTACTATTTTACCAAAATCCTTTGATTTCTCGAAACTTGGCCAAACACTCAAGATAGGTTATAGGAGGTCCCCCATAGGCTAAACAGCAATTCGGCAGGTTTAAGATGGCGAAGTGTCGAAGTCAAACTTTTTTAAAGCGACACTACTTCGATTTTCGGAGTCGAAGTTTTTCACTTCGAGGCGTAGTCAAATTTTGCCTATTTGATGGTCAAATTATCCAACAATTACTTCGAAATTCTAAGTTTTTGAAATTCGAAAATTCACTTTGACCCTTTGTAAATGTGCCCCTTAATGTAAGTATTTTTAATCATTATGTGCTCATTATAAATAATATAGATTTTTTGAAAAAAAATCTCCACAGAGTAAGTGAAAATATGTTTTGTTTTTTGTCATTTGAGATTAATATACACACCACATTTTATGTTTGTTCTGAGCTCTAACAAATGTTGAATTTCTTTTGGCTTTTCTAGTATTAACTAACATTTTGCTTTTTTTTCTTTCTCCTTAAACTATTTTATCCAATATTTTTACTTTATCTCAAAAACAAAAGTTGCAAATAACTTCATGATCCTTGTAGAAAGTACATTTTCCACCCTGTCCTGAATAAACTAAAAAATTAATATCCAGTGTCAAAAGTGACCTAAATATATTATTTACTAGTGACACCATGCAACAAAAAATCTTTAGTTAAAAAAAGTGATGGGCAAATCTGTTTCGCTTCTCCGAATAATTTGTGAAACGGCAACTAAATTTGTGAAACGGCGAAAACTCACGAAACGCATTGATGTCAATGGTCAATCAAAATAATTTCGAGGCACAACAATTTTTGACGCAAGCAACAATGCAACTATTTTGTCTAAATACATTGTCAAGTCAATGGGCATCCGAATAATTTTGATGCTTGACAATTTTTATGCTCGCGACAATTTTGATGTGCTGCAAATTTTTTGTCACGCCGGGTTTTTCATCGGCAAATTTTGCTGAAAAGTTGGTGAAATGTTGGTGAAAGTGCGGAATTTGAAATTTGCATATGAAATGTAAGCAATCTTTAATTGAAATTGTGTTGTCATCATGCTACCAACTGCAGACTGGAGGCTGATACTGAAAATTGCAGATCTATTTTGATTAAACCATAATATGTATTTGCCATTCCTTGGCTAGAACTGTATTATGGAAACAGGCGTATTTATTCCCCTTTTGATTACTGATGTAATTCATTGTTTTGGGAGGAATAATAACTCTCAGAGTAGTAGTTTTTCTTCTAGTGACTAGGTTATGACTCTATATTACCAATTATGGGATAATTATCAAGCTAGTAAAATTGTCATCACATTGAAATTTGTACAGATTCTTGACAGTTTTCATTATTTAAAATAACTCCAGAAAAAGTGAGAACATAAAACATACAGACATGTAAAAAAGAAATGTTCTTTTTGGAATATCTTCAGGACAATATACAGTATATAAATTATACTAAAAACAGAAGATTATCAATAGTTTTGTATTCGGATTAGTGATGGACGAATTTGTGCCGTTTTCGCTTCGCCGAAAAATTCGTGAATTTCCTGTGAAATTCCCAAAACGGCAACAAATTTGCGAAACTGTGCCGGCGTCTCGTTTTTGACGCCGGCGAATTTTCGGTAGCAAATTTTCACGCCTGTTTCGCTTATTTATTCACTGGCAAAATCACGCAAATTCGCCGCAGATTCACACATGGTGAATAAATTCACCCATCACTAATTAGGATTTGATAAGTTTACCCATGGCCATATAGGTGTGGGATCTATTAGAAGAGCAATGGAATGGGTATAGTCAGAGAGACAGACTGCAGGCCAAAATCTCTGTGCTGTATAAATCCCAGATGATATGATTGTTTTGGGGAATCCCTGAACACAGCAGATCTTGTGATAAAATATATAACATAAAACATCCCAAATGTAACACATTATAAATATACTTTTCAAATAGACAAACTGCCATTTTGAAAACTAAGGGGAATATGTATTATGCTGAGTAAAATGAAATTGGAAGAAAAAATCGGAGTAAAATAAATGGCGAATTTCTCAAGGTGTGAGATTTTTTTATTGCCTCTGGCAGATATTACTCTGCGAAAAAATGCCAAAAAAAGGCATGTTTTTAACATGGCGAAGCCTGGTGATTTGGGGAGTATAATCCCACCATTTTTACACACATAATAAATATGCCCCTAATATTCACATTCTAGATTGTATGAGACTATATGTGCTCACACATAAAACCAGAGCATGCATATATTACTACTTGTATTTAAGGGGCCTTGCTAAAGGACATACATAGGGAATAAGAATAAACAGTAGAACATTTTGGATCTGTTGAGAAGAAAACCAGAGACCAACACACATTAAAAATCACTTGTCAAATCCCAGTTGTGAATACAAAGAAAGCACAAAACAAAAGCTCTATCTCTATATCTTTGCCACTTTGGGGGACATAATGGGGCTCATTTATTAAAGCAGCGCAGCGCATAAGTGGACGCAAAAGGTTGTCTGCGCCATCACAAGCGTGATCGCAAATATATTTGCGTGATATTGCGCATAACACAGAGCTTTTGCGATGGTTTTGTTTATGCGCATTGCGCAAAAGATTGGGCATTTATGTCGCAAACGATGCCGTGGTTGTTAGGGGCGTGGCTGTGGGCGTGGCTACAATGCGCTTGCACTGCGGCCGTCGCAGATTTGCGTCTGTATATGTGCAAAACTGCACCCGGGCAACAGCACCACAATTTTTACGCCTGCCTCTTCGTGGCGTAATAGTAACGCTCTTCAAAATGCGCATTCCTGCCCAGCTGCGCTAGTATATTCAAGATGAACAACCCTTGTAAAGTGCATATTAACCACGCCTTCCACCCAACATGTTTATATTGACCAAGGTTCCTTTAAGGGTATCAGGTAGGCTAAACACCTTTGCAACCAAACAAATATTAGCACAGAAACAAATGCAGATGCGTCTAAGTGAACGCAATATGTGCAATATGTGACGCAACTAATTAAAGCAGCGCATTCATACATGAGCACAACTAATCCTTACCTTTGCGGTATCTTCCTGTGCGCACAATTTATTATAAGCACTGCGACAGCTGATACGCAGTTTCACACGTCGCACCTGTCTTGTGTCTACATTAGCGCACAAATCGCACTGTTAAGGT
This sequence comes from Xenopus laevis, assembly GCF_017654675.1. Lineage (NCBI taxonomy): Eukaryota > Metazoa > Chordata > Amphibia > Anura > Pipidae > Xenopus > Xenopus laevis. Next base: position 17,266,005 of record NC_054386.1, read on the forward strand.
ATCGTGCGCTACATTATTAAATACTCGCATGCGCTGGGCAAATGTCTGGCCACTGCGCTCTTTTTAGCGCTGCGCTGCGTTAATAAATGAGCCCCAATATGTCCAATATTAGCAGCTAAGCAACCACCACTGTACATTAATAAAATTTCCAATATAAATGATGAATAGGGTGAACATGGGCAATTTTCTACAACATTTGACCTTTTACTAGCTTCAAAAAGTCCACTTAACAGTGTGGTGCTAATTCCACACATATTCTCCATTGCATACATTAATGTACACACAAAATAAGCCAATGACGTTCTCCGCACTGCCCTTTCAATCTTTCAAAGAATGCATCAAATCCTCGCTTGGGTAAACCGCTATCCCAACATCTGGCAAAAATTAAAGGATGAGGAGAGCACTTCTCAATAGCAAAACGCTGTGGTTATGTTTATTAAAGGCTACTACACGACATGTTTCGGGTCCTTACATACCCTTTCTCAAGTGTAACAAACACAGAACAAACAAGGCTATAAAAGCCCTCCCATCAGGTGAGAAATTAGTCAAAGGGGCGTGCCATCAATTAAGTTAACATCATATGAAAAAAGCAATTGTTTAAAAAAAATTTCTAGAAACATTATTGTGTTAAAAAAACTTCTGAAAAAACATCTGAAAAAACATTAATGTCCATATATCCATATATCAACATAGATATGCGGAGGCCTCTGAGGTTCTCGTCAATCGTTTTTTGGAAAAAGGTTATAGACCTGAGTCTATTAATAAGGCCATTAAAGAAACAGATTCACTTTTAAGGGACGACCTACTAGTCAAAAAACAGAAAAATGTGAGTGAACAAAGAACAGCATTTGTATCCACGTATAGTCAGCATAGTGATAGAATAGAAAAGGTGATCACTAAATACTGGCCGTTACTACAAACAGACAGACAATATGGTCAGTTGTTTGCTAAGCCGCCATTATTTTGCTATAAACGTGGTCGTACATTAAAAGATATGCTTTGCCCTTCGGACACAAGACCTAAAAAGAGAAAATTCTTAGGTAAACCTAAATATGGAACATTTCCGTGCCTAGGTTGTAATTGCTGTTCGTCAATAATGAAAGGAGCTAAGATTTATCATCCAACAAAGGGACATGAAATCAACATAAAATGTCATGCCACTTGCAATTCGATGTATGTAGTTTATATGTTGAGGTGTCCTTGTGGCATGGGATACGTGGGTCAAACAAAGAGAGAAGTTAAGAAAAGGATCCAGGAACATAGAGGTTACATTCGAAATTTTAAAGAAGGAACACAGAATGACACACAGGTATCGAGACATTTTTATGAACATAGACACAATCCAATGCAACTTAGGTGGTGCGTGTTAGAAGAGATTGCTATGAATATAAGAGGAGGGGATAGACAGAAAAAATTACTTCAGGCAGAAGGGAAATGGATAAAAAGGCTGAATACACTAACCCCAGATGGGCTAAATGACAGTTGGAGTTTAAAACCATTTCTATAAAATATTTTATATTGTACTTTTCTTCTTTTGATTTTGCAGGCCTTGAATTTACTTCAACATAGATGAATAAAGTATATGGTAAGATTTATCTAATGCTGATAACAAAGACATGCTAAATAAACGGTGAAATAATAGCTATGTCAAATTGAATAGAGGATCCTGTTCATTGCAGGTTAATTAAGTATAGTACTATGTTACATTATGTATTGATACGGTATGTGATTGTAATACATTGTTTCAAAAAAGACAAGATAAGAACAGCATTAGGTTCTAAATGCCTTGTACTCATGTGGATTTTATATGTTTTTAAATAGTGTGTATTTATACTATTATTCTACAGCACTGATGGGAACACAGAAGATTTTAAAGCACAATCTATGTTGATATATGGATATATGGACATTAATGTTTTTTCAGATGTTTTTTCAGAAGTTTTTTAACACAATAATGTTTCTAGAAATTTTTTTTAAACAATTGCTTTTTTCATATGATGTTAACTTAATTGATGGCACGCCCCTTTGACTAATTTCTCACCTGATGGGAGGGCTTTTATAGCCTTGTTTGTTCTGTGTTTGTTACACTTGAGAAAGGGTATGTAAGGACCCGAAACATGTCATGTAGTAGCCTTTAATAAACATAACCACAGCGTTTTGCTATGGAGAAGTGCTCTCCTCATCCTTTAATTAATGTACACACATAAACAATGAAGCAGAAATTCATTTTCCAATTTTGACTTACAGTAAAAGAAATATAATTTCAGTCAGAATTTGCAGTGCATATAATGGAGGTTTGAATTCTATGTTCTTTTTGCTGGTCATCTTTTGCTGACTAAAATATATGTTCTGCCATGTCTGAGAGATATATTGAAACATTACTACTTGTTAAAGCAAAGCAATCTGCCTGCCTGTTTTTATTTACTATTTAGCCCTAGGAGGAATTTATTTTTGAATGAGTTTTCTATGTCTTTGGAGCATTCATAGCTACATCCATCTCTGTTCAGTAAAACAATAGCATAGTTTGCTATGCACATTTATTGTAAAAAATATTTCATAAAAGACTATTTATAAACTGGACATATTTCACTTTAAGAAAACAGTTTGCAAGATAAATTGAATACACTGTAGTATATCAAAGTGCATCTGAAGATCAAACATGATGAACATTATTCAATAGCCTTCATTAGCTTTTTGTTTGCAAACGATTTTCAGATTACTTTGTCTCAGTTCATCAATGTGTTTTATTCTAATTAAATAAAAAGATACAATGATAATGGCCTCTGACAAATTATCCACATTTATGTTTCATAATTCAGGTGCAATTTGTGTTTTTTTCTTTTCTTGTTGCATTGGCAACAATACAGACTTTTGTTTTATCTGAAGAAAGGGGGGTTGACGCGTTATATTAAATAATATATCATTATTCTGATTTTGAATTTCTACCATGATATACTGTCAAAGGTGACCCTGTTGGTTTCCCGGCTGTAGCAGGGTGCATAGAATCAACATTGACAAAATCAACAAAAACAGTCACCATCCCTGTCAGTGCAGTTACAGGATCAGATGGGACGGTATCAGCTCTTCTTCCATATGCAAATACTGGTATCAGGAGATTACTCAGAATTCAGCTAAGTAAAGACTCAGATAGATCCACTTGTGTGGAATGTATGTTGACTGATAATTGCATGTCCTCTGTGGTACAGTAACTAAACAATGCAATTTTCAGCTTTTAGCATGGTATATCATATTCTTATCAGCTTGGTCTTCATTCTATTTTGTATTTTTCATAACATAAAATTTTCACAGAAAAAGAAATACAAATTATACATAATGAACACATGTCTATCTAGGCATTGCTTTATAGGAAACAAAGAAAAGAAAGAAATAGTAATATAGCATTGCTTTACCATTGGGGCACCATCAGCATGGAGTATGTTCATTTAAGGGTCATTGAACATTTTGTAAATCATTGATATAAGGCCTTTATGTGGGAGCCCTATTTTCACAATGTTTTCAAAGGGGGTAAGTGGTGAACTCTTTGCAGACCCCATTGCAGAAATGTTTGATAAAGTGCCTGAGTCGTAGATATTCAAAATCAAAAAGTTCCTTGAGGTGCTTTGTCTTTGAAAGAGAACACATCTTTAGTAAGTGGGTTAATCAGGTCTGAAAGTGGTTAGATCTAGCGATGAAATGGTGGCAGGTTCCAGGTTGAAAACTTGGATTGTTCAGGAACAACAGATTTGGCGACTTTGAGGAGGACACTTTGGCTCTGTCTGTTCCATAGGATTAACATGTTGCGTGTGGAAGAGAGTAGCGTAGAAAGATCTGTTATGCCTGCTGGTTGGGACCAAATGAGGTGAATTATGTGGCCTTCTGTTGAAAAAGCTTTCTCTATAAGGCCACAGCTGATGTTGGAGGCCCATCTTGACCATGCTAGAAGTTGTCTAAATTGAGCAGCCTCATAATATTTGTGAAAAGAAGGAACTCCCAGACAGCCTTTATTCTATCATTATTATTATTCATTACCCTCTATCCAATGACAGTCACTGCTCCCAAAAATTTCTCTACACTTTTTAATGCTTTTACATCTTTTTGTTTTATATTAAATATTAGACCTTTTTTAAAAATACCTCAATGTGTGTAGGAGTTGAAGTACAGCTACACAATGCTGCAACACACCCTACTTAATTACGGGAACAGAAGTTTGAAATTAAAATGACCGTGAAATATAAACTATTGTTACAGTTGAGGCAAAGCTTTAAACAAAAACATACATTCTCTTTGTATAGGGAATACAAACCATTAGTGAATTGCTCATATCTCACTGCAGTTTTTTTATATAAATGTAAATGAACCTGTGGCTTTAGGAACCCTTTTGTGGTGATATATATTTGCAACCAGCAAATATGATGCTGAAAACTTGCTATTGACCCAGAGACTTTGCTCCAGGTATCTACATCTAGCTCCATAGTACAGGTTACTTAGCTCTAGGAGGTGGTACATATCCCTAATAGAGCCCATAACTCTTGCAGTTACAGCCCATTGTGTCCAGTTGAAAAATAATCCTGAAGGGAAAAACAGAACTAAGTTTTCTGAGAATAATGAACCAAACACATTTGTGTAATTCATGGTAAGCAAATCAATGGCTAATAAAAATTCAGACATGGTGAGAGCCTGAAGCACATGAAGTTTTTAAAGACTTTTTACAAATATTAACTTGTAAACTCTTTCAATCCATTTTTGGAATTAAAGATTTTCTCTGCACCAGTCATGTATTTAAAAGAATATGATTAATAACTGTTAAATTTTGCTTGAAGTATGATTTAAAAAACAATATGAATACATATTATGCTGCTAGGCCCCACCAACTTAGTAGGTCAACCACCATAAACTGAGGATAATGGAAATATTTGCTTGAAGCAAAAGGTTTGTTTTTCAATATTATATTCTCAAATCTGACCCATTCACCCTTAACAATGTAATCACGATTATTTTTCCTTATGTTTTCCTTACTTTTCCTTCGACATTTAAAAAATGCTATTTGTATGACTATTTAAAAAAGTCATAAGGGGCATTAGCCATATGAAGGTAGCCTGCTTCATTATGCACTAATTACGCATGTAACAAAACGGAAGAATGCATTGTGAGGTTTCCTGTGATGACCATTAACATTCTAAATGATTAATTAGATGTCAAGTCAATTCAAAGCCCTTTTCATCTCATGAAAATTAGTTACCATTATTCCATAGTAACTGAACCAATTATTGATGAATAAATGTAAGACAATATACAGAGTTCCAATTCTATCTGCTTTTACTCAGATATCAACAAACGCTGTATCATTGCAAATTATATATTGTGTTTATTTATACTTAAGAAAAATATACCAATACAGATATGGGATCCGTTATAGTGGTAACCCATTATCTAGAGAGCTCTGAATTATGGAAAGGCCGTCTCCCACAGACTCCTTTTTATCAAAACTATCAAAATTTAAAATTTCTCTATATTAATAAAACAGTACATTGTACATGATCCAAATCAAGATATAATTAATCCTTATTGGAAGCAAAACCAACCTATTGGGTTTAATTAATGATATTCTATTAGAATTAAGGCAGGAAGATCCAGATTATGGAAAGATCCTTTATTCAGAAAGCCCCAGGTCCCAAGCATTCTGGATAACAGGTCCCATACCTGAACATTGTAATGATTTTGTGTCTTACATTTCCTGATCTGATGAATGAATGTACATCTGCCAGCAAAGAATACCTTAGCTGTTACCTATCAGGGTAATACATGGGATAATATGCTCTGCATTACATAGAACTAACACAATTTTTCCAGTGAATTATAATTCACCCATTTTCATTTGATCCATGTATCAAGTATATTTTGTACAATTGTGTTCTCAGGGCAATAATTTTAAAGTAACAATGGCTTGAAACTATGGGGGTAATGTAAGTGGTTTTAAGTTTGCTAATTGTCTAGTATTCAATAATAAATTACACAAAGAGACCAATTTACTAATAATCGAATTGCGATTTGTTCCACAAATCTAAAAATTTGTGGTTTCCCTTTCTTAAAATATCTAAAAATCAGAGATTTAGTAAATATAAAAACCATGGAAACCTCTAACGCAAATCTTCTCTAAGTAGAAGTTTTCAAGGTCCTATAGAAGAGCTGCACTGATCTTATTAGGACGCATTTAATTAGGGATGCACCTAACCCAGGATTCGGTTCAGGATTCGACCAGTATTCTGCCTTTTTCAGCAGGATTCGGATTCAGCCGAATCCTTTGCCAGGCTGAACTGAATTTGTATCCTAATTTGCTTATGCAAATTAGGGGTGGGGAGGGAAATTGTCACAAATTTGTTACAAAACATGGATGCATGTGCATGTGCAAATTAGGATTTGGTCCGGTATTCGGCCGAATCTTTCACGATGGATTTGGGGGTTCTGCCGAATCCAAAATAGTGGATTCAGTGCATCCCTACTTTTAATCAATTCAGACTGTTAGTAATTTTTTTTTTCCGCTATGAATTGCCAGAAAACCTTACATTTTTAGAGGTTTTTTTATCCCTTTTTATCACTTTTATATATTCAGAATTTTTAATAAATTCCTTGACATCTGTGGTTTTAGAGAATGTGAATTAAGTTGTGGTTTCAAAAACCACTTAAGTTCAACCTTTAATAAATAAGCCTCAACATGAATGGAATTTATAGCCCCATACATTCTGATGTGGAAGGTTTGACGAGGGGGTAAGGTACTAAAAATGTCTTTATTAAACTTACAAAAGAAAAAAGTATTTAAAACCGTGGAATTTAATTTAATTAAAATATTTGTATAATTTGTTTTTCTAAGATTAAAGCAGTAGGCATGCTTTACAGATTTACAGATTGCGAACAAACCTGCTTTATTTCCATTAGTGATTGCAAATCTGACCCGCTTTGCTTTGCTGAAAATGTGCAAAACAGGGAAAATTTGCAGAAATGCATTGTCAAGTCAATTAAAGATACGCAACAAATTGTGTAACTAATTTTTTCACCCATTGGGGTGTCATTTTCATAGTTTAAAAAAACTCTCATCACCTCGAAATTCAACCCTTGATTAATCTGCCCCTGAAACAATATATAATATATAACCGGTATCTACAAAGATAATAGCAAGTTTGGATAAGCTGGATCTAAATCCACTGCCTCCCTGAAACTCATCCTTCCATTGGGTCTGGCATCTGTGTCCTCACTGCAGGAACTCTCTATTTACCTTAACCTATGGTATTAACTTGACTGACCATTGGTCAGTGACCAATAAGTTACTCTTTGAGGCGGGCACCCCTAGGCCTGCTGTCATTCACACTGGCACACTGGCACACTGTAATTTTTTTTAAAAAAACTATTGTATCTCCTGCTCATCCCCAGTGTTTCTGAACCAATATGGGTGTGGTTGGGCAACATGCCGCACCCTAAAATTCTGCCGCCCTAGGCCGAGGCCTTGGTGGCCTTTCCACAAATCTGGGCCTACTTTGAGAGTTGGCCATGAGTTCCTGAGGTAGTTCATTCCAGAATCAAGACAATGGAAGGTAGGAAAGGTGGTTTATTGCGAGAAGGACTGAATTCTCAAATGCCATTGGTCTAAGGGGAGGGGACATAGCAACTAGGTATTGCAATATCTACTATAGTAAGCTTACGTGCCTTCCAATATAGATGGAGGGCTTTGACCATGTATGGTATGTCCGTGTACGCTTTGCTCTTATTTACGGTAAATGCCCTGTAAAAGGTATTAAAGCTTGTTGTGAGAGGAGTGTCTTTGGGAAGCCCTTGTGTCGCACTAAAGTGCTACACTGTGGTGTGATTGCAACAACTTTCTAAGCAAAACTCTTATTTTTCTTTATCTAATAAATTACCTCAATTATTTTGAATAGTCTTCTCTCTGAGTTTTGCTTTATAACGAGATCTGGATAATAAAAATATCTGCACACTTTAGCCTTTATCAGTGAAAAACATGTACTGCTGTGTGTTTAATAAACACCAAACGGCAGGAAAGTGACATCATAAAACATAATTAGACCAAAGTAATACCTGCATATAATTAGCTACCAATTAAACAAAACAAATCCTCAAGAAGAAAAAAACATATCTAAATAAATATATAATAATATTTATAAATATAACATCATGTGGCAACACTAAAATATCTTATCATAGCAGATAAACTTTTAAGCCATAGCATATTCCAATCCAAAAAACCCATCGTAACTCCATGTGCTCTCTTGCTCTTATGTGTTAAAAATGCTCATTCACAAAAGTTATACTTTTTTGAGGAAAATCGCAGCTATTTTTTGTCATATGTAGTGCAAAGTACAGAGAAATCAGAAATTGATTCTTCAAAACAATTGCAAACACTAGAGATGACTACAGAAAACATGCCTACCTTGTGGACAACAGCAAAGACAGTACCGGGCTAAACACAAAAGAGAAAATTCCCAGAAACCAGGTCATCTCTAGGCTATATAGAAAATATGTGGAAATCTTTAATGAAACCATATAACAAGAGTTTAGGGAGACTGTGGTTTTGTAGAATACACAACAAAACATGATTACTAAATAACTAACGTCTCATTTATAATATGAAGCAAACAGGACAGTACTCTCCTTGTGTGCTCTCTCCTATCTCCACACCTAGGAAACAGATGCTTTGTCCATGAGATTTGGCACACACTATCCATTTTCTAAATGGCAAAAAAATACATATATAAAGGAATGTATGCACTATTGATATATGCATATAAGTAGTAAGGAAAAAATGTCCACTGCTTTGATAAAAATCTATATACAGTACTTCTTAGGACTAGTAGCATTGACCTTTTGCCAAGCAACTGGTGCTCAGAAGGCCTGGTTCACAAAATAGAAAATGAATGACTTTAGGATTGTTCCCTATATATTCCTCCAGATTACAATTATGTTCAGCATTTACTTAAACTTGTACATCATAAAGATGGTATTATTTGATTAGGAAAACTACCTCTACTTAGCTACCAAAATAGAAGGCATTTAAGTTGAACCTTGTATTTTGTATGCAGGATCAGATTTTTTTAGAATCAACAGAAAATAGAAAGACAGATTAAGTTATCATCCTAGCTGTGTGACTGCAATGCATTGGCAAGAAGAGGAAGCAAATAAAGGGCGTTCAGCAACACAGTCAAATAAAAATAGTTTAGGGCATGAGAATTCAGGACAGCGGGGTGTTAGATCATGGCAAGTATTTAAAAGTTATGCGCAGGCTGTAGGCATGACCAATACCATGAATAAGATAATATCAGAAAGAAAAACATGTGAATGCATTTAGAGGTTCAGCAAAACAGAGACCTAGAAAACTGGAAAAATTAAATATTAATATATTTCTGTTGCTATGAATTGTTATTTATGAGACAGACGGCACCCTGATCCTTTCTTATGGATGCAGCTCAAAAGATAAAATAGAAATATTTCAGTATCACTTTACATTCATTAATCTTCAGGTTGGTGCAGGTACAAGAAGCATAATATTATCATCAATATGTCCTTCAATATTTTATCATATTACAGCCGAGCTATTTCTGCACTGCAATGTAGATACAAGGACACATGTTGCTAGTAATGGGGTCATACCATGTCAATACATGTTGTGAAGTTTTCTAGTGAAATGCAACATTATGTTGCAAAGTTTAATCAGCTGTTGATTGGCAAGTCCTCCCAATGACATCTGCTACACTATCATGCACAGAAATCAGGTTCTGGCTGATTTGTTTAATAGTCATGTAGTTGGCCCTTTACACCTCTGTTTCCAATCAACTGAATGTTAAATTGACAAACTAACTTACATACGAAAACATTCACACCCACGCACAGGGGACATTTTATCTTGTTCTTGCTGCCATTAGAGCTATGATGAAAGAGGCTTTCTTTCTTGTGCGTGTCATGGCAACCTGATGCACATAAAAGTGTGGGCACACAGTATCAGTGACACTGGGTCAGGTTCTGTAATGAATGAAAGCCTTCTGAATCTATTTTGCATTCATCTTAGGTTACCTCTTATCTTTCACATTAACCTTCTAGGTTTGATTTTGGCTGATTATTTGGTGTCTTAGGGACACTGTAGAAGAGTTGTAAAAATTGCTAACAACTACACACACATGATAACGTTAGAAGAATAAAAATTTTTTAAATGTATCGGTTTTCCAGGAGGGCTGGAATCAGGGCCTATTTTTGTGCTTTATGTTTTTAGTAATGTAAATTTCAAACACCCAGTGGCATACCTGGTTTAGCTCCTTAGGTGCTGTACATCATAGAATATCTGAGACAAAAATTCAAGCAGGTCAGAACTGGTGTTGTGCACTCAAAGGGTTAAAGACGTTTATAATTACATTTCAAACAGATCATTGTTATAGTTCAAGTTAAAACTATATTAGCAAAAGCCCTAACACAGGTATTGTTTTTAGAAGAGCTCTGTTGAGGAGTGGACTACATATGATAAAAACAAATGGATAAATGTTTTCAATAAAGATACCAAAAAATTACAATAATGAGAGCTCAGGAATAGTCCCGGTAAAATAATAAAAAGAGCTTTAATTCCCCTAATATATATATATATATATATATATATATATATATATATATATATATATATACACACACACAGGGCCGCCATCAGGGGGGTACAGGGGGTACACCTGTACCGGGCCCGGGGCTAAAGGGGGGCCCGGCTGTGCTGAAGACCCAAAGTCGCGCCGAAAATTGGATGTGGAGGAGAAGTGCAAAGTTAGGGATTATCTGCAAGTTCCACTATCAGTAAACTCAATTTCAAGCTGTGACACAATGCACAACTGAAGTTTTCATCAGCAGTATGAAATTTGCAGATGATCCCTAACTCTGCAATCTCGCCCTGCCCCAGTGCTTTTCAGCCAATGACAGCGTCTCCCTTCCTTATGTCCCGCCCCTGTAAGCACACGGTTCCTCTTTGGGCTCTTTTCTTTATGACACAGAGAGAGTTGAGTGGCAGCATCCTGGAGCTTGCAGAGAAACAGAACATGAGGGAGACAAAGCAGTTATGTGTATGTTGTGCTTAATATTTGCCTAACTATGACTCTTTGTAGTGTCATATATTTAACTACCACAGACCCTGTGTACAGAGTTTGCCTAGTGCTGGTATCAGTAGAAACCTGGATCCTGTTATATACAGTGTGTGCAATGCCCACTTATACAATGATTTTTTTTGTAGGGGGGCCCTGGCACTGATAGTTTTTTTTTTTAACTTATGGGGGGGCCCTGACCACCAATGTTTTTTTAGAAAAACATTTACGGGGCCCCTGGTGCCAATAGTTTTTTTTTTAACTTATGGGGGGGTCCTGACCACCAATGCTTTTTTATAAAACATTTATGGGGCCCCTGGTGCAAATAGTTTTTTTTTTAACTTATAGGGGGGCCTGACCACCAATGCTTTTTTAAAAAACATTTATGGGGCCCCTGGTGCCAATAGTTTTTTTTTTAACTTATAGGGGGGGGCTGACCACCAATGCTTTTTTAAAAAACATTTATGGGGCCCCTGGTGCCAATAGTTTTTTTTTATACTTATCGGGGGGGGGGGGCTGACCACCAATGCTTTTTTAAAAAACATTTATGGGGCCCCTGGTGCCAGTAGTTTTTTTTTTAACTTATGGGGGGGCCCTGACCACTAATGTTTTTTTAAAAAACTTTTATGTGGGACCCCTGTCGCCAATTTTTTTTGTTTTTTAAATTATAAGGGGGCCCTGACCACCAATGGCTTTTTTTTGTGAGTGGGGGGTTTACCATTTTAAGCAGTTGTGTCTTTGTGGACATTTTACTGTGGTGTGGGCGGGATCTGCGGTGGGCCTTGGGGGTGGGCGGGGACCGGGGGGCCCAGAAAATTTTGCTGTACGGGGCCCCGTGATTTCTGATGGCAGCCCTGCACACACATACAGTATATACAAGGGTAGAATGGTAACACAAATTCAATTAACCCAGTCTACTAATGAGAAAAAAAAAGCTGGTCAGTTATTTAAAAATGATTCACTTTTTAAAAACTTTTTATTGAATCTCAGGTTCCAATAAATAGCTCCAGGGACTGTCTGTAAAGAAAAGAACACATATAAAATAAATCTACTGTACATGATATAGCATATAAAACTATACCATAATGACCATAATGTGGTTTCAACTATTGGGTTCATCCTCCAACACTCTTGTTCTCATTATTCCCTTGGTTGCATTGTATACTTGATGGCCAGATCTTCTAGGAATGCTTGAAGCTAACTCTCTTAATGGGATGTGTTGCCATAGCAATGGCCATTTTTAAAAAAAAATCTCATTCACTAGTATTTACAAATAAGAGAATAGTGTATTACTTGAAATAACTGCAAGATATTTTTTTCAAGGAAATCTCCTCTTCTTAAATTAAGCACATTGCCTTGGTAACCATACCTTATTGATGTCCGTATATATATATATATATATATATATATATATATATATATATATATATATATATATATATATATATATATATATATATATATATATATATATATATATATATATGGATGACCATGAGGCAGCAATGTATCAGACCTAGAGCCTATACTTACATAATCACAAAATAATTTTATTATAAACTACATATCTCACAGAAATTGTTTTATTACTACAGAGAAAAGGCTAACAAACATTTGTAATAAAAAAACAGAATTATTTGCTTAAAGTTGACTCTATGGAAGAAAGCTTTCTTTTAATTTTGGGCTTTCTGAATAACTGATCCCATACCTGTACAATATTGTAATATATACAGTGTTCGATTGTGTGTATATATTACTAGTCACATAGGAAGTAAATTGTTTCTTTTTTATTTCAAATTGAAATTCTTTGATAGCATGCATATAGACCTTTCCAAGTCTCCATATCTTATTTTCTTTAACAGTTAGTTTTCCAAATTAATTTTCCAAATTACCTTTAGTTTATTAGGAATAGATTCTCAATCTGACTTTAGAGGAGAAGGAAAGGTATCAGGATCACAGAGCCTGCGCACCAGGAAGTTAGTGGGCGCTTAATCGGCTCCATTGATGTCCTGTGATGGGTAAATACAAAAGTCGGGTCCTGCGAGTTTGGTAATATTTATAATATACAGATTTTGGTAATAATCTGAGAAACATTGGGCCATTAGTTTTGTTCCATGTTGCACTTTTTGATTTTTATCTTTTATGGCGATATGTACAGTAAGTTCTATCTCATTGCTTTTTCAACTGTTATACTGTTGTACTGTGTTACATTTACTATTGTATTCATAACATCTTTGTTTGTTCAGATTTCCAATAATCCCCCATCCCCTGCCAAGCCTACTGGTGTTGTTAATGTCATACTTGGGAGCCTGGACTTACTACGAGGAGGAGGGAGTAACTTAGAGATGGAAGTCTCTGGTACAGTATCTTAATGTCACTCTCTAAGCCTTTTAGGTTATAGTCCTTGTTTGGTCTGTGTTTAGGTGTTCTGGGACCTCTCTCCACTCCAATTCCATTTCTAGGTCTATTTGAGTAAGGTCATCATCTTCCTCTATCCATCCTATCGTTATTGTATATTGTTTGCTTTAAGCATGTCAGTCAGGGGTTTTAGTTGCTTTGCTGGTTAGGTCTTGGAACAGGGAAATTGTTTTGTCCTCAAAAGTTTTATTTTAGCTACTGTCCTCACTTTTTTCAGAATTTCCTCTTTCATTTGGAAATCATGGATGCAACATAATATGTCTCTGGGGGCATCTACAGGAGTGCTCATGGGTTTAAAGACTGTGTGCTTCCGATCTATTTTAATTTCTGTTTGTGCCTCTCTGCTAAGCATACTGTTAAAGATCTGTAGCAAGAAGTATGTATTTCCTCCCTGGAGACCGTCTCAGGTACCCCTCTGACCTGTATGTAATTCCTTCTGCTTCTGTTTTCAATTTCATCAATGTGCCTCTTAGTTTCTTCTAATTGGGATTTTTGATCAAGTATAATATGTATTAGCGATTTCTGATTTTGCAGTAGTTTACCTTGTTTCTGTTCAACTGCATATGTCCTTTCCACCATATTGGAAAGATACGTCTTTAGATTTATGTGTTTTCCCCATGTCTCAGTGTAAATCTCGTGGCTTTTGGCACAGTATTTTGTAGAGCTCATGTACTGTGCTGCCATCTAGTTTACAGGCTAGCCATGCCAACTCACAAGCATCTTTTTTTTTCCCAGAGAAAATAACCCTGTCTTCCCTCATAATTTAAGTCTTCCATCCCTCTAACCAATTTATTTACTTGTCTCTGCACTCTCTCCAGCTCATTTATATCCCTCTTAAGGACTGGAGCCCAAAACTACACTGCATACTCCAGGTGTGGACATACCAGGAACCTATAAATAGGCAAAATTATGTTTTCATCCCTTGAGTTTATACCCTATTTTTAGGCAAGACAGTTTTTGCTTTATTAGCCACAGAATGACACTGCCCTGAATTAGACAACTTGTTATCAACAAAAAACCCTAGATACTTCCCAGTTATGGAAACTCCCAACACACTGCAATTTAGGGGCAGATTTATCACTTATGAAAAAAATCGAATTTCCAGCTATTTTTGTGTACTTCAAGTAGGGAATAGTCCAAATTTGAAAAAAAATTAAAAAATTTGAATATCGAAATTTATCATGTATTGTTTCTTTAAAACTTCAAAAGTTCAAAAAAACACCCATTACTTTGAAATTCGACCCTAGGGGCAGATTTATCAAGGGTCAAATTTCGGATTTAAAAAACTTTGTAATTCAAAAAGACCAACCGAAATGTATAAAAAAACGTAAGGTTTTTTTTTTGGACGAATAGGTCCATTTTCAAATAGGCTCATTTTCCGATTTTATATTCAAATATTTGGCATTCAGACTTTATTTTGGGTTAATACAGCAAAGTCCATCCATAGGCTAAAACAGCAATTCGGCAGGTTTTAGATGGCGACTGGTTGAAGTTGAATTTTTAAAGAGACAGTACATGATATATTTTGAGAATTTTCCAATTTAGTCAAATCACTTTGAAAAGTGGCGTCATCCTGCATGGAACTTATAGTTCTGAACAATTTTGTATCACCAGCAAATATAGAAACAGTTCTTTCAATGTCCACCTCCAAGTTATTAATAAACAAGTTGAAAAGCAAAGGACCAAATACAGAGCCCTGTGATACTCCACTAACAACACTGGTTTAATAAGAAAATGTTCAATTTACCACCATTCTATGTAAACTATCTTTTACCAAGTTCTCGATCCAGGTACAAATACTATGTTCCAGGCCAACATTCCTTAATTTTACCAGTTACCTTCTGTGTAGTGCTGTATCAAAATACATTAGCTAAATTTAAGTAGATCACACCCATTGTCATCCCAGACTTGAGGTCCCTGCTTACCTTCTCATGAAATAAATTATTTAATTTGCAATGAAATCCAGTATATTATTCCTCAATACACCTTTGAAAATCTTTCCTACCACTGATGTCAGACTAACAGCCTATAGTTTTGAGACTGAGAACGGGATCCCTTTTTGAATAGCGGCACTACATTAGCAATTTGCCATTCTCTTGGCACCATGCCAGATCTCCATGAATCCTGAAAAATTAAGTAAAGACTCTTTTTACCATAGTAACCAAGTAAAATAACTTTATATTCACAACTTAATGAATATTACTGTAAAATTAATTATTTATATTTGGCAGAATATACAACATATATGTTTACTCTATTATTTTTTATCCCTATAGCAGGGCTGAAGGCACGACATAGTTAATAAAAGATGAAGAATTTTAAAAAGTTACAACAAACTTTTTACTTTGTTTAACTCTTTGTTTAGCCAGAGTTTTAAACACTTTTCTACTTGTACAGTCCTTATGAGACCACCTGAAAAGTTTTGTCAAACTTGTTGTAAGCCTTTTAGCCCTTTAGCTATCTAGAACCTGAAAAAGCAAATAACTGGACAATATTTAAAGCACAGCAATTAAATAACCCACCCTTCGTTAAGAAAAAAGAAAGTCACCAGCCTGTTATAGAAAGCACTGAACTGCATGTTTCAAGCATTCCTGATATTAGTCCCCATACTTGTATAAAGTAGGATAAACAGGTTGGTAAACTTTAATTTTGCTGTATTAACCCTAAATAAAGTCTGAATGCCAATAATTTTAATATAAAATCGGAATTTTCAGTGAAAAAAAACTCACATTTTTTAACATTTGTTATACCCCGAGGATTGAAAAAGTCAGAATCCAAAAATTCGGCATCTCAGACCTACTGAAGATGTATTTAAGTCACTGGAAGAGGTCCTTAAACTATGTGGAAGTTTCTATGGTCTGTGCTGGAATTAGCCTAAAATTCTCACTATTTCGGACTTTTCGTGCAAAAATATGAAAAATGTGGGCTTTTCGGGAAAAAGCATGAAAAAATTGAGCGATTCAGGAAAAAACCCAGGAAAAATGTATTATTTGGATTTTCGATCAATTTTTTCGTGTTTGTCCTGATCCGATTAAATTGCGCTTTTTTAATAATAAATAAGGTACAATTGTGGATTCTAGTTTGGTTGGACTTTTTTATTAAAATACTCTATTTTACAGATGTGCACTGTTACATCTGAAAATAATGTAAGCCAAATAAAATATAAATTTTCAGGTTGATGCCTAGATTAATATACTTTCTGTATTTTTTATTTGTCTTTTAATACATAGGGGTGTGATTTATCAAGGTTCGAGGTTGAATTTTTTTTTGCACAAAAGCTCAAATTAAATTATAAAAAAACTAGGATGTTTGGCATTTATTAAGAACAATAAAACTTGCAGTATCCGAATGTCTGATATTTATTAAACAAAAAAACGATTGTAAAAAATTGCCGTCTAAAAGCTGGTGAGTTCATTAGAAGTCAACAGGAGTTGTCCTAGGCAAAATGCAAGCCATATTTTTGAATATGAGTTTTCAAGGTTTTTGTGAGCTTATAAACGCACAAATTCGAGTTTTTTAAGCCTTCGAGTTTTTTGGTTTTTTTTAGAATACCTTGACAAATTCAAGGTATTCTAGTTTTTTCCCACTATTGTACTCATTTGAGTTTTTAACATTCAGATTTTTTCATAGATAAGCAAACATTTATGCTTTTTTAAATTATGAGTTTATTTAAAGTACAAAAAATATCTAAACCGCACAAATTTTTATTTTTTTTTATAAATAGGCCTCTTACAGATGAAAACATAGATTTAAATCATCACAGCCATTGAAAATGAAAAGTACAGATTGTTAACAGACAAATGTAATACAAAGGGTCCCCTTTGTTAGCTTTCCAGATGAAAGGCTCTCATTAAACATGGAAAATGTCACACCAATAAACACTCTGGCACATTCAACCAGGGGTGGATAATCAATAACTGCTAACAATGCCCCGTTTTCCTTGAAATACTTGAAGTACTATATAGCACTGACTGCAGGACAGAGACTTTCGACATTCTGCATTATTTACTAAGTTTTTGTAACTTGCATCTAAATAAATCATGAATTCACAAGTCTCATCCTTATATAGTTTGTTCTTTGATTTGCTCTTAGTTTCCCATGGGGTAGCTATCTAACAGTTTGTAACCAGACACTACACTACATCCAAGAGTAGCAAACGAATACTATATCTGTATATACATTAAAATAAATGCTAAAATAATGTCATTGAAAGATTGACATATACCATTTTTTGAAAAGCAACATCTTTGCCTTGTTAAAAAATGTAAGCAATTTATGCATCATTGCTACATTCTAGATCTATTACTGAGACCTATGGCACACACCAATGGCTGTATAAATTCCTTTGAAAATGCCAGGGTTCATGGCTGTTACATAAAAATGTAAACATTGTCATTTGTAGGAAACAATTGAGGACTACTAATGTGCTTTCCATTGCTATAAAATCACCAAATGACACTGGAATTTCAGGGAAAAAACACTGCATTGTGGGAAACAGAATGGTATTTGCTCCTTGCACACTGCACTGTGTTCATAAATGCACTTTTATACTTTACCATAAATTGAGCATATAATAGAGGCTCCCACAACCATAGAGAGCTTTTTAAAAATATATTTAAAATATAAATATATATAAATCCACTCATGTTTTGGCTGTTTTTATTTTTGTCTGTGTGTGTGTACATTTGTATGTGTAGGCACACTGATGGTGTAGTTATATAGATACTTTTACCTACAAATAGGCACCAATGTCCTCTCCTCATTGTTAGGTCTTTCTGGCTGTCCCCCTGTCATTTGAATATTATTATTTAATTGTAGTGATGGTCAAATTTATTTGTCAGGCATGGATTCAGGGCAAATTTCTGAATTTTGCAGACAGCGAATGTTTATGCAAAACTGCCGTAAAAATTTGCTGTTGGAAAATTTGTGACCAAAAAATTGTCGCTCATCAAAATTGACACATGTCAAAATTATTTGGATGCCCATTGACTTTAATGCATTTGGACAAAAGAGTTGCGCGTATGAAAATTGTCGCTTGTGTCAAAATTGTTGTGCGTCAAAATAATTTTGATGCCCATTGACTTTAATGCGTTTTGCAAATTCGCCCATCACTATTTAATTGTTGTCGCAAATTTGCCAGACTATTCTTCAAATTTCTTCTCTGTCTTTTGACCATGACTATGTTTGACGCTCCTTCATAACTGCTGCATATCTTGACCTCTACCTGTTTTCCAAATCTGCTGCTTGTTTATTTTCATAATTGCTGTTTTGGTTCGATGATCCCTATATCATTGAGCCTTACTTTAAAATGCTTTTCCCAGGCACTTCTGCTACTCTACATCAGACCACACCATTTCTGTATTCAGGTTCTGAGTATAGACTCACTGAGGCTCATTTATAAACTTCTTGCAGCACAGAATGCTTTGCACTGTAAACATATCTGCCCTGAACTTAGGTATATTTATAAAGCTGGATACAACTGGTGTATTTAATGTGCAAACAGAGCACTGTGAATGTGCATATGAGATTTTTAAATAGGGTAATATCTTCAATCCTGTAAATTGTGAAAATGTATATGTACACTGCATCTGAGCTACTTCACAACTGGTGGTGGAGAAAATATTCACAAAAGTTTAATGCGAATTTGCATCACGCACAAATATTCGCAAACGAGATGGGCATTTGCGACTCTGCATCATTTGTATCATTTCGTTTCTTTTTAGTTACATTTGAATTGCTTAAAAATACTGTTACAGGGCCATCAGATTCATGTTCAGATTGCTTAAAAATACCATATCAGAGCCATTTAACACATTGATTTTATAGGTCACCCTACTGGAAAGCTGTTCTGCAGAAAACTTTTAAAACCAAGGAGGAAGCATCTTCAAGTATATTTTCTCTTGAAGTATATAAATGCCCTTGAAGATAAAAAAAAAGTTGTGCAATCTATTATGTCTACATCTGTGATAATTCTGGAAAAAATTATAGATCAAGTATTCCTACAGCTTAAAGTGGCTCTATGCCACCTTGTTTAACATTAGTCCAATTAACTCTTGTGCTGAGCATACCTTTGCCTCTTATTTTAATCACAAAAAAATCTACAATTTTTGTTGTTGTTGATGATGAGTTTTTGCTAAATGGTTTTGCTAAATAGAGCAAACAGAAATTAATCCATATTCTCTTCTTGCGAGGTTAATAATTAAACTATCAGTATATGTATCACAAACTGTCTGGAATCAAACCTGGACTGTGTGCTTAACTGTAGTAGCAGTAATCTTCTAAACCACTGGGGGATATTAGAGTTGGTGCTGGTCAGTTACCCTGATCTTATCTCCCCCTGCTGCTCTCTCCTCCAACTACTACTCAATTTAACATGTCTTCATTCAATTAACTAAAGACCTTTAAAAGCCTGCTTCATGCAACTTACAGTTGCTTGTTCATTGAAACTCTCTAACCTGATCCAGCCTTCTACTCTATTAAACTCTTGCCTGATCCCTATCTGACTCATGTGCCATCATCCTTGTTCTTTTCCTAATTCTTTTATATATGCTAGACCTCCTAGTACCATCAGCACACTGTTTACTGACCTCAGTCTGTCTATCGGCACCTCTTGTTAGTTGTCTGTCCAAACCTTCTGCCTGTTTAATAGACTTGCACAGTATCTGCTCTATTATATTCTTGTTTCTTCATCATTAAATTGTCTTTCTTCATAACAACATGACTTCTATGTTCCTTCAAGTCAATTACATGCATCGCCCAGTTTATACAGCATTTAAGCTCCTACCTGTCACTCACCTGTGGCGAGACCTGACAACCCCCTCCCTTCACTCCTTCAGGACTCATTTATACAGAGGATTACATGTGCACTGGTAATCTACTTATCTATATTTAGCTATATCTATCTATATTATATTCTATATTGCAAGAAGCAAACATGGAATAGCATTTTCTCCCACAGGTATACCAGATCTTATGAGAGATATAAGAAATATGATGACTGCAGATCCAATGAACACAAATCTTTATTCCAAACATGTACAAGGCCTCAAGGGCCTAAATCAGGGGTCATTTGCTTGATAAATGGCAGTGAGTATGAGGGGGAGTTATTTCTCAAAGTTCAAATTTATCTCAATATTTTCTGCTACAAACTCTGATCAAATCTGCTCAGGTTTTTATGCTTATTTATTCTTAAATTTTCCTGAAAATTTACTTTGCGGGAAAGAAATCAGGTTTTCATGATTTTCTCAGATTTTTTATCCGATTTTCATGATTTTCACGATTTGTTCTGAATTTTCACCTGAAAACTCTGAAAACTTTGGTGTATTGTAAGAAAACCAGCACAGATCATAAAATCATTGGGACTTCTCCCATTGACTTATTACTACACTACTTATTTTTGCATTCGGAGTTTAGTAAATAACCCCCTAGTTCTACACTAATATCATGCTTTGCATCTACATGACACTTTAATTATTAGCCACCTTATTTGTCAAGATGTTAAAATTAAACATAGTATTTAAAATCACTAGATATGAATAACCATGTAGCCATTTGAAAAATAGTTGTTTTATCTGCATGTTTTCAGAATTAATAACATAATTACATAGTACAATATGTAATTATAAAGGATTTCTTATACTCATTATATTTTATAATGCTAAGTCAGCAAGTTAATGCTACTTCTGTTAAGAACCACGCTGCTATTAAATATAATTATAAATAAAAAGTTCCAACATCATGTGCTGTATTCATGAATTAATCGTGAAGACATAAATAGAGATGGGCAAATAAATTCGGCAGACACAAATTTGTGGAGAAAAAATCCGGCAGGTCGAAAAAAAAAAATTATCATCATAATTATTGCGTGTCAAATTTATTCGGACTCCCATTGTAATGCATTTGCACAAAATAGTCGTGCATTTTAAAAAATTGTTTTGATGCCCATTGACTTCAATGCGTTTCACGATTTTTTCGCCGTTTTAATGATTTTACCATTTTTTTCCAGGGAAGCAAAACGCCACAGATTTGCCCATCACTAGACATTAAACACATCTAATATCTACTAATAGGTTTTATAGCATTGCTTTGTTTAACACTTAAAAGACTGGACATTTATGACACACTGAATTAACCTCAGTCTTTGTTGAAGATAATTTCAGAAACATTGCTGAGCATTTGTAGTATTAAAAGTGACAAACAATCACATCTTGTTAGAAAGAAAAAAAGAAACTGCCTTTAATGTGTTGACTATATTAATATGAAAACATTAAAAAGACAAAACAGAGCAATACATCATATAACTATGAAAT
Source organism: Xenopus laevis (assembly GCF_017654675.1). NCBI lineage: Eukaryota > Metazoa > Chordata > Amphibia > Anura > Pipidae > Xenopus > Xenopus laevis. Next base: position 17,287,846 of record NC_054386.1, read on the forward strand.
GCTTTCATTCCTGTATTGTTATTTAATTTTGTAATTTTGGAAATTGTTTCACTGGCATCCGTGAATGATAGGGGGAGCATGCAAAATCAGTCAATATCTGTGTTTTATGTTGTCTCCTTTAAAATTTAAGATTAAAATTCAGGAGTCTGCATTTGTGAGTTGGCAATGGACAATGTCTACAATCTCTGTGATGTTTCTGTTTATAAGGTATACTTTAAAATCTGTAGCCCTACAGTAAACACTAATGGATTTCATTATTGTTTTCCTCATACTGAATACAAGGTTTATTAGTGTAAATTAAAAACCTAACTTTTTTTCTATGAAAATAAAATGAATCATATATATATATATATATATATATATATATATATATAGCCACAAACCGGTGCACTCAAAAATCCTCGTTGGTCACTGCCCAGGTGCTGGTTAAAAATAATAGACAAAGCTGCAAAAGAACCGCACTCACAGGACTTGTTCAAAGTGTACAAAAATAGAAAATCTTTATTTCGACGTTTCGGCTCTAAACTCAAGCCTTCCTGAAGACGGCTTGAGTTTAGAGCCGAAAACGTCGAAATAAAGATTTTCTATTTTTGTACACTTTGAACAAGTCCTGTGAGTGCGGTTCTTTTGCAGCTTTGTATATATATATATATATATATATATATATATTTTTTTTTTTTTTTTTTTTTCTTAGTAAATTGATTACAGGAACCGACTGGACAGCCTGGGGCTGTTAGACCAGGTCAAATTTGTTAGCAATTTAAGTGTTGGTTTGATTCTGGAATTCACAAGCTAATTAATATATAAACAACCATAATAATAAATAATAAATATTGTGGGGCTGATTTAATAGAGATAATATAATATAGAGATGTGGTATACTTATCAAAGAGTGAAGTTAGAGATCACCGCAGTCCTCTAGAGTGAGATACTGCCACTCTCTATTCATTTCTATATGATTTTTAAAGGCGTAATTTATCAAAGGGTAAAAGTGAAAGTTTACCATAAATATGATAAATATGCCTTTAAAAATCCCATAGAAATTAATGGAGAAAGGTGGTATTTCACTCTAGCAGACTGTAGTGATCTCTATCTTCACTCTTTGATAAATATACCCCTGAATAGGGAATTATGCAGGTTTCATGCAGATTAGTATCCATTCATCCAACATTATAAACATAAATTAAATTAAATTAAAATGCTCCTGAAATCCATGTTAGTATAGCAGCTATATAAGATAAGCAAATAAAGACAAAATTAACCATATTGTCCTCTAAAAGATTTGCTTATGTACCAACTGGCCAGAACATTAGCTTCACTTCCTTATAGAGATTAGTTATGAGTTTCACCTTGCTGTGTTGGGTCATTAAAGGTTGTTATGTCATTTTCAAGCAAATTCTCGATATGAGATTGCTCAGCCCTTCTGTTTATCAACCTGCTTGCTTGCCTGTATATCTCCATATGGAGGAACATTAAGGTGTAGTTATTTCCTCACGGAAGCAATATTAATCTAAACATCTAAGGTCACAAAATGTGTTTGTGTGACATAAACCTTTATGGGATTATATGACAAAAGCCATAAGTAATTTAAAAATCCAATACGGCTTTTCTGTTTTTGAACATAATTCAGAGGTTTCCTGATATAATAAGGACAATCAAATGAAGGGATAGGCACAATTTTAAATTGGTTATATATTAACTGGTTAATTGGCATGCCAATCAGAAACAAATTAGAATTACTGTATACAGTATATAACATCATAACATCACAAACCAGTCATTATATATTTGATCTGCTATCAATGTAAAATAACTATTTTCTTAAACATCTGTCTTACAAATGTGAATGTTTTGCTCAAGGGTTTTGTATAAAAATGAAATTTCAAAATGTTGTTCTGTTCTCAAAAGTGCTGAAATATGAGTTATGTATTGATTCATAGAAAGATAGGATACAAATTCTGCATCCAAATTAAGATCGCTTACTGAGAGAAGCATCACACGCTCAAAGAGAAAAGTAGAAACCTGAAAATAAAATAACAATATGCAAAATATTAAAATAATTTATAAAGTGTTACGCCAACAGATTTATTATCCAGTGTGGCTGAACAGGTGTTTGGGCGAAATCTGTTTATTTCCTGAATAATAGAAACTGCCGTTGCACAAGTAACTTTTTACTCCTTACTAACTACTAGTCCTTACAAACCAATTTTCATGACCATTGGCCCTGCAAATCATCTACACAAGACCGAGGGCAGTGATATATTACGTATAATATTATTTGGGGGAAATAAGAAGTGAAGTGTTTGTGTCATAAATTTAACAAGGGGCATTCTTTCAACAGAATGCTTTAGATAAGAGTATTTGGTCTGTGACAGAAGGTTAATGGTTATGGTATGCAGGGCCGCCATCAAAAATTGCAGGGCCCCATACGAAAAAATTTCCTGGGCCCCCTGGGCTGTGCCCACCACAAGCCCCACCTACAGGTCCGCGCTCCTCTCCCCACAGGTCCACACCCCACCACACACTAAAAAAAAAAAACATTGGTGGCTATGGTTCCCACATGTTAAAAAAAATATATATATATTGGTGGTCAGGGCCCCCCATTAAAAAATATTGGTGACTAGGACCCTACATGGGGAAAAAAAATTGGTGGCCAGCCCCCCCCCCACATTATAAGAAAATTGGTGACCAGGGCCCCCCTAATACGTCCATGTAAAAAAAACTTGCACCCCCAGAAGTTTAAAAAAAATTGGTGCCCAGGGCCCCACCACACAACAAAAGGGTTACCTTTAGGGGGGCCCTGCCATGTTACACTTACTTCATTAGAGTGGCCCACCTGCTGTCAGTGAGCTGCCAACTACAGAAGGGAGGAGGGGAGCACAGGTGGCTGCATCTTCTTCCAGTGACAGCATTTTCTTCCCTTATTTGTCACAGAATTTAAAGTCCTGGTAAAGATGCATGGTGATTGGATGAGCTGGAGGAGAAGTTCAAACCTCAGCTATCCAATCCCTGAGCAGCTCAACCGGGACTTAAACTCAGTGACCAATAAGGGGAAGTAATGGACAGAAGATACCTCCCCTTGTGCTCCCGCCCTGCCTTATCAAAGTCGGCAGCTCTCAGAAAGCAGGGAGGGCTGGCTAATCAAGAAAGTGCGATGTGGCCGGGCCCCCTTACCCTCGGGCCCCCTGCAACTCTCCCCCCTGTCCCCCCTGATGGCTTCCCTAATGGTATGTCTTCAGTAGCTGTGTGTATCCAAAAGGATTTGCTTCTTCCTTTGCTAAACCCTTGTTATGTTGGACAACATTGTACAGGGTAATTGGGATTAATTGTATTATTTTATTCAGCAGAAATGCAAAGCAAAATAGATTGCTTCAATTAAGCATGTAGAACAAAAATCAGATTTACTTTCAAGGCAAGTTATTTGGAGAAGTGAGTTAGAGCTTTAACTCTTCATCCCCTTTGTAGCATTCCATTGAAAATGGTAGGTCATCAAGTTTAACTGGATACAAAGTATGTTACATGCTAATGGCTAAGCATATACTATGCTGTATCCATTGTTGCACTGCAAATGCATGATTACAAGTGGGCATCTGCAATAGAGGGCATACACAGAACATTTATTTTGCCCCTTATTGGCCTATCTCTATTTCATTGCTCCTAATTGCTCCTACAATTCTAATTCAGGTGAACATGAACAAGATACTGTATTTAATAGTTCTCCTATAGTAAAGAGCATGAGAAGTAACATAGACAGGAATGAAAATAGCTAATGTTTGGGGGTTATTTGTTAAAGGTCAAATTTTGAATTTATGTGAACTTTGTTTTACTCTAATGAATTCGAATGTACTCACAACTCGAATGGGAGGTTATTTATGAAAAAACTCGAACGCCTAATATTCGATTGAATTGTCCTGACCTGAAAATTCTAATTGAATTAAATTCTAATTGAGTTTTCCTCCGAAAAGAAAACTTGAATGTCAGGAAGACAATCAATATCTTCAAATGGTTCAACGGACCTCTGGCATTGACTTGTAAATAAACTCAGGTGGTGAATATTTAAATTGGAACTGTTTTCAGGGTCAAGGTGTGATAAATCACACATTCAAATATGAGTTGGTTATTTAAAATTTGAATTTGTGACCAAAAAAAAATGTGAAAATTTGAATTTACCATTTGAACCTTAATAAATCTGCCCCTTAATATCTCTAAGGACTCAAATGAGGATATGGCATTTGCAGCTTTGCTTGCTAGAGTCCAGTAATCTTCATCAGTGGCTTCTTCAGGTCATAGCAATTAGATCAATCAAATTGTATTTTATTAATCTACCTAGACTATAACATATTTGTCTAAAATACAAACCAATTTCCTAGTGATTTTCATACTCCTTTGTGAGCTCACAATTATAAAACTGCATTTTACACATTATTCAAAATTTTAATTTAGGGGGTTATTTACTAAACTCCAAATGCAAAAATCAAAAAAAAAATTGTGATTGTTTTTTCTAAAATCTGACTTTTTAAAAAAAAATTTGGAATTTATTAAACCCCAAGGATGGAAAAGTCAGAATCTGAAAATCTGGCATCTCAGACTTGTCGAGGTTGCATATAAGTCAATGGGAGAAGTCCCAATGTTTTTTTGATGTGCGCTGGGTTTCGTGCAATGCCCCGAAGTTTTTGGGTGAAAATTCTAAAAAAATCGTGAAAATTGTTTGAAAAAATCCAAAAAAAGGGTGAAAATCAAATTTTTCACCGCAAAGCAAATTGCTGGGAAAATAATAAATAAGCGTATAAACACCTGAGCGGATTTGATTGGAGTTTATAGCAGAAAATACTGAGACAAATTTGGACTGTGATAAACCCCCATAATGTTTTAACATTTGGTAAACCTTGAAAGTCAAGATATTGGATAAACACAAAGTCCCAAGGCTAAAGGGGTAATTCATTTTCTTTCAACAATTCAAAATCCTTTGCACAAAAACTTCCAAGTGATATTCATTAAGCAAAAAATTCCAAAAAGCTATAATATATAACTTATAATGAATATACAACGCCATTTACAAGTTTGCAAGTTTATGTAGAAGTCAATGGGAGTTCTATGCAAAATTCATTAGTTTTTTTTTCAAAATTATGTTTAGAATATATATACATCTTTATGTTGTACAACACCTCAGAATATATCGGCATCTTAAAAATACATGATAATTGTAATTATTATAAAGGATGAACAAATCTTTTGCTGTCCCTTTCAAACTGGCCAGATATGACCAACTTTAAAAAAAATGTGGCTCTAACTATGATTAAGCATACAGCCACTCAACCAATTTTATTATTTGTAGAAGTTTTCTAAAGCAATTAGTCATAAGGAACTCTCTTGGACAAAATAAATGCAAATGTGCACTTTAAACTAATTATCAAAGGAACTTGTACCAACAAACACTCCTTGATAAAGCTCCACAGTCTGATAAAGTGCTGTGGATGGCTTGGAATGTTGTATTTAGTGATGGACGAAATTCACAAATGGCGGAAAAATTGTGAAACGCATTGAAGTCAATAGGCGTCAAAATAATTTTGATGTGTGTCAATTTTGACGCGAGCGACAATTTTTATTACGCACGTCTATTTGGTCTAAATACATAAAAGTCAATGGGCATCCGAATAATTTTGACGGGTGTCCAACAAAGGCTTTGTTAACTGAAATGAATCTGAAGCACTGGCTTGATATTTATTCACAATATTCACACATTGGACATTCGCACAGTGATGACCAATGCACCAGTAGTCAATCGCACACAGTTACTAGAAGGAGTCAAATACAGGGTCATGAGAACAAGGGCATCTTGGAATTAACACTTGTTTTGGGGAGGTCTCCTTTAGCAGTTTTTGCAAACTTTTGTCATTCCTGTAAAGGCAGTTACAGATTATAAAGTACTAGTTGCCCTGTTATCTATTCAAGCTAGTGGGTTAACATACTTTGTATAGTGGGTAACGTTTTTCAGTCTGCAAAGAGTAACCTGGTCATAAAGATTTCATTAGCGTTCCCTTATTAAAATTGGTTCAGTATTTTCTAACTTTTCACACAGTACAAGACAGAAAATCTGATATTGGTCCTCATTATACAGAATGTGTTAATTTGATTTTTACTAGCTCCTGAAATGGTTATTCATGTCTGTGAATTGATTCGGTTATGTGTTAAAAAGTAATACAAACTTTAGGAATTTAATTTAAACTTCATAATGTTCTATAATTCACTACTTAACATTGCTCTTTTTGATCTACTTGTGAATATTATATATTTTAGCTTGCAGAAAATGTCTCTTTCATAACAATTAGATAATTATAATTGTACGTATCATTGCAGACAATATAATTGTATCAGGATTATATTTTTATTATGGCATGACAATATTCATTTTCAGCTAGGGAACTACACTATTAAATTGCATTTAGCTTGGTAAGGAAAGTCATAATCAATTACATGAATGGAAAAATGAATAGAATCTGTTTATCTAACCAGATTAGCAAATCTTATATCTGAAACTATCAAATGCCCCACTGAAAGGTTTGCTAATTGCTCTTCATTCTCATGATTATTTTAGGAGATCATACATAGTATTCGCTCATTTCAAATACTTAAAATAGTGTGAATGGCAGATGAATGGTAGATGACATAGCAACCAATCAGGCATTCACAATTTGATGTTTTTATGAGAGTTTTCACACACAAAATTAGTGGAAATTACCGCTTTTTAATGTGGTGAAAACACTTGAAAGCTTATTTATTAAAGGTTGAATTTAAGTGGTTTTAAACTCACAAACTCTAAAACCATGATTGTCATTGAATTAATTAAAAATTCAGATTATAAAAAGTATGAAGGAAAAAAGTGCTTAACTATCCGGAAATTAAAATGAATGCTTCAAAAACCTCTAAAAATTAGAATTCTTTAGACAATTTGTAGTGAAAAAAATCCAAAAACCTATAAAATTCTGATTTAAAAATGGTCCAATAGGACCTCCCATTGACTTCTACAGCACCTCAACAACTTTTACTTGACGAAGTTTGGCATTAAAGGGGTTCATGGCTTTTACACTTAGGGGCATATTTATCAAGGGTCGAATTTCGAATTGAAAAAAACTTCGAATTCAAAAAGACCAACCGAAATTAAGTTAAAGGTTTTTTTGTCAAATAGGTTCATTTTCGATCGTAGGTCCATATTCGGCCGAATTCGAATCATTTGAATCGAAGGAATAACGCAATAGATCGAATTCTATTCAAAGTTTTTCCCCAAAAATACTTTTTCAAAGTTCACCAATTGACTCCAACTAGGTTCTAGGAGGTCTCCCATAGGCTAAAACAACAATTTGGCAGGTTTCAGATGGTGAATGGTCAAAGTTGAATTTTTACAGAGACAGTACATGATTCCAATATTCGAATTGTCAAATTTTTTTCAAATTCAAATTTAATTTGGACTATTCCCTAGTCGAAGTACACAAAAAATTGCTTGGAATTTGATTTTTTTTCATTCAAAAATTCACCTCGACCTTTGATAAATCTGCCCCTTAATACATCTCTAATTTTTAGAGCTTTTCAGGAATATAGGAAAAACACGCATTTTTTGTGATTTGTGGACAAAATTCCAATAATTTGATTGGTAGTAAATGGGCCCCTTAGGGACAGATTTTCAAAGTGTGATATAGTGTATTTATTTTATAACATTGCTTAGGCATGAATAGAAAGTGGGTGACTTTTTTTGTGACGAGCTTTAAAAAAAAAAAAAAAAAAAATATGCCTATATAGTTACCCTTAATACCTTAGCACACAGCACAGTAACATTGATACCTTCAGTACAAACTCCCACAGCGATATGCTGCATCATCCCATAGCCTCTGCCTTAAAGTATCGCTAATTCTGGGAAATAGGTCCTTAGAATAATTTTAAAATTTTACTAGGAAGGACTTGTAGGGCTCTATAATAACAAAACAGAACCTTCTACTGTTTTGTAACCTGCATGTTCATTTATCATAAAAAGGAACAAACTGTACAGAACTATTTTTGTAAAGCAGGTCATATGTCTGGACAGAGGTAGAGGTGATACGGGTACAAGGTATCATAAGCAGAAAATTACTCTCAATAGTATGGCATAAAAGGACTCAGAGGGGCAGATTTACTAAAGGGCGAAGTGAAAGTGCTAGTGAAAGACACATCTTCTACACTTTATAAACAAGCCTGGCAATAACCAATTGGATATTGAGTTGCCATGTGCAAAGAAAATTACATACCTTTATATATCATATCTTTATGGTTCTACCACCATGTTTAATTATTAGAAATTACCATTGTATAATGAAACCATCCATTGGATTTCTCCAAACATAAACACATCCTGATTTAGACTTAAAGGTAGACCAAACCATGTTTTTTTAAAGAAACATGCTTGTCAAAATTAAAATGCATATGAACCAAAAAAGCAATGCAAAAAATTAAATTAGACCCAATTTTTTATCTTGCATTTTGTTACCATGAACCTGATCTACAATTGATAATAAATGTTCCCTTTTGTTTGTTGTGTGCATACACGCTGTTTTGTGATGTTCCTTATATAGAGAGCCAAGCAAATAGATCCTTAAACCAAATCAAGTCTCAACCTTCATTGAAGCACATATTCCAAGACTGAAGCTTTCTTATTGTGGACATATTAAGCCAAATTTAATTTCATGAGAAAAAGCATATTTAATGTTTTATCTCATCTATGGATACATCATGAATTCATTTAGGACAAACGTTTTTCTCCTCAAGTTAGAAAAGATAGCTATGCTTGGGAAAGTTGAAGGTAAAATAGGAAGAGAATGACTAGTTACAAGTTTAACAGATTAAATCAAAACAATCATTAATATACAATTGTGCCAGAAGAGACAAATTAAAAACAGTACATTCTGAAGTAATACTATATATATATATGATCAACAGGAGTCGAACCCGACTTGAGGGCACTTAAAGGACAAGGAAAGGTTAAAACCACTGGGTGGTGGAAATTTGTTAGCCAGCCTTCAGTGATAATATTTGCTTCATTCAAACCCTGAACCAGTTCATCTTTTCCTTGAAAAATTGGCCAGTGTTATTGTAGAGTGCTCTGGCTGCCTTCTCTGTAATTCTCTGTGGTCCAGGGCAGGTGCAGTATAGTAGGGGAGATGGCTGGGACCAAAGAAAAGATGGTGGTGTGGAGCTCCTTAAAATAGTTAGAAGTTGGAGATAAGTCACTGGGATCACTGCAGGGTGCCAAACAATTTGAAACGCTCAGTGATTCTACCTTTCCTTCTCATAATAATAATATTTCCCATTTGGATAAATGCTATTGGTTTTTTCCCCATGTTTGGACCCACGGCTGGAGTTAGCAAATAATAACAAAAAGACACAGTCTAGGTACAAACACACCACAGGTGATTAGCAAATTTGCAGCATATATTTTTGCATATAGGTTTGCAAAATTTCACTGAAATACATTGGGGGAAGGCAAAATTAAATTGTGGTTAAGGTGCTTTTAGCACTGCAATAGAATATACATTGCCCTACCTTTCACTGTGCTACAAAAAAAGGCCTCAATGTTGCCAATGTTCTTCCAACCACAGTGTCTAGACAGCAGGGAGAGAGTTATGGAGGGCTCTTATTCCACTTGTTATTGTGAAAAGCAAGAGGTGAATAATACTTCCTACACAAATCTCTGGACCCACAGGGAATAAACACTACAGTAAATTATTGAAAAACAAAATCAATCAAAAGAAAGTTGTGTGCTAAAATACCTTTAAATTAAATAAGTTTAAATAATGTATCCCACATATAGTACAAAGGCAGGGTCACCATATACTGTATATCTTTAGTTCCGTATTGGAAGTTGAGATGAGAAAAATGGGAACATTATGCACCATATCATTCTCATCAATAAATTCCTCAATGCCAGGAACCCCAGGAGTCCTCTGCTAAGTAGTGGCTTCTTCCAGTGCATAACCTTCTCCTCATTATCAGAGACCCTGTGTCTACCTCCTCTCATAGAGGTTGCTGAACAAACTTTAGCCTCACTTACACCTCCCACAGAGTAAACAGCCAATGATGGTAGGGCCAGAACTGGAACAAGTGGAGGAGTGGCAGGAGTGCCAAGAATAATCCGTCAGGCAAAGGGTCAGTTCAGGCAGCAGAGGAAATTTGACCAAGTTCAAATTTCCTTTTTGATCATTGTCAGAGACCCTGTGTCTACCTCCTCTCATAGTCTTTGGAAATTAAAGATAGCAAACAATCCAAATGTGCCTTCTGTTCCATAGTGGAATGGAAATGGCTGCTTGCTAGTATCACATACTTTAGAGGATGCTGAACAAACTTTAGCCTCACTTACACCTCCCACAGAGTAAACAGCCAATGATGGTAGGGCCAGAACTGGAACACGTGGAGGCAGGAGTGCCAAGAATAATCCGTCAGGCAAAGGGTCAGTTCAGGCAGCAGAGGAAATTTGACCAAGGTCAGGTACACAGGAATCAGCAGAATGGTAAGGCTCGCAGTCAGGCACGACTAGCGATAATAACTTAGGCCAAAGTAGGCAAAAAAGGGTCTTTTTATTCCAATGAATATGTACAAAGTGTCAGTCTAGGCATGAGTCAGCATCACTGCCAATTACATGCACTGCCTGAAGTTGAGCCAAAACACACAAGGTCTTCAGAGAAAGTTAATGGGCACCTATAAATTGTTGCCGTGTCAGAATTTCCGCCGGCAGGAAAGTATTTTTAGTAATTTTTGCGGCAATTTGGCAAATTTATGGAAATTCGATGCAAATTAAAACCTGAAGAATACATTCGCCCATCACTACTGCCTTATTCCACTTATTATCATAAGCATATCTCGAAAGTCAGAGATGCTGTATAATTTGCCTGGCTGCAAGTTTCTTAGGGCTGTCTTAGCAATTTATTTTCAGGTCATTATACATGTTGGCCATAGCAGTCTGAAAACCTTGAAAGTTAATAATCAGAGGCTCTGTTGTTCCAGAAAACAATGAGCCCATGTTTGTGCCCCCCCCCCAGCAGAAACGAGATGGCAAAACCTACTTTTGCTTGTTCAATGGTGTAGGTATGTTCATAAATGTTTGGAACTTACTGTGATCTCCAATTAACTGTTCAGAAAGTGGTACCTTGGGTTCTGGAATAGCAGTGGAAGTAGAAAGAAAAGAAGATTTGGGAGTGCAACCATAAGCCGTGGTAGATGAAGTAGAGATGTTACCGAAAATAGACAGGGCCATGAAGCTGGGCTTGAACTTGATGGTAACCCCCTTGAAGTTTCAGACAGCCTGGGTGAGTGTCTGCCTAAACAGACCCATATGAGAGCACTCCTGGATTCCTACATACAGTATCTGGTGAAGTGATACTATCATGTACCTTGTGATAAGCTGTACATCTTGGAGGTTGTTTGATGAACTTTAGCCTCACATACACCTCCCACAGTCACTGATGGTATGGACAGGACTGCAACAAGTAGAGGAGTGGCAGGAGTGCCAAGAACAATATGGACATCACAACAGAGTCAAACAGGCAAAGTTGAAAAGTAGAAAAGTTGCTTTTTAGCTCCAAACTATTCAGTATGTTAACATTTATCATTCTTCAGTAAAAGAAGAGGCCAGTGTGTTTCGTCATTTCTGATTTTTGAAAGTAAAGCAGGTCAAATCGGTTTCCTGGGAGTAAAACAAAAGTCTTTAAATATAACTTTTTTCTGTAAGTCAGCTTTTAAGTACTTGCCACAAAGTCTGAGATTGACAGTACAGGAAACTGTATAGAAAATTAGGCATTTCAAGTACCTTACATCGTCTCACTGAATATTCGTATACTGCTGAGATTACAATAAAATTTACTTTGACTTTTGACTTAAAGAGGACTGGAACCTGGAGAATAGCAGTACTTTCAGACTAGTTTCTGACAAAAAAAATGTAATAACTGTGAGAGAATATTATTCTGTCAAAAGACAAAAGAACTGTACACATACACACAAACATATATATGCTAGTAAGTCTCTAAAGGTAAAGCCTGTACTGTACAGGTGCTGGGACAGTTTGAAAGAGATTGAGGACTGGGCACCTCTGATTACCACCTGAATAGGGTAGTGTAACTTAAATCAAAATGTTAAAGGAATACTATACCCCCCAAACAATGTAGGTCTCTATAAAAGATAAAGACAGTTTTGTCTTTTGCTTCAACACTTCTTCCTGTTACAGTTAGAGCTGCAGTATTTATGGTCAGGTGATCTCTGAGGCAGCACAGAGACCATCACAAAATGGGGGTTCAAGGCAAGAGATCTAAAAGGGCAATATTTACTGTTGCTTAAGTATTCATTTTGGGGATACAGTTTTCCTTTAATACTGTCTGAAACACTCTAGATTATTTTGGGAAGTATTGACAGTTGAATTACCTTCTACCTATCCACGTAGTAAACAGACACTCTCAGTCCCTTATTATCTTTCAGATTATTCCAATTGAAATACCTTAAGCATGTTTAACTCCAAAAATCACATATTCTACATTGGGTTGTGTGCTGATCTTGAAAACAGGGAGACTTAGCATTAGAGGCATTAAGGGACCTCAAATTCTTCTAGTCTTTTGATAAAACAAATTCGACCTAACTCCCCATCACAAATTGCCTTAAAGGGGTGATTCACCTTTAAGGTAACTTTTTTTTATATTATAGACTTATATATAGGCTTCAACGATTATGAAATTTTTGATAAACACCACTTTTTATATGTATATCTGTTAACTGTCATTCAGTCTACCAGTGAAGTGAAGACAAGTCATTGAAAAAGCAATTAGCATCTCATCTTAAAAGTATTGAATATATATGAGCAATGTAAGCTACAGACATCTCCACATTTCAGATAATTCTAGTATTAAATTGCAGTGGCAATTATTTGCTACATTCAGTTTGTAGAAAAAATGTCTTTCATGAGAATTCCAGAATAGTCTACTGGAAAATCTGGAGATAAATTACTTGATGGACACTGAGCTAAAAGTACCCTACAGTAGAAATTATTATTTCCTGTTACATACAAAACCAATGTTATTTTATGCCAGATAATGCTTGTACTTCTGTTCTGCAATCCAAGTTGTCCTATTTGCTTACAGTCTGCCTTTGATAAAATGTAATTATCTGTTCATGAAAACTTGTATAAACATGAAACATGTATACATAATGTAGGGGACAAGAGGAATCCTTCCCCTGATTTTCTGTCTGTGACATCATCCAGTCCAGTTACTGGCTGGAGAGCGATACGATTGGCTGGGCACCCCAGTGCATCCTTGGGAGAGAGGGTGTGCCTGACTTTGGAGCTAAATGTACGGGTTCTCCCAGAGAGCTGAACAGAGCCAGCACGAGTAGGTATGAGACTGTCAAGTACAGAGAAGCTGTAAAATCTGTGGAATCTGTGGAGGTACAGATTGAGCCCTGCCTGTTCCCTGCCAAGCTGCTAGAGACTCAGAAGGAGAAAGGTGCCACTGGTGAGATTTATCCTGCTGCAGAGCTGCCTGTAATCTCCAGTGTGATTTCCTCTGAGAGCACCCAGTAAGTGAGCCACCCAAGAGAGGATACTGGCACTGATACAAGCATGGGTCCCCCAAAGTGAAGACAAGTCTTGTGTATTTACCTGCTACGTGGGAGCTGCTGCTAAATTTCAAAGGGAGAGGTACGTTTGGGAAATGGTAGCGCTACCAGGGGAATAAGAGCTCTGGGGAAGGGACATTTTCATTTGAAGTGTGTGGTTATTAACCCCTTCAGGAGGATTGGGACTTTAATATTTAAAAGGACTGTGTTGGAGCAACAGTTACAGTAAGTACCTAATAGTGATTTAGGTAGTGAAAATATGTCTATTTTAATAATTATGTTCAATAACAGATTTTCTCGAAAGGTAAATCTGTAGGAGCTTATTGAGTGATTCCTCATTTTTTTGACAGCACATAGTGTAAACATTACATATTACATGTAGTACATGCCAGTATTTTTCTACACAAAGGCAAACACATGACCATCTACCTGTCCCCAGGGACAAGCAAATAATTATTGGCTTGTATTGGCTTGTAGCTCTCAGGGGAAAATAATGACTGTTTATCAGGTGCATCCATGATTATGGTATATAAAAGTTACTCTTTTCGAAGGACGTTGTTTAAACATGACTCGGCAACTGAAAGAGACATTTAGTAATATCAATGCAGACTTCTATTTTTTTCCAGCAATTTTGAACAGAGAATTGTGTTGTCCATTGATACATGCTTAAGGTTAGAGATAAAATGGCTGTTAAATGATGCACTTATATGAGCAGTTTTTTTAAAGTTAATTAAAATGTGTTACTTGTCAACATACTACAATATTCTATCAATTTATTTTCCTATAAGAAGCAGCCTGTTTCAGCAATTAAACTAATTTTCAGAGTTGTAAGGGACTAAAGATCAGTGAAAAATGCAAAATGGTTTTAAAGTAGGAAAATGATTAATAAAGTACTTTATAATATTTTGATGCAGATCATTAGCCAGGAACATTTGCTACTACCTCAGTCAGGCATGTCAAATATTTCTTAAAAGGAACAAGCTAATTTTTTTTTTGTATAACACATTAAAATTCTCTGCAACGTTACATACTAAAAACTCTGAAAGAGAAAGTTCCTATAGGTTAGAGATACTAAAATAATATTTTATGCATTGATAGACATAGGTTAAAATTGTGCCGCATTAACACATTGCTAAATGTTTAAAACATATATCTGCAATTATAATGTGCCAAAGGCCAGTCAAATTATCAGCAATCATTTGTCCTCAAGGTTTGTATTGAATGACAGGTGAAGGAGCTGCTTAGGTCAAAATGTTTTATAGGTATAAGTAGAAAAATGAAATAATGTGATGGAAGGAGAAAAGGAAAGGGAAGGGAGGAAGGGAATTGTGTTATTAGGGGTTATTATGTTATAATATATTTTTAAGACAAATGTAAAGATAGACAGAGAGACAGCTAGAGGGTGGCATATTTAGTATGCTGTGCAAAAAACAGTGGGATAATACACCACACATATAGGGATGGGCGATTTTTTTTTGCCTTGTTTCACCGCAAAAATGACGCCCATAGACTTGTATGGCGCCTCGCTGCAAAATTTTTTTGACGCCCATAGACTTTAATGGGCATCGGCGACATTTCACCAGTGGCAAATTTTTGGTGAAACGAAATGGGTCAAATTCGCCTATCCCTACACACATTGGCATGCTAAAAAAAACAGCATAAAAAATGGCATAAATTTTTTACTCATTTTTTCATAGAGTGACTTCTGCTGGAAGCAATGTAAAATAACAGAGGCTAATTTGGCGTTCGCATTGCCTAAAATTACACACACCTTAATAAATTTGCCATCTATTTTATGTTTTGTCGTGGAATTTTGTTTTACACAGTATAAAAATTCGCCCCATAGTTTGCTTTTCATCCTTCGCATGCAGGTCAGATTCAAAAGCAAACAGATATGACCCATATGGCTCCCCTCAAGTCATTGATTGGGTTCTAACTGGTAAACAATAAGAGAGTTCCACAGCTGGCAATTATGTTAGACATCTATTCACTCCAACCTTTACAGATACATTTTCTGCTAATGTATTGAATAATTTCCAGTGTATCAATCATGCTTGGTGACCTTCCTCAGGGTATCAAATAGTGAAACCATAGAAATAACATTAGAAATAACCACCTCCTAGAACATTATGATGTATTAAAAGTGATATAGGATAAAATAATACATTAAAATAAATATATATCTGGAAACAGGCGAGCACACACAGGTCTTAATTGCAAAACAAAAGGTGTTTATTAAACAAAAAACTGACGTTTCGGCTAGCACTCTAGCCTTTCTCAAAGTACAAATGCACACTAAAAACCAACCTTTTAAACCCCCAGTGGCGGGAAGGGAGGGAAAGTGATGTCATAGGTCAGGAATGTTAAGTGGATAAACAGTATGCAACAAAAGGGGCGTGGGAGTAAAGTGAAGTGAAACCATCAAAGAAAAAAGGGGAGGTTAATAATATATACATATCAAGGCAAGCAGTAATTGCAGAAAAAGTACATGTTAACATTAATATATACAGAGATTAATAAAAGCACCAACGCTGACTTGACACAAATAGTGAAATTTAGACAATATCGGTAGTTCGTTACTCAAAGTCAATGCAACATAAAAATATATGAGTTCATAATAGAGATACAAGTCCCTTGACAAAGTAGATGTATAAAGCGATACAAAGTTGTATCTACGCTTGAGGGAAAGAAACATTGTGTGATGTCTGTTAGTTAACGCATTGATCGCCAGGTGGGTCATCATGGAGGGAAATGTCAAGTAGTGACAGATGTAATGGCGGTTCCACAGCGGTTACCTGTATTTGTCGACTGGTCCGGCCGTAAAAGTGCTGGAACGTGGTGTACCTTGTTGTGGGCCGTGAGATCCATCAGATCAGAGGCAGGAGATCGGTAGCGTGATGCGCCTTAGAGTGCGCAGCGGTGTGGAGCATCCAGTGGTGCTGCGGCTGTTTGAGAGCTACCGTGGATATCAGTCGGGGAAACAGCAGAGAGGTTTCGCTTGTATTCAAGGCGTGGAGTCCGCGGGAATGGTCATTATGGAGATGAAGTAAGGGGTGTGGTATCAGCAATAGATCTGGTGTAGTTCAGGCTGGCTGTAAACTCAATGTGAAGGTGAGCGTCGCTAGGGCCTGGAAGGATAGCAACGAGATCAAGTTCAAGGATCAAAGTTCAAAGTTCACTTATTTCTAACAGGAGGAAAATAATCACAAAGTAATAGATAACAGGATCACAACTAGCGATCTACAGGTATTAGGTACGGAACTGAATGGGGAATAGTCTGCTGTGAATAAAAGGGAGATGAATGTGTATCGTGCTGCAGGCTCATGATAATTGCGAGGGGAGGTACACATAAGGAAGGAACATAAGGAAGGGTGGGTATGGGTACGTATCGGCAGTGGCAGAAAGTGGCGAGGCGATGGTACGTGCTCCTGAGCTGATGATACGTGCTCCTGAGCTGAGGCGGAGTCTGTCCGAGTGGCTAGAAAGCAAGCCAACGGTAATGCCAAGTGATGCTGTTAAAGTAGATGGCTCAACCTAAATTTGGCTAGACCATTATTTTTAATAAAGGTTATGGTGAAAGAGCCAGGTTTAAATATGGTAGGTCCTGGGGGACATGTTCAAAGAGAACCAGCATGAGAACCAGCATTTGTTTGAGACTCAATTACTTCAAATTCGAATTGAGCTATTACCTACAACTTAGCGGCACCAGTATGGGCTCTAACGTGGCACCATCCTTCGCCAATCTGTTCATGGCAAGCTTCGAGGACCAACACATTTTCCCTCAGTATGGACAATTCATATACAGACTTTGGCGCTATATAGACGATCTTTTGATCCTATGGGTTGGCACCGAAGACCAGTTCACAACAATGGTCAGGGAGCTTAATGACCTCCCCACCCCAATTAAATTCACTGCTCAGATCAACTGCAAAGAAATACCCTTTTTGGACATCCTATTATCTAAACAAGATACCACATTGAGCACGACAATCTACCGTAAGCCGACTGACCGCAACACCCTGTTGCATTATTCTTCCTGCCATCCACCACATTTACTCAAAAGTATCCCATACTCACAGATGGTACGAGTAATACGCAACAACAGCAACCCAATACATCTTGCATCACAGCTGGACGAGCTAACATTACGCTTTCTACAACGTGGTTACTCTGCAGATGAACTGACAGAAAGTCGTAACAGAACAGCCCAATTGACTCACGCTGACCTCATTTCCACACCAACCCACGCAAAGAAAGCCAATGATGACCGTCTTACTTTTCTTACCACCTACTCGCCCAGTACCAAAACTTTCATGCAAACAATCAAGGATCACTGGACGATTATTCAGAGGGACAAAACTCTTCCACCAATCTTTAAACAGTTACCTAGGTTATCATACAAACGTGGCTCTTCTTTGAGAGATCTGCTGGTCAAGACTGACCCCACACCCTGCTATGACACCTCCAAGACTTCGACCTGGCTGTCAACCCCCAGAGCCGGGTGCTACCGCTGCTCTGACTGCACCACCTGCAAACAACTGATCACAGGCTCCTCGTTCACCCATCCACATTCTGGCAAACACGTTGTGATCCAACATCGGGTCACTTGCACCACCAAGTTTGTCATCTACATCATCAAATGTCCATGCGGACTTTTATATGTGGGCAAGACTATCACCACCTTTCGAGACCGCATGGCCAATCACCGCTCCTCCATACGGACAGCATTACAAAAGGGCTCAGGAGACACCCCGGTCTCTCAACATTTTGTCTCCAATAGACATACCTTAGCGTCCCTTAGGAGCATGATTATTGACCATGTCCCGCCCCTGGCACGAGGGGGCGACCGAGAACGGCGGTTACTACAACTTGAGCTCAAATGGATACACCGTCTAGATACCTTGAACCCCAAAGGACTTAATGAGATGATCTCATATGCTCCATTTTTCTGAACAGTCATAATAATCTTAACCATGCATTTCTGTTGATATTTTCAATATGTTTACCTGATACACACAACTATATGCTACATCGATTGCTGCCAGACATGATTAACTGCGACCCCACTGGTTTTTCCTTTACCATGCGTTAGTTTCCCTCTACCCTGTGTTAGTTTCCCCTGTTTTTTACCCACCCCCTGTCTTTCCAATACCCCCCATGCTCTGGCTTCTGGCACATATGAGGCATTCCTTGTGGTCTCTTAGACCCTATTTGCAGCTAGGTGGATGTACCCCCAATGATACACTTCCAGTCGTGCACATTACTCGGGAGGGTCACGTGTCTGAATGCCCCTGCGATCTCAAGGTGGATGACCGGACCCCTTGCCCAGTGCACTTCAGGTTACAGATGCTGGTTCTCTTTGAACATGTCCCCCAGGACCTACCATATTTAAACCTGGCTCTTTCACCATAACCTTTATTAAAAATAATGGTCTAGCCAAATTTAGGTTGAGCCATCTACTTTAACAGCATCACTTGGCATTACCGTTGGCTTGCTTTCTAGCCACTCGGACAGACTCCGCCTCAGCTCAGGAGCACGTATCATCAGCTCAGGAGCACGTACCATCGCCTCGCCACTTTCTGCCACTGCCGATACGTACCCATACCCACCCTTCCTTATGTTCCTTCCTTATGTGTACCTCCCCTCGCAATTATCATGAGCCTGCAGCACGATACACATTCATCTCCCTTTTATTCACAGCAGACTATTCCCCATTCAGTTCCGTACCTAATACCTGTAGATCGCTAGTTGTGATCCTGTTATCTATTACTTTGTGATTATTTTCCTCCTGTTAGAAATAAGTGAACTTTGAACTTTGATCCTTGAACTTGATCTCGTTGCTATCCTTCCAGGCCCTAGCGACGCTCACCTTCACATTGAGTTTACAGCCAGCCTGAACTACACCAGATCTATTGCTGATACCACACCCCTTACTTCATCTCCATAATGACCATTCCCGCGGACTCCACGCCTTGAATACAAGCGAAACCTCTCTGCTGTTTCCCCGACTGATATCCACGGTAGCTCTCAAACAGCCGCAGCACCACTGGATGCTCCACACCGCTGCGCACTCTAAGGCGCATCACGCTACCGATCTCCTGCCTCTGATCTGATGGATCTCACGGCCCACAACAAGGTACACCACGTTCCAGCACTTTTACGGCCGGACCAGTCGACAAATACAGGTAACCGCTGTGGAACCGCCATTACATCTGTCACTACTTGACATTTCCCTCCATGATGACCCACCTGGCGATCAATGCGTTAACTAACAGACATCACACAATGTTTCTTTCCCTCAAGCGTAGATACAACTTTGTATCGCTTTATACATCTACTTTGTCAAGGGACTTGTATCTCTATTATGAACTCATATATTTTTATGTTGCATTGACTTTGAGTAACGAACTACCGATATTGTCTAAATTTCACTATTTGTGTCAAGTCAGCGTTGGTGCTTTTATTAATCTCTGTATATATTAATGTTAACATGTACTTTTTCTGCAATTACTGCTTGCCTTGATATGTATATATTATTAACCTCCCCTTTTTTCTTTGATGGTTTCACTTCACTTTACTCCCACGCCCCTTTTGTTGCATACTGTTTATCCACTTAACATTCCTGACCTATGACATCACTTTCCCTCCCTTCCCGCCACTGGGGGTTTAAAAGGTTGGTTTTTAGTGTGCATTTGTACTTTGAGAAAGGCTAGAGTGCTAGCCGAAACGTCAGTTTTTTGTTTAATAAACACCTTTTGTTTTGCAATTAAGACCTGTGTGTGCTCGCCTGTTTCCAGATATACATTACTATTTTGCTGTTAGCACCCAGGCAACAAGACTTTTTAAACGAGCTGTGCTGGCTTTTTTTGCTCTTTGTTTAAAATAAATATATATAGAATAAATATTACTATAAAGTGAAAAGCTGTGCAGAGAATAAAAAACACACTGGGTTATTGGTTGGGTTAATCTTGATGGACTATTGTCTTTTTTTATCCCAAGTTAAACATGTAACTATGCAACTATATGAATGAATACTTTACCAGGCAGTTGCAATGACATCCAATATGACATCTATGTAGCCTAAATAAAGTGACCCATGTCCATTTGGAAAATAATCTTATTAGTACCCTCTACCACCACTGCAATGAACATTTTGTTCCTGCAACAGTTTAAATAACTCAAGTAGCAAACACTCATCTTGCAGAAGATGGGGTAAAAACCAAAGCAGATGATGAATGACAAAGGCAAATATCAAAGTACAGGTAATGGATACATTATTGGGAAACCCATTATCCAGAAATCTCTGATTTACGGGAAGGTCATCTCCCATAGACTCAATTTTAATTAAATTATCCAAAATTTTAGAGTATATTTAATTTTTATCTGTAATAATAAAACAGTACCATGTAATTGATATAAACTAAAATGTAATTAATCGCTATTGGAGACAAACCAATCCTATTGGGTTAATTTAATGTATAAATAGATTTGTAGTAGTATGGCAAATCTAAATTACAGAAAAATTACAGTTAGAAAACCCCAGGTCCCTAGCATTCTGGACAATAGGTTCCATACCCTTAATTTAAGATTTATGCTCAACTGCCCAAAATAAGTTGTGTTGAACAATAATGTTTAGTATTTTTTTTAAAGGGATACTGTCATGGGAAAAAAACATTATTTCAAAATGAATCAGTTAATAGTGCTGCTCCAGCAGAATTCTGCACTGAAATCTATTTCTCAAAAGAGCAAACAGATTTTTTTATATTCAATTTTGAAATCTGACATGGGGCTAGACATATTGTCAATTTCCCAGCTGCCCCAAGTCATGTGACTTGTGCTCTGATAAACTTCAATCACTCTTTACTGCTGTACTGCAAGTTGGAGTGATATCACCCCTCCCTTTTTCCCCCCAGCAGCCAAACAAAAGAACAATGGGAAGGTAACCAGCTGCCTGGTAGATCTAAGAACAGCACTCAATAGTAAAAACCCATGTCCCACTGAGACACATTCAGTTACATTGAGAAGAAAAAACAGCAGCCTGCCAAAAAGCATTTCTCTCCTAAAGTGCAGACACAAGTCACATGACCAGGGGCAGCTGGGAAATTGACAAAATGTCTAGCCCCATGTCAGATTTCAAAATTGAATATAAAAAATCTGTTTGCTCTTTTGAGAAATGGATTTCAGTGCAGAATTCTGCTGGAGCAGCACTATTAACTGATTCATTTTGAATTTTTTTTTTCCCATGACAGTATCCCTTTAAACTGTTATCTTTACCAAGTTATCATGTGCCCTTGGGCCCATATGTTTACAATTATTTCTCCCTGTGACTTTTTATTTGCATTACTTGCCCAGCAGTATTTTGCAGCCAGCAATCATAAAAAAGAATAGTCTTGGCTATTACAGTTGCATACTACTAACAAGCTTTGTGCTTTGGAGAAGCTTCAAAAGCCTAAAGTTTCGGCAAGAATAACCCAAGGGAATTCAGTTAAATCTTATCCTGACCAGCAAACCTTCCTATCAGAAAGGAAATAAGATAGAACATAGTTAGCTACAAAATTCAAGTACAAAATATTTGACAATGCTGTAATTTAGAGATTAATCAAATATTTAAAATTGTTATTGGTATATGTATGGTGCAATTGACAAACCCTTCTATGGAAAATTTATCTTGGGAATTTCATTAGATAAATATGTTTAGTCAGGTGGTCATGAGAAGTTTTATCAGAAATTCGCTCCCAAGCCTGTTGGACACATTTGTTTTCATGCATTGAATCCCAGACAATTTTAATGCCAGCAGACATGTACAGTATATGTATTCTGAAGTTGGCATATGGTAGGTACCATTTATTCAAATAGATACCTAGTTCCTCCATTCTTAAATTTATAATCACTCCTGGGCGTGGTTTTTGAGTTGTACCTGCCCCTTAGACTGCTGAACCTTGCAACCTACTCCTGACCTGCTTAACTTAGCTTCTGGTTCTAAATTTGACTTTGAGACTTAGGGGACAATTTACTAATGTCCTATTTTTTCTTCATTCCCTGAAATTGTATTTAGAGTGCTAAAAATCATGGATTATACGAATTACATTAAACCATAAACAATTCATAATTTATTAAATGAAAAATATACAAAAAACGCTAATAGAAAACCTTAACATCTAAAAGCTGACAAGGTCATGTACAAGTTAATGGCAGCTGGCCTTTTTCAATTGGAAAATCTTTCTTTGCTTCGTGATATTAGTTTTTGGGTTATGCTATGCTTTTTTGTACAAAAATTCTACTGAAAACAAGGATTACGAGGCTTTCAAATTCTTATTCTGATTCTTTTTTATTCATGCTTTCTATATTAGCCTGTTTTAATAAATTACTTGACATTTGTGGTTTTATTAAAATTCATTTTTTCATGGTTTCAAAACCACTAGAACCACTAAAATCAGACTCTTGATAAATGGGCCTTTTCAGTTTTCCCAACTTAACTTTAGGAGTGATCTTTTAAAGGGGACCTGTCACCCACACATGGAAAGCTGTATAATAAACATCCTTATAAAATTAATCATGAAACCCAAATTCTTTTTTTTATTAAAAGAACCATACTGAAATTAATTGTGCATTGCCCACTTCAGAAGTGCTTGAAGGTGTCGTAATCTTTTGGAGCAAACATAACAACTTTATTACATTCATGTGCACTGGTGCTAACTATAACACTAGTCACATTTTTTTCAATTTCTAATCGAATTTTGGACTATTTAAGGTCAACGGTCAAGGTGAATTTTCGAATTTAAACAATTTGAATTTCAAACTATTTTTGTGTACCTCAACTAGGGAATAGTCCAAATTCGATTCAAATTTAAAAAAAAATAGAATATCGAAATTTATCATGTACTGTCTCTTTAAAAATTAGACTTAGGATATTTGTCATCTAAAAACTGCTGTTTTAGCCTGTGGGGGACCTCTTAGAACCTATTTGGAGTCACTTGGTGGACTTTAAAAAATCAAAGTTTTTGAGGGAAAAACTTTGAATCAAATTTGATGGAATGTGCTATTCCTTAGATTCGTACGATTCGAATTCAGCCGAATTTATTTTGCTTGTCTAACATCATAAAACATGATTTGGAATTATTTTTTAGGGTGACAGGTCCCCTTTAAAGCACTTTTGCCACCCTTTCCCTCTCAAGAAAGATGTACCTCACATGGGTTTTCTGATTATGTTTTAAATAATGATTCAATAAAATGGATCTATATATGCAAATATATGTTACATAATATTCGGTTTTGGCGTACATTCTCATATATTATTTATATTATACATATTATATATTATTATTAGCTATGAACAGGTACCCATTAATTTTTCCCATGTATCACAATATATAGAGAACTTGTGAAGACTCAACAAATGCAACTTCAGTAGATGTTCTTTTTGTTGATGTACATAAATGCAAATAATATACAACAGGAATCAATTTATACTGTGAACAAAGAAACATGGCCATGAAAATAAGAAGTCAAATAGTAGTGCATTTCTTATTTAGCTTGATCTGAGCCTACTGTGTGAAAACAAGCCCTACAACAACAAAGAAATAGAAATACTTTCCTCATTGTCAGCAACATTCAACTTTATTTCATATAGAAGGAATGAATTGAATGTAGATGGTAACATGTCACATAAAATGAAACCATTACAGGATTAGCTATCCAAAACAGTAAGTGGAAGTTGTTGTTTAACTGATATTCACATTTTATATTATA
Organism: Xenopus laevis; assembly: GCF_017654675.1. Classification (NCBI taxonomy): domain Eukaryota; kingdom Metazoa; phylum Chordata; class Amphibia; order Anura; family Pipidae; genus Xenopus; species Xenopus laevis. The sequence continues at coordinate 17,312,215 of NC_054386.1, forward strand.
TAAATTAAAATATTGTACTTTTTTTGTGCCTTTACAACAATCCAGATTTACCCTTTATAACAGAATGAAACCATGAAAAAATTACTGTGTTAAAACATAGATGATATCAGTACATTTGTCTACAGTAATTCTATACAATATTAATAAATGGAAATATAAATAAATAATTACAATTATAGTACCGATAAGAAAATGGACAATCAAAAAGTGATTATTAAGTCCCAAAGAACCCTTTTGATTTATCAAGGGTCAAAGTGAAAATTTGAAATAAAAAAATTTGAATTTCGAGCAATTTTTGTGTACTTCGACTAGGGAATAGTCCAAATTCAGTTTTAAATTTGAAAAAAAAAATCGAAAATTATAATATCGAAATTTACTGTACTGTGTCTTTAAAAATTCAACTTCGACTGTTCGCTATCTAAAACCTGCCAAAATGCTGTTTTAGCCTATGGGGGACCTAGAACTCATTTGGAGTCAATTTGGTGAACTTTGAAAAAAAAAAAAAAAGTTTTTTTGGGGGAAAACTTTGATTCGAATTTGATAGAATGCGCTATTACTTCGATTTGTACTATTCAAATTTGGTTGAATATGGACCTATTCGATCGAAAACTGACCTATTCCGCCAAAAAGAACTTTGAATTAATTTCAGATGGGCTTTTTGAATTCGAATTTCGACATTTTTCAAATTCTAAATTCGACCCTTGATAAATATGCCCCTAAGTGACACAAATCGGTGTTCTTGTTTTATTTTTTAGTGCAAGATACACTGTCTCTATTAGGAGGAAACATTCCTGCAAAACTACAAGCCTCAGTAGACAAACATCATTTCATCTGCGGGGCAGTAACTGAAGCTGTATTAATTATGGCTTGCAACTAATTAGGGCAAGTCAAAAAATGTTTCTTTCCCCACTGTAGAATATCTCCAGCCCTCAACAAATATGTGAATCACACCACAAGAAATATGAGAATTATTTTCGGTAATTGTAAGTGGATTTCACACATGCTCTGTGCTATTACAGAGCTTTACTGCCACTCAGAGGTCCGAACACTGGATGCATCTAAAATAGTAATCATCTTGTTGCTGCTCAGAAAACTTAAACTAGCAATAGTTTTCTTAGCACAGCATCTCAAAGGTATATATTTGTGAGCCAACAACATAAAGCAGATACGTTCTAGATTATAAATCCAAAAAATAAAATTAAATAATAAAAGGAATTAGGGGAGCAGATTTTTTAACTGAATATGTCGTTTGTCAAGTTTTTCCAGATCAGTTCCTGAATAATTGCTTGTGTATAATAAAATGTTAGTAGCATGCAATTACTCTATACGTATACTTCTGGCTAAATGAACTGGTTAGGTGTAAAAATTATTTAGCTGTATAGCATTTAATATGTAATCTCAATGTATGTGAAGATGGCAATGAATTTTTTAATTGCATTGTTTTAAAAGTGAGATAGATATGCGATTCATTAACTACCAGTAACACTTGCCAAGTTTGAAAAAAACTTGAAAACTCAAATCTCAAATGTGTGCTTCATTAATGAAAAAGCTCAAACACACTGAAATCACATCATACCCTTCATTCTGAATGAGGCTAATCTTGAAAATGCAAATTAAAAATTGCTTGACTTATACAGGTATGAGATCCGTTATCCAGAAAAATCCACTTTAAGGGAAGGCCATTTCCCTAGACTTTAAAAATGATTTCCTTTTTCTCTGTAATAATGAAACAGTACCTTGTACTTGAACCCACATTAGATATAATGAATCCTTATGGGAGGCAAATCAATCTTATTGGATGAATGTAATGTTTAAATGATTTTATCAGATTTAGGGGCAGATTTATCAAAATGTGAAATTAGTGCTCACTACAGAAAAAAATACCCACTTTCTTAATTCCCATGTGATTTTAGAAGGGTATGTATCAATGGGTGAAAGTTCGATTTCAATTTCATATAAATGCTTCTAAAAATACAATAGGAATGAATAGTAAGTGGATGATGTTTTTCTGTGGTGAGCTGTTAGTATTACAGAGAAAAAGGAAATCAGAATATTTTGAATATATATATATCAGAATATTTAGAATTTTAATACAATGGACTGTATTCAGAGTTTCTGGATTTTGTATAACGTATCCCATACATTTACCTTATTATACATACAAGTAGAGCAGCCGTATCACCATGGGTTACTTTGCAAAGAGTTGTATATGAATCAGTGTATATCTGTTTATGTGACTATTTAATGTTAAGTTTTACATTAGGTATATTAAATTTTACAGTCAATGCATCATAATGAGTAAAGATTTGTTTTTAAAAGAGTTTAGACTACTGTTAAAATTATCAGGACCCTTGTAAAATTAGTTTTCTTTTACAGTTTTAGGAAAATTACATTATTAAAATATATTTGCCTGAAGCTCTACAGTTATACTAACAAATAAAATGTTGTGATGGCAAAATAAAAAAAGTATTTGTGCATGCCTCGATTACCCTTGGGCCAGAAAGAATGGTCTTCAGAGAATAGTCATTTTGTATATTGTAATTCTATATATATATAATATGGCTTAAATATAGAAATTAAAATTTTAAGATATGTATGGTTTTGGTACAAATATATATATATATATATATATATATATATATATATATATATATATATATATATATATATATATATATATATATATATATATATATATATATATATATGTAGAGAGAGAGAGAGAGAGAGAGAGATATTGTCCTTTTTTTACATGTTCAAGAATAAGTTTCAGAAAAAAACTAAATTAGTAATGAACCTATTGGGGACTCATACATGGAACCCTGTGGGTATCTCTCTAATCCTGGGTTCTACACACTTACTGTAGCCTCTTCTTCTGGGTAAAATAGACCAGGGAATCTAATTCCACTCACAATTCTTGGTGGAGCCTGTGCTGCTCAACAGAATAGCCCTCAATGTCTATCACTCCTAGAATGATCTAGATATGTGTGCTATTTTTTTCAGTGTAATGGACATTTAAAGGAGAAGGAAGCTACAGAAGCAGTTTATTGCCAATAGATTACCCACAATATTGCAAGCTATAACACCATATTCATTCTGCAGAATGCTTTACCATACCTGAGTAAACAGCTCTAGAATCTCTCTCTGTTTGTTTAGGATAGCAGCTGCCATATTAGCTTGGTGTGATATCACTTCCTGTCTGAGTCTCTCCCTGCTCACTAATAGCTCTGGGCTCAGATTACAGCAAGGAGGGGATGAGGGAGGGGGGAAAGGGAGAGGGAGAGCAAACTGAGCATGCACAAATCAAGTCAAGCTGGAGGTTTATGTTGAAAACAGGAAGTCTGAGCAGAATTACTTTGAAGGTTTACTGGTATATTTATATAGACCTTTCTGATAAAGCTTACTTTATGTTAGTCTTTCCCTCTCCTTTAAATATTGCTTATTGCTTGTGGACTCAGCCAGTGATAGCTGGTAAGGAACCTATATGTAATATGGGCAAAATATATATTGTTCACTGAACATGGCTTACATGTTGTCCTCCTTCCCCTTAAGTAAAGTAACAGAGGCCAGTACTCAAAGCATAAATGCATACACTGCAGCTGTTCTAAAGACAGATGGGAAAACAAGCAGTAAAGTATCCTTCTTTGTTTCGTACATGTTTGTGCGATGGAAACTTAAGAGGTCCAATATTTGCTCATTATTTCTGACCTGGTATAGTGAGAAGGTCAGCTGCCGAAAGCTTGCCAACTTTAAATGTAATTAGTCTTTTAAAATGTATCAGAAACAACAGATGTGTTAATATATTACCTTTAGCCTCCTACAGTGTCTGAATGTCAACAGAACAGTCCTTCAAAAGCAAATCAGTCTGGGATTATGTGACGGAAAACAATGATGACATTTATCAAAATATTCTATATATTTTTTTCTTTTCTACAGAATATGCATAATTTGTAGTATACGCCTAAGTGAAAAAAAATTTCATTATTCATTTTCACCTATGTATTTGCCTTATTGATTATGTCACTTATGACTGTCAGGATTCTGAACACACGAAGACAAAGGGGAAGATTTAATAACCTGCGAAAATTCGCCAGTGTCCACTTCGCACCCAGGCAACACTTCGCCTGGCAAAAATTTGCTCAGACAATGCCAATTCACTAACATGCGGTGTTTTGTACTGGGCGGCGAATGCTGGTGACTTTTCGCTATCGGTACTTCAAAGCGAAAATGAGCTAGCGTTAATTTCTGCCTAGCGAAAATTCGCTAGATATCTTGTGCTCAGGTTAAATTGCATATGGCGGGAAATGTAAAGTTGTATGTTTATGTTTATGTTGCAGCAAATACTTTACATTTACACTGTTTTTTACACATGTCCAGGGAACCTTAATAAAGACAATAGAGTTGTTTTAATGCCTTACACATGAGCCCACTGTAACGTTAATGTTCCATATTTTAGAAAATGTATGGAGAAAACCGGTTACAAAATTAAGGACTGTTGCAGCCAATCACTCTGAAAAAAGGAAAAGTTGTCAGCGTTTTTTCAACTTTGATGCTTTTTGCACTCACAGAATATGCTGTAAGTGACAGAAGATTGAGGAATATTTCCATTGCACTTCACATGGTCTGAGCTGGCGAAGGCAAGTCTGGCGAAAGAGGTAACGTTCAGTAAAATCCACATTTTAGTGAATTTGTGGAGTAACGTCCATTCACCAGAGTCGAAAAGTCCAGTTCGCTAGCAAATAGGTGCCTGTTAGTAAATTGGCGGTGTCTCTGTGGGTGGCAACGCTGGTGAAAAGTCACTAACGTTGGCCACTTTGCTCTTTATTAAAGGAAAACTATACCCCCAAACAATGTAGGTCTCTATACAAAGATATTGCATAAAACAGCTCATATATAAAATCCTGCTTCATGTAAATAAACCATTTTCATAATAATATACTTTTCTAGTAGTATGTGCCATTGGGTTATCATAAATAGAAAATTGCCATTTTAAAAAATAAGGGCCACCCCCTGGGATCGTAGGATTCACTGTACTCACAAACATACCAACAAACAATACATGTTAGGTCACATGAGCCAATTAACAGACAGAGTTGTCCACACTTCTTCCTGTTACAGTTAGAGTTGTAGTATTTCTGGTCAGGTGATCTCTGAGGCAGCACACACCATCACAAAATGGCAGCTCAAGGCAAGAGATGTAAAAGGGCAATACTTACTTAAATATATAGACCAGTTTGGTAAGATTCTTTAATATGCCACTTAATATGATATGAACTATCTGTTGCTTAAGTGTTCATTTTGGGGGTATAGTTTTCCTTTAAATCTATCCCAAAGATGGATGTCAGAGTTGAATGCACTTATCCAATTTTACACAGCACTTTCCAGCATATATTAACCTTGCTTCCCAAAGGTTACAGAAATTACAAGCACAAAGTGCTTTTAAGGTTCTTTATGGAACCTTACTGCCTCATTACCAAAGGAAAAAAACAGATTTAGACAAACAACAATGCAAAATGAAATAGTTTCAGTCAGAGTCACAGTGACGAAATTAACATATTTAAACTATTCTGCCTCCTTCTGCTCTGTGCTATAGTATAGTACAAAAAACACCAAGTAACATGGATCAGAATAAAAGCTATTTAAATTATGTATTATACTATGTAAAGAGGAGATGTTTTAGGAAAAAAATATATTTTACTAAAAAAAAAATCGATGGTTATTGATTGTTCTTGCATTGACAAAGGTATTTTTGATAGATAATATCAAATTTTTTCTGCAAATTCGCAGCATTAACCTGCCGTTAAAGGGCATATCGGGTTAAGAGCTGCTCATTTGGCAACCTCGCCAAATGAGAGAATCTAATAGTGTATGGCCACCTTTAATCTGTAAGTCTGACAGCAGGATATCGGTCAGACCTGTGAGTATAATGGCACATTTTTAACATTGTGTTTGAGAAAGAATGCCTGGTGAAGTGAACCAGGAACGGGGAATGACAGGTCCATGACAAGGCTAGGAATGAGGGAACTGGAAGAGGAGGTTAGGGATTATGGGGATGTAGTTCCTGGATAACTATTGGGATGAATGTAGAAATGAGGGGTTAAAAAAAGAAAAAAAGTGAAGAGAGCATTTTCTTTTACCTTGAACAGCTCCCACCCTCCCTCCCCAGAAAAAAGGAGGTAACTGGGTAAGGGGCCGTGCATAATGTTGCAGCGGGAGGGACTTCCCTAGGGGGGGAGCCTGTGATAGTGTTAACAAGTGTAAGGCTTAACAGGGGTTAGGCCTAGGGCCAAAATGATGGAAGGGGACCGGTGGAAGAGGAGTGAGTTACAGAGGAAAGCTGCACCTTTGTTGTTAAGAAATTTAATAGTTAAATATTTTATAAATTTGATTGTACATTGCCCTACCCTTTAGGGGCCCACTTACTTAGCTCGAGTGAAGGAATAGAGGAAAAAAAACTTAGAATTTAGAATGTTTTTTTTTTGGCTACTTCGACCATCGTATAGGCTACTTCGACCTTCGACTTTGAATCGAACGTTTCGAAGTAAAAATCGTTTGACAATTCAACCATTCTATAGTCAAAGTACTGTCTCTTTAAGAAAAAACTTCGACCCCCTAGTTCGCCACCTAAAAGTTACGGAAGTCAATGTTAGCCTATGGGGAAGGTCCCCATAGGCTTTCAAAGTATTTTTTGGCGAACAAATATTGCTCGATCAATGGATTAAAATCCTTCGAATCCAACGATTCGAAGGATTTAATCGTTCAATCGAATGATTTTTCGTTCAATCGTTCAATCGAACGAACGAATTGCACTAAATCCTTCAACTTCGATAGTTAATTAACCCTCGATATTTGACCTTAAGTAAATTTGCCCCTTAGTGGTTTTGGTTTATGTTGGTTGTTATTTATGTGATTTAATAAATTAGCTGTGGCCTTCACCCAAGATATCACATGTGATTGGTTTGTTATTTATGGGGGACAAGCTTGGTGTTGTTGGGAGAGGCCCGTCAGATTGACGCTGCTCCTGTCATGGTACATTGATACAATTCTGTATTTGATTAAAGGCAAAATGAGTTTGTCCAGTGTAAAGGAAGCAAATGCATTTGTATGGGAATGCTATATAAAGGTTTACTATAAAAAAAAAATGTAAGTATGTCTCAAGTGCTTCATGGCCTCTTGCAGAATGTTTTGTAATTTCTGCTAGACCCAAAGATTTATATGAAGAAGCAGAGACATGACTGCATTTGCACTACATAGCACACTGAAAAGATAAAAACATGTTGCTAGGCAACTATGATGCATTTATTCTGCATTGTCCGTGGCTGTCACAAGGAACAAGAACAGAATAGGCATTTATTTTCACAGTTGTTGTATGGTTTTCACGTTGCAAACCCTCTCTACCTGGATATTGTAAAACATTCCAATGGCATGGTAATCAATAATGGTAAGAGCTATACTTAGTATTGATTCTAAATGTGATTAATATCCAACAATTTCTTGGAATAGTTAAAAATAAAGATGTGCTTTGTTAATAAAGTTTACAACTTTATTTCTTGAGTAGAATAAAATTAGATTATAGCATAATAAAATTCCGCTATCCAGAGATCTGTTTTCCAAAAAGCTTTGAATTAAAAGAAGGCCATCTCCTAAAGCAAATAATTCAGATTTTTAAAAGTAATTTATCTTTTATCTTTAATAAGTGCATGTACTTGATTCCTATTAATCTGTAATGACTCCGTATTGGTGGGAAAACAATCCTATTGGGGTTAAATGATTTTAGAAGATATAAGCTATAGTGATCCAAATTATGAAAAAAATCCATTGTCCGGAAAATCCCAGGTGCCAAGCATTCTGGATAATGTATCCCATACCCGAACAGTATATTTACAAGGCAATTTAAGGTACTTTGCAAAGGTAATTTCTAGTAATCTGGGGGGGAGGGACCTTACCCAAAAGTTGCATTAAAATGTATACTGTATATGTATATATATATATGTACCAGTTTCCTATATATATATATATATATATATATATATATATAGGAAACTGGTACAAGCTATAAAATTCACAATTCACTGGGGTTACTATAATACATTTCTCCCACAAAAGAAAACTTTTTGCATTGTGCATTTTTTCCCATAAACTTCCTCCCTTTGCATAATATAAAGAAAAGTTAATTCTAGGCAATTCTTTGCTGTAGCACATATTCTCTTCAGACAGTTGCAAGGATAATAAAGATCCCTCAAAATTACATTTGTTGTCTTTAGATCCATTTATCACTTCTTATTTTTATATTCTGATGTCTGTTATGGACTACGGTTATCATTTTTTCTTCTACGCAGACCTGTAGAAGATTATGTGGTCGAGTTCAGACATTGGGCTGTAGACACAGAGTGGAATGATAAGGCCTGTCTGATTTCCTGAAGGACGAACTTGCTCATGTAGGAGTGCCAGAGACCTTTGAGGATCTTATTTCCCTGGTCATCCAAATTGGCAGCATACTTCAGGAACATCATTCGCAAAAGTCCAGCTCTTCTTATTGGGTTACACCCAATGCTCTTCTGGTTCCCGCTCTGCTTGCTTCCTCAGAATCTTCTGAACCAATGCAACGTGGCCTTATTCATTCTTCATTATATCCGGAGGAACGAGTTAGACAAAGACAATTATGTCTCTACTGTTGCTCTAATCTTAGAGCTTGTCCCATTCGTCCTGAGGGTAAGTCCTTGCCGCCTTCAGCCTTTCTAAGAACTTATTCTAAAAGTAAAGACATTTCTTTGCTCCTTCAGTTCCAAGGAAGAGAGATTGAGACGAGTGCCATCATCTACTCTGGGGATGTGTAGATACTTTATGGATAAAGAATTTTCCAAGGCTCACAATATTCTGATCAAGGCTAAATATTACCCATTGGTTCTTTCGACCTCAGGTAATATCTCCTGTGAGACTTTACCTCTAGAGATGATTTGTTTGGATAAACACAAAGAAAGTGTTATCTTCTATGTTGTGTCTTCTCCTATGTTTCCCCTTCTTTTGGGTTTTTGGTTAATTAAACATAATCCACATATCAATTGGAAGTCTAATGAGATTCAATTTTCTTTCCCTTTTTGTCAAAATACTTGTTCAAGAGACTTTCCCATCTCTCACATCATTCTTGTGATAATAGATAGGCTGTGCAAAATAAAAAATGTTTTCAATATAGTCAGTTAGCTAAAAATCTGAGTGAACAGATGTCTAATGTAATATCCAGACCACAACCTCCTTTGCAGCTCTCTAACCTATTAGGTCAGTTAATTTGCTTTTGATCTTCACCTGTGTGCTAAGGATCAAAAGCAAACTCACTGAACAATTATGTCTCATGTGCCCTCAGTTCAAATCACTGACTGAGTTATAGAGCTGCAAAGTAGGAATTAGTGTTCTGGCTGTTATGTTAGATATCTGTACCCTCCAGCCTTTATAGATTACATTTTTGGCTAACTACTGTAACTGTATTAAAACATATAAAATTTTATTTTTTACACCAAACTGTTTCTTTAAAACTGCCCTTACCAGTTCCATTAGCTTTTAAATCATACCTCAGATTAAGAAAAAATAAAAGAAAAGCTCAGAGGTTGTTTAATTGTGTTTTCAGTTTTGTGTTTAAGGTTTTAGAACCAGTTTGAGGACAAGTTTGAGGACATGAGGGGTGTACTTCCCAAATCCTATTGATTGCCTTGTCTGTCGCTGTAAGGAGCTAAAAAGAATTATTATGTAATTTTATTTGTTTATTTCAACCACAAAATGTAAAATCATTAAACTATGTCAATTTTGGAAATGGAATTCATATTTGTACTTGAATATATGTTTTTTTAGAAGACTGTAATAAAAAGACAGCCTAAGAGACAACAACCAGTGACGTAAACAGAGGTCATATGATATTACTAATTATTTTTATGACATTTAACTGTCCTCTCATTACCATGATCTGCTAAGAGTTCACTTTGTAACACCTCCTTTCTATAGTCTAGAATTTAGAACAAAAGATTATTTAGCACAATGTATACATGCATACATGCTATAGCACCACCAAGAATTTATTAAGTATTCTTTAAAAATGATTTCTTTTATTTCTCTTCATTATTCTAGTCCACCTAGATCTATATGAGCATGGAACCATGTTCAAACATGCTTTAAAAATAAAAAAAGGCAATTGTAATTTTTTTTAATCTATAAATTGTCTTCCTGATAAACTGCAAATACAGTTAGAAATATTTTATTTTCTCTTATGTTTACAAGTTACTAGATAACCCATGCATTTCCCTTTGTTGCAATCTTACTAACCAGAACTTTTTCTCAATTACTCCACTAATAATAATAGGAGTGACAGGTAAGCAATGACAAGAGTCGCTTGAAATTAGCATTCTTGTAACCATTTTCTAGGGAATCCCATAGAGAAATAATCACTTTCCACAAAGGGAGAATCTTATTACAGATAGCTACAATACATCCTTTTTCTAAATATGAGATGTCATATGTTCTATTTGCATGCTTTTAAATAATGTCTAGGGATCACGCACATAAGCAAAAAAAAAACATCTGCATGATAAATGGTGATGTCTACAAAAGAAAAACAGAGGATCCGGGGCAAGTATGTTTTTTTCTTGGTTATAAATGCTATGGATTACATTCAGTGATGGGCGAATCTCGCGAAAAATCGTGAAATCGGAAAGTTCACGAAAAAATCATGAAATTCTACAGTTTTCACAAAAAAATCGAGCAATTCGAACATTTAAAAAAAAAATCGAGCAATTCGAACCTTTTCACGAAAAAATTGAGCACTTCGAACGTTTTCACGAAAAAATCTGAAATTTAAATTGAATTTTTGATGGAATTCGCCACAAATTTGTGCCAGGCGAATTTATTCGCCCACCACTCATTTTATTATCTAAATACAATGATTGACAATTTAGTTATCAAAAAGTGTATGCATTAACCTCTATTGATGGGAGAATAAATTCGCCTGGTGCTAATTCGTGGCTAATTTCCGCTTTTTACCACTGGCGAATAAATTTGTGAAACTCCCGCAAAAATTTGCCAGTGTATAAATTTTTGGATGCGCGTCCGAAAAGCCCATTGACTTCAACGCAGGCATCAAAATTGACGCAGGCGTAATTTTCCAAGTTTCTCAAATTTTCCGGTGTTTTGAAAAATTCGCCCATCACTATTAACCTTCAATAAATTCAGTATTATGGTCCTATGAAAAAAAACTCTGTAAAATGATACAGAATATTTTAGCAGAAGGTGAGAACCTTGCCCCAAGGCGGCATTGCCCTGCAAGTTATCAGTGGTAGTGATGGGCGAATGTATTCACCAGGCACAAATTCCCGCAAGCCTAGATCTCATGCCACACTTTAAATAGCCATTTAATTGTTCCTGCATGGTTAGGATGGGTCCCATGTGGTTCAATCATTATTAACCTTTATCATGTATGTTTGTTCACCTTAGCCTACAAGTGGGACGTTTCACTTTGGCAATATATTTGAGAAAGGTAGTAAAAGAGAGGGTGAAACTGCAACTCAGTTATGTTTTTTTTACGCAGCATAGGACAGGCAGAATATGGCACACACAGGTAGATAAACAATACATACTGTACTTTGTATAAAGACACAATGCCAGTGCTGCTCCTGCAGTCTGTATGAGGTTTGAACAATGTGGCCATTTACAGTCTGAGGTGTGAATAATGCAGGTTCTTACAAGCGTGAACAATGCTGGGGATTACAGGTGTGGATAATGCAGGGCTTTTACAGTCTGACAAAACGCAACTCAGATCACTCACCTGGAGACTATCCACACCAGTGATTATAGTGCCTTTTGATCATAAATACAGCTAATGCTAAGGTTGATGTGGAAGGCAAAAGGTACATAATAATGATGTTGATGTTTTTTCTTAATTTTTTATTGCCAAAAACACCATGATATTTTCCAATGACGCAAAGCATATGACAAAATTCTAAAGCAGATTCGCAAAAATTTTCAAAGCTGGCAGAAGTGCAAATTTCACCACAAAACTTTATTTTGCTTGCTAATTTCTACCAACAAGGGACAATCCTTTGTTTGTAGGGCGTATAAGCTTATTAAATACATAAGAAAAAAATTAAAAAAAATGTAAATGCACTAAATGGCTCTTAATTGTGTAATCAGTTAAATAATAATATTAATTATAATAAATGGTGTTTTGTGATGTCCCCTGTACAATGTGACTCATCAAAACTATTTTGATATCTTTAGCAAACATTTTAGCTCTGTGCTAGGTCCTTTGTTTTTCAATTTGTTTATTAATGACCTGGAGGTGGCCATTGAAAGTACTGTTTCTATTTTTGCAGATGATACTAAATTGTGCAGAACTATAGGTTCCATGCAGGATGCTGCCACTTTGCAGAGTGATTTGTCTAAGTTGGGAAACTGGGCAGCAAACTGGAAAATGAGGTTCAATGTTGATAAATGCAGGTTATGCACTTTGGCAAAAATAATATTAATGCAATTTATACATTAAGTGGCAGATTTACAAAGCTCGAGTGAAGGATTCGAATTAAAAAAACTTCGAATTTCGAAGTGTTTTTTGGGCTACTTCGACCATCGAATGGGCTACTTCGACCTTCGACTACTACTTCGACTTCGAATCGAACGATTCGAACTAAAAATCGTTCGACTATTCGACCATTCGATAGTCGAAGTACTGTCTCTTTAAGAAAAACTTCGACCCCCTACTTCGGCGACTTAAAGCTACCGAAGTCAATGTTAGCCTATGGGGAAGGTCCCCATAGGCTTGCCTGTGATTTTTTGATCGAAGGATATTCCTTCGATCGTTGTATTAAAATCCTTCGAATCGTTCGATTCGAAGGATTTAATCGTTCGATCGAACGAATAATCCTTCGATCGTTCGATCGCAGGATTTGCGCAAAATCGTTCGACTTCGATATTCGAAGTCGAACAATTTTAGTTCCTAGTCGAATATCGAGGGTTAATTAACCCTCGATATTTGACCCTTCATACATCTGCCCCTTAAATGTCAGTGTTTTGGGAGTTTCCTTAAATGAGAAGGATCTTGGGTTTTTTGTAGATAACAAGTTGTCTAATTCTGGGCAATGTCATTATGTGGCTACTAAAGCAAATAAAGTTCTGTCCTGCATAAAAAAGGGCATTAACTCAAGGGATGAAAACATTGGGGTATATTTATCAAAGAGTAAAGTTAATAGTGAAATTCCGCCACTCTCCATTAATTTCTATGGGATTTTTATAGGCGTATTTATCAAAGGGCGAGCTTTCACTTTCACCCATTGATAAATACGCCTTTCAAAATCCCATAGAAATTAATTGAGAGCTGCGAAATTTCACTCTAGTGGCGGAACTTCACTCTTTGATAAATTTACCCCATAATGCGTCTTTTTAGGTCACTGGTGAGGCCTCATCTGGAGTATGCAGTGCAGTTTTGGACTCCAGAACTTAAGAGGGACATAAATGAGCTGGAGAGAGTGCAGAGATGTACAACTTAACTGGTTAGAGGGATGGAAGACTTAAATTATGAGGGTATATAGACAAATAGCAGGGGACATTTTTACCCATAAAGAGGATCCCCGCACCAGAGGCCACCCCTTCAGACTAGAAGAAAATAATTTTCATTAGAAGAAACGTAGGGGGTTCTTCACAGTGAGGACAGTGAGATTGTGGAATACACTGCCAGGTGATGTTGTGATGACTGATTCTGTTAATGCCTTTAAGAGTGGCTTGGATGATTTCTTGGACAGACATAATATCCAAGGTTATGGTGATATTTTGATATCACATCTATAGTATAGATGTGTATATGTAATTTATGTGAAGGTATGTAGGGGTGTGTGTGTGGATGCTGGCTATCTTTTGGAGGGATTGAGCTTGATGGACTTCATCTTTTTTTTAACCCAATTTAACTATGTAACTATGTAAAACCTCTTCCTTTGTTTGTTTCACCAAGACAGAATATAATACATACTGTACATATGCTTAAACTGCAATCATCAGGAATCATCAGGTACAGTAGTATAAGACACAGTCCATTAACCCTTTGCCTGCCAAGCACGTACGGCGTACGTGCTGGCAGGCAAATGCTCAGGCTGCCAAGAACGTACATTGTACGTTCTTTAGCAGCTGAGCGCTCTCTCTGCTTCGGCGGCTTTTGCCGCCTCCGCAGAGAGTGGGGAGAGAAGACAGCCCCCTAGGCAACGAGGCTGGGGGGCTGTCAAGTCGGATCTGCGACTCGATTGTCGCAGATCCGACTTCAAAGTAGCAGACGCATCGCATGGAGCGTCTGCTACTACACTCACCTTCTTCCTGCCTGCAGAGCCGCCCACGCACTTCCTGCTGCGCAGCAACTCTGCAGACACGCTGCCAGGACTCCTCCAAAGAAGACAGCGATTCTCCTGCTCCAAAAACGGTAAGTGCACGTTTTTTTACACACTTACCTGCACCTACACATACTTACAGTACATTTATGCATTTTAGTAAAGATTGGAATTTTTTTAAATTTTTTTTTTTTAATTTTAGCACACTTGGTCCCTTTTGTACAGTTATTTACACTTATTTACACTTATTTACATGTATTTGCACACTCAGATAACTTTTATTAGTGCACAAATATGTATACACAAACAGGTGTTTTTTTTTTTTTTTTACGAATTCATTATACTGTTATCTTTTGTTTTTTTTGCCTAAAAACGTGTTATTTTGGCAGCGTGACTATTGGATAATCGATTTCGGCCACTAATTACGCTGTCAGAACAATTATTTTGTTATTTCATTGATTTACGCTATTTTTGTGGTTTTATTGCAATTTTATCCCTGCATTATTGTTCCCTATGTATCTTTAGTATCGTTTTGCTGTTTGGTGCTTTGGTATAGAAAGATAGATTTTACTTAGTTTGATCCGCCAAAATATGTGCTTTCCAAAAATATATGGGTTTCTGGGGGTCTTTTTACAGTTTGGGGGTCTTACGGCACATAACGTACAGTTAGGGTTCTCTTTTCTGCAGCTTAGTTGGCTAGCGTGAAAATTCATAGTTACGTTTTTCATTTGGGGTCCATACACAACACATACTTTGGTAAATCTATACATATTGGGCATCAAACTATTTATTAGACCTCTGACGTCCATATTTAGAGAGATTTTTCTTTGTACGTAAAACATTGTGTCCGATAAATGCGGCAAACTGCAACATTTTTAGGCGATTTTCAGAAATGTTGTAAAAACCTATATGTTTAGAAAAGCTTTGCAGTTTGGTAGTTTCGTGTAGAAAGACGTCGTTATCTTTGTTGGAATCGGCAGAATGTGTACTTTCCAAAAATGTATGGTTTTGGGGGGTCATTGCTGTTAGGAGGGTCTTGAGGCAAATAATATGAAGTCAAGGGTCTATGTTCACAGAAGGCGAATGGGCAGCGGAGAAAACTCATATTCACTATTTTTATTTGGGGTCCGCACATGCCAGCTGCCTTGGTATATCTATGCATATTGGGCATCAAACTGTTCAGTAGACCCTTGGCATCAATATTTATGGTGTTTTACAATTGTATGTAAGAAATTGGGTGAGATAAATGCGGCCAATTGCAATATTTTTAGGCGATTTTCAGAAATGTAAAAACAGTTGCTTTTATCGCCAAATTTAGGAAAGGCTTGCGACTTGGTACTTTGGAGTACAAAGACATGCATACCCAATTTGGATTCGCAGGAATGTGTACTTTCCAAAAATATATGGTTTTATGGGGTGAACGCACTTTTTTCTACCTTTGCCCCCCCCAAAACAATGTAAATGTGTTGATTTTGCAGTACCTGAAATGACAGACCATATGGGGGTCTTTGTTTTGGGGCCCCTATACGCCACGTGCTTGGGTACACCTATACATATTGGGCATCAAACTGTTCAGAGGACCCCAGGCTTTCATATTTGGGGTGATTTGTCTTGATACCTAAAAGTATGTGGGTAATACAATGCTGCAGGGTCGAAATTTTGAAGTCATTTTTGGAAATGTCCCCCAAATCACCAAATTTAGGAATGGTTTGCGGCTTGGTACTTTGGAGTACAAAGACATGCATACCCAATTTAGATCCGTGGGAATGTGTACTTTCCGAAAATATATGGTTTTCTGGGGTGAACTTACTTTTTTCTACATTTTCCCCCCTCAAAACAATGTAAATGTGTTGATTTTGCAGTACCTGAAATGACAGACCATATGGGGGTCTTCGTTTTGGGGCCCCTATACGCCACGTGCTTGGGTACACCTATACATATTGGGCATCAAACTGTTCAGAGGACCCCAGGCTTTCATATTTGGGGTGATTTGTCTTGATACCTAAAAGTATGTGGGTAATACGATGCTGCAGGGTCGAAATTTTGAAGTCATTTTTGGAAATGTCCCCAAAATCACCAAATTTAGGAATGGTTTGCGGCTTGGTACTTTGGAGTACAAAGACATGCATACCCAATTTAGATCCGTGGGAATGTGTACTTTCCGAAAATATATGGTTTTCTGGGGTGAACTTACTTTTTTCTACATTTGCCCCCCTCAAAACAATGTAAATGTGTTGATTTTGCAGTACCTGAAATGACAGACCATATGGGGGTCTTCGTTTTGGGGCCCCTATACGCCACGTGCTTGGGTACACCTATACATATTGGGCATCAAACTGTTCAGAGGACCCCAGGCTTTCATATTTGGGGTGATTTGTCTTGATACCTAAAAGTATGTGGGTAATACGATGCTGCAGGGTCGAAATTTTGAAGTCATTTTTGGAAATGTCCCCAAAATCACCAAATTTAGGAATGGTTTGCGGCTTGGTACTTTGTAGTAGAAAGACATGCATACCCAATTTAGATTCGTGGGAATGTGTACTTTCCGAAAATATATGGTTTTCTGGGGTGAACTTACTTTTTGCTACCTTTGCCCCCCCCAAAACGATGTAAATGTGTTGATTTTGCAGTACCTGAAATGACAGAACATACAAGGGGGGGTCTTCCTTTTAGGGCCCCTATATGCCACGTGCTTGGGTACACCTATACATATTGGGCATCAAACTGTTCAGAGGACCCTAGGCTTTCATATTTGGGATGATTTCTCTTGATACCTAAAAGTATGTGGGTAATACGATGCTGCAGAGTAGATATTTTGAGGTGATTTTTGGAAATGTCACCTAAATCACCAAATTTAGGAATGATTTGCGGCTTGGTACTTTGGCGTAGAAAGACATGCATACCCAATTTGGATTCGTTGGAATGTGTACTTTCCGAAAATATATGGTTTTCTGGGGTGAACTTACTGTTTTCTACTTTTGCCCCCCCCAAATCGATGTAAATGTGTTGATTTTGCAGTACCTGAAATGACAGACTATATGGGGGTCTTCATTTTAGGGCCCCTATATGCCACATGCTTGGGTACACCTATACATATTGGGCATCAAACTGTTCAGAGGACCCTAGGCTTTCATATTTGGGGTGATTTGTCTTGATACCTAAAAGTATGTGTGTAATACGATGCTGCAGGGTAGATATTTTGAGGTGATTTTTGGAAATGTCACCTAAATCACCAAATTTAGGAATGATTTGCGGCTTGGTACTTTGGCGTAGAAAGACATGCATACCCAATTTGGATTCGTTGGAATGTGTACTTTCCGAAAATATATGGTTTTCTGGGGTGAACTTACTGTTTTCTACTTTTGCCCCCCCCAAATCGATGTAAATGTGTTGATTTTGCAGTACCTGAAATGACAGACTATATGGGGGTCTTCATTTTAGGGCCCCTATATGCCACATGCTTGGGTGCACCTATACATATTGGGCATCAAACTGTTCAGAGGACCCTAGGCTTTCATATTTGGGGTGATTTGTCTTGATACCTAAAAGTATGTGTGTAATAAGATGCTGCAGGGTAGATATTTTGAGGTGATTTTTGGAAATGTCACCTAAATCACCAAATTTAGGAATGATTTGCGGCTTGGTACTTTGGCGTAGAAAGACATGCATACCCAATTTGGATTCGTTGGAATGTGTACTTTCCGAAAATATATGGTTTTCTGGGGTGAACTTACTGTTTTCTACTTTTGCCCCCCCCAAATCGATGTAAATGTGTTGATTTTGCAGTACCTGAAATGACAGACTATATGGGGGTCTTCCTTTTGGGGCCCCTGTATGCCACGTGCTTGGGTACACCTATACATATCGGGCATCAAACTGTTCAGAGGACCCTAGGCTTTCATATTTGGGGTGATTTGTCTTGATACCTAAAAGTATGTGGGTAATACGATGCTGCAGGGTAGATATTTTGAGGTGATTTTTGGAAATGTCACCTAAAGCACCAAATTTAGGAATGGTTTGCGGCTTGGTACTTTGGCGTAGAAAGACATGCATACCCAATTTGGATTCGTTGGAATGTGTACTTTCCGAAAATATATGGTTTTCTGGGGTGAACTTACTGTTTTCTACTTTTGCCCCCCCCCTAACGATGTAAATGTGTTGATTTTGCAGTACCTGAAATGACAGACTATATGGGGGTCTTCCTTTTGGGGCCCCTGTATGCCACGTGCTTGGGTACACCTATACATATTGGGCATCAAACTGTTCAGAGGACCCTAGGCTTTCATATTTGGGGTGATTTCTCTTGATACCTAAAAGTATGTGGGTAATACGATGCTGCAGGGTAGATATTTTGAGGTGATTTTTGGAAATGTCACCAAAATCACCAAATTTAGGAATGATTTGCGGCTTGGTACTTTGGCGTAGAAAGACATGCATACCCAATTTGAATTCGTGGGAATGTGTACTTTCCGAAAATATATGGTTTTCTGGGGTGAACTTACTGTTTTCTACTTTTGCCCCCCCAAAACAATGTAAATGTGTTGATTTTGCAGTACCTGAAATGTCAGACTATATGGGGGTCTTCCTTTTAGGGCCCCTATATGCCACATGCTTGGGTACACCTATACATATTGGGCATCAAACTGTTCAGAGGACCCCAGGCTTTCATATTTGGGGTGATTTGTCTTGATACCTAAAAGTATGTGGGTAATACGATGCTGCAGGGTCGAAATTTTGAAGTCATTTTTGGAAATGTCCCCAAAATCACCAAATTTAGGAATGGTTTGCGGCTTGGTACTTTGGAGTACAAAGACATGCATACCCAATTTAGATCCGTGGGAATGTGTACTTTCCGAAAATATATGGTTTTCTGGGGTGAACTTACTTTTTTCTACATTTGCCCCCCTCAAAACAATGTAAATGTGTTGATTTTGCAGTACCTGAAATGACAGACCATATGGGGGTCTTCGTTTTGGGGCCCCTATACGCCACGTGCTTGGGTACACCTATACATATTGGGCATCAAACTGTTCAGAGGACCCCAGGCTTTCATATTTGGGGTGATTTGTCTTGATACCTAAAAGTATGTGGGTAATACGATGCTGCAGGGTCGAAATTTTGAAGTCATTTTTGGAAATGTCCCCAAAATCACCAAATTTAGGAATGATTTGCGGCTTGGTACTTTGGCGTAGAAAGACATGCATACCCAATTTAGATTCAGGGGAATGTGTACTTTCCGAAAATATATGGTTTTCTGGGGTGAACGTACTGTTTTCTACCTTTGCCGCCCCCCAAAACGATGTAAATGTGTTGATTTTGCAGTATCTGAAATTACAGAACAAACGGGGGGTCTTCCTTTTGGGGCCTCCTATGCCACGTGCTTGGGTACATCTATTCATATTGGGCATCAAACTGTTCAGTGGACCCAGGATTTTATATTTGGGGTGTTTTACATTGATACCTAATGATGTGTGGGAGATATGTTGCTGTAGAGTGGAAGCTTTGAGGTCATTTTTCAAAAAATTCACCAATTTCTATAAAACACTATAACTTTAGGAAACAATTGCAACTTGGTGGTTTGGAGTACAAAGATATTTCTACCCATTTTTGATTCACCAGAATCTGTTCTTTCTAGTAATGGGTAGTTTTCTTGGGTAAACCTACTGTTAGTGGAATGTTTGGCCTTGAAATCAAAAGTATGCCGTTTGGGGAGTGTTGCTTTGGAAATTTGGTTGTGTACTGCTTGTAGATTTTGAGCTATACAAGTGAGAAATCTCCATAAAACTATATATATTTGGTATTGTCGCGTTCAGGAGACATAGACCTTTCTAAATCAGCTGTGTTCTCGTACGTAAAATGAATGATGTTTCTGATATATGTGATTGTTCTTCGTGCAACATGATTTTTTTCATTTTATTTGACACTTAGAATCCAATATTTTTTTAGAGAAGTAGAATTACACCAAAATTCTTGCATATTGTGAAAGTTCAGGTTGTCCTGAAAAAAACAATATATTGTTTTCCTGGGTTAACTAAAAGACCACCCCAGGAAAGGCCCTTAAAGTGAAAGAGTGCAAAATATCTAAAAACTGCTTGGCAGTAGATGTTCGCATCTAGGACAAAACGGCTGGCAGGGAAAGGGTTAATCAATAAACAGTGAATTTTGTTTGTGTTTTTTATAGCCCTTTGGTTGAAATATATGTGATATTGACATGAAAATGTGACACAAAATATACAGTTATACATACTGTACATTTGCTTAAGCTGCAATCATCAGGAATCATCAGGTACAGTAGTAATACACAGTCCATTAATCAATAAACAGTGGATTTTATTTGTGTTTTTATATCCCTTTGGTTAAAATATATGTGTCATTGACATGAAAATGTGACATAAAATAGCAAATATTCATATACATATTGATTTTTCTAAGAAAAATGTTCATGTATTATAATGTTAAAGAGTTCTTCAGAACTGCATTTACAGACCATTTGTCAAGTTTTCCATTTCTTTATCCTTTGCCTAACCCCAGCAGAATTACTGGAATGGCAAACAGTGTAGAAAAGCAGATTTATACATATTCTCCCATAGAAAGTGACACTTTAATGATACAGTGATCTGATATATTTTTCCCATTTTGCATGATTGTCAGGTATTTTTTTTTGCAGAAGATAAAAGCACAATAGAAGTAAATACCATAGGCTTTTATCTCCTCTTAGTTGGTCCCAGTGGATCCTTCCTGATAGAAAAGAATGTTTATCTTATATTTATGATCTTGTGAGTACTTTTTGAACTGAGCTAAAGTTTAGTTGAACAGGGAACTAACATAATAATAAAAAGGCTTGGGAAGATGACAAAAAGAGGGTTTTGTTTTATACAGAGGACAAATGCAAGGGATTCTTGTAATATAAAGAAAAGCAAAATAAACACAGCTACATTTCATTAAAAAAAAGGAGACACAATACACAGCAGGAAAAATGATCTACAGACCAGATCTGGAAAGCACATAACCCTTACCTCATTGCTTATGCAGACCAACAGTGAGGAGAGAATTCAGCTAAAAACCTGAATATATTAGCTCAGCTCAGCGCAGGTTTTGTAATAGGCACAAGGCACCCAAGCAAATCCAAGGCCTTTAGGGGACAATCCAACTTGCACAAAATGTATTGTTTTCTAAAAGTACAGCACAAATAATGACATATTTCAATTGCTGTCCATTTTTCTAAAGTAAAGTTTCTAAATGTGTAATTTTAAAATGAGTCACATTTTTCTCACTCTTATATTTCCTAGTGTCAACTCTAAGGAGAATAGCTTTCTCAGGGAGTATTTTCAGCAGGGACTGACACTGAGTTGTATCAACTAATAAATCAAATTGTGACTTAAAAGTCGGTCAGGTAAATGGCATTTCAATTGAAACAATTCTGCACCAGTTTTTGCACCTATCTCTACAATTTGTAGATAAGCACAAGGTATAGCAATTGGATCGAGATAGATATCGAAGTATATAATTAGTGATTATATTTAATTAGTGATGGGCGAATTTCTCCCGTTTAGCTTCACCAAAAAATTTGAGAATTTCCTGCGAAATTTATGAAATGATGAAAAATTTGCAAAACTCGAAAATTGAGGGAAATTTTATGGGAAAAAAAGATTTCCTGCTATCTGTCTATAATGCCTTCTAATGTACTTATAAAGAGTAATCATGTCCCCTAGCAAGCATCTTTTTTATGAGAGAACTACCCCAAGCTTGTCATAATTTGAATCTAATCTTTTAATCTAATCGTTAAACTCTCTCCAACTCATTAATATCCTTCTTAAGAACTGGAGCCCAGAACTGCACTGCATACTCAAGGTGAAGTCTTATTGGGGACCTATCAAGATTCAAAATGATGTTTTTATTCCTTGAGTTAAAGGAGAAGGAAAGGTCTGTTAACTTGGGGTGCCAAAATTAAGGCACACCAAAGTGATTGCATGTACTTACCTTAAACCCCAGGCAGAAAACTGCACAGGCCTGGCTTCTTCTTTTTTCTCTCTGTTAAGCATGCGCAGTAGTGCGAAAAGCCAAACTCTAATGAAAAAGTTGGCTATTTTATTCTACTGCGCATGTGTCTGCCCCAGAAAATTTGAATAAAAAAGAAGCCAGAAGATAATCGCTTCATGGTGCTTGCTGGAAAAATTCAAATACAAGAGAATCATTCCTGAAATAATAATTTGTCATTCACAATATTTTTAAATCTTCTAGCTTTTTCAGACTCGGCAACCCCATAACCCCAGTCAATGTCTGAATAATTGAAGTCACCTATAATAATAAATTGCCATAATTGAGGAGCCGCCTCCATTTGTAAGAGTAGCTGGGCCTTATTTTCATCACTTACACAAGGTGATTTGTATCATACACCAATGATAGTTTCTTTGCAACCTTTTGCCCAGTAAAAATCTCAACCCAAAGGCATTCCTTAAGCTCTTAAGTGTCATCTAAATGCCTCCACCATTTTTAATCCATCTGTCCCTCCTAAAAAGGGTGTAGCTATTTAAATTCCAGCTTGCCCATTTAAACTCCAGCTCACCCCTTTTTACCTGGCAGACTCCTTGCATTTGTTAGCAT
This sequence comes from Xenopus laevis, assembly GCF_017654675.1. Lineage (NCBI taxonomy): Eukaryota > Metazoa > Chordata > Amphibia > Anura > Pipidae > Xenopus > Xenopus laevis. Next base: position 17,335,167 of record NC_054386.1, read on the forward strand.
AATGCAGAAGTTACTACTTTTCCCTCTGATATTTACATTATTTAATGGAGAATTAGATTTAAAGTTACTATTAGCCCGTTCTTCTTGTAACAGAGGATGGTTTTGAAACTCACGCAGGAACATGGAGAACATACAATCTCCTTACAGAAAAAGACTTGGCTAGCCATTGTTAGCACTTCATCAAAATCAGAGATCACCTAGCCATAAACAAATGTTGCTTTTTAATCAATTTAACTAATGCACATTGGATAGTTGCTTAGAGTAAATTGGCTTTCATCATGCAAATACCAGCTTTAATTTTTTTTCGAGTGACACTTAAAAAATTTACCAAATGTTCACTTTTTTTACAGTGACATGCTTCCACAGTTCTCTCTTTCTCTTGACACAGTAAGCAAGTCTAGCAAGTACAGTAAGTAGAGTGTTAAGTATGAACACTGCTCTACAGTAGTAAATGGTATGGGAATCCAGGGGAAACACTTATACCTCCCCTTCAAACACACCTCCGGTAACTAGCTCACATAGCTAAAGAGCACAGCTGATGCTATTCTTAGAAACAAGTAAATATGAGTAGAATGAGTCTCTGTACACTTTAGGCGTGAACTTAAGTCATGAATGATGCCATTTTCTGCAATTTGGAATAACTGAGAATATGCCTAAGGGACTTCTCTGCAGTGAAGTTGATTTAAGAAGAATGTATCATTGGCAAAACATGCATTCTCCTAAGAAAGCTAGAGGGCTAGTTTAAATTAGCAGGATGTTCACCCATAACAAATACCAACATTCCTCAACAGCCTACCCCTGTAATAAGTATTGTTGTATAATAGCTGAAGGCAAGAGGTTGTCATTCCCTGGCAGTTAAACTATAATGCCACCTGAAAGCATCTGTCAGCCTTCAAGCAGGGAAATAACTCCTGGCAGAGAGATCAGTTGTTTGATCTTTTACCTGCTAGCACGAGCAGCCACTCCAGGATTCCTATTGACTTACACAATAGAATATATCACCTGGCACTCTATAACTTTAGTGCAGTCTATATAAATTATATCTTGTCAGGAGGCAAGGGGTTTCTTCTCTTGCTAATATTGCTAGTAGCAATGGGCTGGTATCTAGAATCCTCAACATACAACAATTATACAACATGTTTTCAGCGATAAGTAAGGAAAAATAATCTCCATTTTATTGTAGGTACTTTCATTCAACATACCAAGGGATTATATTCCTTCTCCTTGCTTGGTAATAAATACCTTTTAAAACTGTTAAGTCTTACGAAACATTCTATCATTATTCCAAAAATATGACATGACATACAGTAGTTATAGAATCAGAAATATACAAGTACACAGTGTTTATGTTTATTAGCAGACAACTAGATGGTACCTCCTTCAGTTCACTGGGAGAAATAATGTCAAATAAATCAACTGTGGTTTTAAATTTGTACCAGAAAATTAGCATTTCAAGCAATTGTTTTTGTGTATTTTGGTCTCCAAATTTGGTGCATATGTATCAAAGGGTTAAAGCAATAATTCCAGCAGCACTCTGATATGTAAATCAATGATTATTTATTCATGCCATTAGCAGAGCGACGTTTCGGGCTATTCCAGCCCTTTATCAAGCTTAATGCACTGTGTAACAACATACTTAAATAAGTGATTTAGGGGGAGGGGTTACACCCTGGTTCCCACCTCCCAGTGTGGGACACAGTTCCCAGCATTCCCAGTGAGAATATCCAAAAAATGAAAGTGAATCAAATACAATAGTGGTGAATAATATAAAAAACAGTTAAAACATTTATATTATAACAAATGTTAAAACATATATATCGTAGCAAGTTTTAAAAATGTAAAGTGCTCAGTGTTCTTGAAATTCCAAAAAACTCGGAGGTTCGAAAAAAGTCCAGAAGGATCATCTGGTTCCAATGATTCCCCAATAATCCATGTGTTGTGCAATTGTGCCACTTTTGTATTAAAAAGCGGATTAGCAGATAAAAAGATAAAAACATTCAAATTCTGTTGCCATTTAAACACTTACATATTTATGCTCAACATCTGGAGTGCTGGGAACCTACAGTTGTCAAGACACCAGCAAATCCCAGGATAGGAGCAGTAAAATTCTATAAGACAAAAATATGACGTATTTTGCATTAAATCAGTATCACTGGGTATACTACATTGTATTACATTGAAAAAACAATTTGTTACACTTAAAGCATGGTTTCTTCAGAATTACCATTCTAAATAAACAATTCAGGGGTATATTCTCGGTTTAGTCCCCCAGGACTCAACGTACCTAATCTCAATATCCATTGCATTTCCGATTTTTTTAATAAATAAGTTCTATCGCCTCCACGTCTAAGAGGGCCTACATCATCTATTACTTGATATCTCAGTTGACTCACTGTATGTCTTGCTTCTCTAAAATGTGATGGAATGGGTAAATGATTATAATTGCACCTTACTGTATGTTGGATTTATGTTGTTTAATTCGGTCCTTCACTTTCTGAGTTGTCTCCCCAACATATGCTAATCCACATGGACTTTTAATTAAATAAATAACAAAAGTTGAATTGCAAGTGTAGTAATGTTAAATTTCCGTCCAGTATGTGGGTGTGTAAACAAAAGGGTCCCAAAAATCTTTGTGTACCTTTTGTTGTAGGACCGACATCTGCTTTTATAAGTATGTCTCTAAAGTTCTTACCTCGCTGATATGTATCAAAGGGGTTTACCCTTATTTAATTCCAATGATGTTTGATGTTTTTCCAACCCTTGGATTTTGTGCCCATTTCTAGAATATATACAATATACTTGATCTATAGTTTTTTTCTTGTAGAGTTTATTCAAGTTTATCTAAATGAATAATGTATAAGTTTAATGATTTAATTGTGCATCTGTATCCATATTCTGCATACCTTACCTACTTCCTTGGTAGACTTTGCTATTGGTAAAGGAACATGTTCTACCTTAAAATGTAAGACATTCTGACCTGCACTCTATAACTATTTCTATCCTATGAAGCAGCATCCAGATATGATGTTTCATGCAATTAAGTGCATAGTGTATTCTTTATAATATCACCTCATATTACATACTTCCTCTTGATATTTTTGGATATGGCTGCAGTTTAGTTTATTACAGCATTCTAATAACACAGAAAACATCACATATATATTGTAAACAGTAAAAAAGTACAACGACAATGTAAACAATATATTAGGTCATAAACCCCACATAACTTCCTTGTAACCGCAAACTGGGAGTAAAGAGAGAAAAGAAGTCAGACTGCTGTCACTACTAGACGAGATTCTCCTCCACGACTCACATCCTTTTCTCAGGGCCAGTTTCATCACTTTGGCCCTAGACCTAAACCTTAAATCCCATAATTCCAAATTTACCACCCACCCACTTTCCTAATCCTGGCCCTGTCATGGCTCCGTATTTCCCCAGTCTCCCCAGTAGATGACTACTCCTGGGCAATTTTGCTCTGAAGTTAGTGTCAGAAATCTCTCAGATACCAGTTTTATGGGTGCATATTCACTTGCAATGTAATGTAGTATTCAAAATGTTTGGCCATTAATATGATGATGACCTGTTAGGTCAAATGGAGCTCAATTTGGGCCTTTTCATCTTCCTTTTCCTTTAAAAGAAGATGACTTTCAGGTGCATTCTGTGATGGAAACATGTATCACTAAATCTCTATCTATTATCATTATTCATTGAAAAAGATCATTAACTATAATGTTTTCTAGGCCAATTATAGTACAGGGGAAGAACATCAGTTTTGTGTTCAAAAACAGTTCACCTTATACATGTAAAGGATTATGAACTGAGACAGACAAATGCATTTACTGTATTCAGTATATCTGAACATGTTTCAAAATTCTATTTTACAAAGAACTGGCAGTTTAACTGTTTTTGTATAGTATAAGTGGCTATGTATATAAAACTGCTGTCAAATCAAAGTCACTGCAGGATCCTGTACAAATTAAAGCTGATCATTTCAGGTGCTGAAAAATGAGTCAGTCTTCACAAACTCTTAGAAGCATATTTATCAAAGGCTGAATTTTAATTCATGTGAATGTTTAAAAATTCCCCTAAACTCTAAATTTATTTAAAAAATCGAATTTTTTAAACTCGAATGAATGGAATCAATCCAAAAACTCAAAATCGAATATAATTCGAATTTTACATTTTATTTTGATTCAATTAGAATTTTAAAAACTCGATTTGAGTTTTTTCTCTGAAAAAAAAACTCAAATGTCAGGAGGGGTGCAAACAACTCAAAATTGATCCCTGCACATCTCCCTTTGACTTAAACAGCAATTCGGCAGGTTTTAGGTGGCGAATTGTCAATTTTGAGTTCTTAAAGGTCCTGAGTATGATAAATCTCAAAAATCAAATTAAAATTTGAATTGAATTTGAATAACTCCCTAGTCGAATTTAAGTTTTGACCAAAAAAAACTTGAAAATTGGAATTTAAAATTCTAATTTTCAATCCAACCCTTAAAAATCTGCCCCTTAAACTACTTCACTTTGGCATTTCAAAGGTATTGAAGAACTTATCCTTAGCTACAAGTGCTAATTGTTAAATATGTGTTAAAAATTGTTCTTTTATTTTTTCCACACAGGAATTTGTATGCATGAAAACTTAGACAGTCTCACAAGCATTTAAAGTTAGGTCCATAAATATTTGGACAAAGACAGCTTTTTTCTAATTTTGCTTCTGTACATTACCACAATGAATTTTAAATGAAGTTGAACTGCAGACTTTCAGCTTTAATTCATTGGGTTGAACAAAAAGATTGTACAAAAATGTGAGGAACTAAAGCTTTTTTTTAACACAATCACTTCATTTCAGGGGCTCAAAAGTAATTGACTCAACAACAATACAAACAATTGACTCAAAGACTATTTCATGGCAAATCCTTCATTATGTCATTATTAATGAAGCAGATAAAAGCCATGGAGTTGATTTGAGGGGGTGCTTGTATGTGGAAGATTTTGCTGTGAACAGACGACATGCGGTCAAAGGAGCTCTCCATGCAGGTAAACAAGCCATCCTTAAGCTGAAGAAACAGAAAAAACCCATCGAGAAATTGCTACAATATTAGGAGTGGCAAAATCTACAGTTCAGTACATCCTAAGAAAGAAAGAAAACACTGGTGGACTCAGCAATGCAAAAAAACCTGGATGTCCACGGAAGGCAACATTGGTGGATAATCACAGAATAATTTCCATGGTAAAGAGAAATCTCTTCACAAAAGTCAAGCAAGTGAACAACACTCTCCAGGAGGTAAGTGTATCGATAATCAAGTCTACCATAAAGAGAAGACTGCATGAAAGTAAATAAAGAGGATGCACCGCAAGGTGCAAGCCACTTATAAGCATCAAGAATAGAAAGGCTAGATTGGACTAGATTGGCACAGTTCTAAAAAAACATTCTTTGGACAGATGAAACAAGATCAGCCTCTACCAGAATGATGGTAAGAAAAAAATATAGAGAAGGCATGGAACAGCTCATGATCCAAAGCATACCACATCATCTATAAAACATGGTGGAGGCAGTGTGATGGCTTGGGCATGAATGGATGCCAGTGGCACTGGGACACTAGTGTTTATCGATGATGTGACACAGGACAGAAGCAGCCGAAGGAATTCTGAGGTGTTCAGAGACACTGTCTGCTTAAATCCAAATTGATTGGGAGGCGTTTCATAATACAGATGGACAATGACCCAAAACATACAGCAAAAGCAACCCAGGAGTTTATTGAAGCAAAGAAGGGAAATATTCTTGATTGGCCAAGTCAGTCACTTGATCTGAACCCAATTGAGCAGCATTTCACTTGTTGAAGACTAAACTTCGGACAGAAAGGCCCACAAACAAACAGAATTTAAAAGCCACTGCAGTAAAAGCCTGGCAGAACATTAAAAAGGAGGAAACCGAGAATCTGTTGATGTCCATGAGTTCAAGACTTCAGGCTGTCATTGCCAGCAAAGGTTTTTCAACCAAGTATTAGAAATTAACATTTTAGCTTTCATTTAGATTTTTTATTTATTTAATGCTGATGTTACCTTGTTCCTCATGGAACATATTAATCATAAACATGATCAGGTTAATTATAAGTATCTTCTTGCAAAGACTGTGCAGTAGTACACAAGCTCCCTGGACTTCCTGAACCTGATAGCCTGGTGGATAACACAACATATCCTATTATTTGAAAGACATACTTTTCAAGTGTTACAAGCAAATTATTGTTGAAGTAAGCACTAATATTTAATGAGGTTGCAGAATATAAAATTACCCTGTGGAAGACTATCTGCACAGATTACTCCCTAAAGAAGTAGCCAGATCTTTAATTAGTTACAATTGAGTTGTTACCTAACAATCTTCAGACAGCAATTAATACTGTTCTTGTTAGTCTACAATTATGTAAATTGCATGGTGTGATTTCTTTCTGACAGTTTTGCATGCAATAGAATGCAAACAAGCAAGGAGGAAAGAAAATTAAAATAGTTTAGAATCAAGGTCTAGACAATTAATCTAAGATTTTTTTTACCGCAGCATTTCAGTCCTTTGCATACACACTAAACAGTGTTCTTCATATGATGCTTAAATGCAGTATTTAGTGATGCAGGTTTCTCTGGAGGTTCATTCAGTTTTACATAAATTGAAAAAGTGAAAAGCAAATTACAGCATACTGTACATAGTAGGCATCTATTGAGTGTTACCATTTTGTATCCTTGTGGCTGAAATAAATTTGTCTCATGAACTTTAGTAGTTTATGCAATGTCTATTACATTGTAAAATAAGGCCCACAATAGTAATATAGTGTATATGGCACTTTGCTATCTAATAAAGTATGATACATAGCTTTGAAAATGCACACTATGGAACATCATTTGGGCAGGGCATGTGTGTCCATTGGCATGCCCATTACATGGTCTGGTAATAATGGTGCCTATTTATAAAGCTGTGCAAAGGGATTCACAACTACAAAACAGAGTTTACTGTGGTGCTAAACACAGTATGGTTTTACTCATACTCATACTCATTTGTTATAGCAATCCCTGGAATCATTCAAAAGAACCATACGTAAGTACAGGTGTAGGATCCCTTATCTGGAAACCCGATATCCAGAAAGCTCCGAATTAAGGAAAGGCTGTCTCCCATAGACTCCATTTTATCCAAATAATCCAAATTTTTAAAAATGATTTCCTTTTTCTCTGTAATAATAAAACAGTAGCTTCTACTTGATCACAACTAAGATATAATTAAGCAAAACCAGCCTATTGGGTTTATTTAATGTTTAAATGAATTTCTAGTAGACTTAAGGCATGAAGACCCAAATTACAGAAAGATCCGTTATCCGTAAAACCCCAGGTCCCGAGCATTCTGGATAACAGGTCCCATACCTGTATTACACAATCAAGTCAGTGAAGTAAAAATCAATTGGCAAAGCAAAAGAATAAGAATTGCAGAAAAATGCTACCACTGCTCTTTATGCCACAATTTTACACTGGGCTTCATGTATTCCTAAAGGCAATACCCAGTTTTATAAATAAACTAGTTTTCACATGGTGCAGCCAGTCATTCAGTTGTAGATGGTATCTTTTCTTTGTACAGTACAGTATATATGTTTTATACTGCTCTGCATGAGCTAAGTGGAGAGCTACTGTAGTTCTGGGCAAAAATAGGGTTACAGTGAAAATAATATCTTTGTAATGATACAATTAGTGATGGGCGAATTTATTCGCCAGGCCCGAATTCGCGGCGAAATTGCGCGATTCGCCGTCAGCGAATTAATTCGCGGCAAAAATTCGTCGAAAACGGGCGCCGGCTTCCAAAAAACGCCGGCACCATTTCACGAATTTTTCGCCGTTTCGCGAATTTCGTGCGAAATTCGCAAATTTTTCGGCCAAGCGAAACGGCGCAAATTCGCCCATCACTAGATACAATTTAAATAAGTTAAACCATAACCCATATGTAATCTAGCGAGACAGATATATTCATAAACTCCTGTGAACTGAGTGTCACATATGACACTTGAAAAATTTATATTGAGAACAGTATGTTGTTTACACAAAACATATTTAAATATCAATTCAACTGACTGAAGCCAATCTTCATTTTTTTCATTATAGATCAGACTAATCATACATGTGTCTGTGTCAGCCTTATAACAAAGCAAATATCGTATATAATCAAATTCCAGTATAGATATGGGATCAGTTATCCAGAAACCCATTATCCAGATAGCTCCAAATTACAGAAAGACCATCTCCCATAGACTCCATTATAATAAAATAATTATAAATACATTTTTAAAAATAATTTCCCTTTTTCTCTGTAGTAATAAAACAGTACCTTGTACTTGAGCCCAACTAAGATATTATTAATCCTTATTTGAAGTAAAGCCAGCCTATTGGATTTACATGATTTTCTAGTAGACTTAAGATATGAACATCTAAATTACAAAAAGATCCATTATTCAGAAAACCTCAGGTCTCAAGCATTTTGAATAACAGGTCCCATGCCTGTACTTCAACCATTTGTTGGCTGAATAACGTGTTGTGTGGGTGCGTTCAGTTATTGGCATTGAGAGACAGCGGCACCACAAAAAACTTAGAGACAGGGTCGGACTGGGGGGCCCAGGGCCCACCGGGACTGCTGGTCCAGGGCCCCCCGCCCCCCTACTGCGCCACTCGACCGCCGCCATGCACATGCGCGAGCAGTGCTTCTCGTTGAGCAAGCGGCGACGCGATGCACATCCCCGGAAACTTTTTCAAAGTTTTTATACTATTAGAGGTGGTCTGGCCCGGCGGGGGCCCACGAGGGTCGGGGCCCACCGGGTTTTTGCCAGTCCGACACTGCTTAGAGATGTGTGTTTCTCTTTCTTTGCAAAGAACAGCAGAGTAGTTTGCCACTATCACAATGGGAAGCAAAGACAGTAGTCTCTTTCCAATATAGATTTTCTATACAGAGAACACAAATCTGCAATAACAAACAATCTTTATTTGTAGTTTAACCAGGAGCTTGCTTTCTCTTCTCTCCAGGCCCAAAAAATAGACCTTTTTACACAAGGCAACTAAAAGTGTGAGCTGCAGTGAAGGGAGGATATTTCACAAATCTCAAAAAATGTGGATGAAATATACTCATGCATCTATTAGCTGTTCTGATGGTCTCTAACAGTTAAAACAAAAGTTAGATATTCAAGTTCTAAATCTGTGAAGGTCTACAGAAAAGAACCTTGATAATATTGAATTGTTGTTCAATGGGCCAGACACTTCTCACATCTACTCCATATAGGAAGGTTCTTCCAAATGAGATGTACAGTATATACAAAGCATTGTCTTAGTAATTTAAGAGTTATGTTCTGCATATGCTTTAAGTCTGTTCTAAGTTGAGGAAAACGTACTGAATTAAAATCATATAACTTATTCCTCTTATGTTGAAGTAGTTAACCCATGTATCATAATTGCTTCACCAGATATCCTTTCAGTCATACGGTTAGAAAATTGTTTTAAAAAGCACAACTGGATTAATATTTCAACAGCTCACAGCCCATTACATGTAATTAGGACAAAGCCTTGGCAGATGGTAAAAATAGAAATTAGAAAAAATCAGAAAGTAAATCAAAGATCTCTACAAGAACAATGAAGGTTAATATTTATCTGATGTTAAAATTAATATTTTGAACCCTTCAATTAAAATATATCTGAAAAGATATTTTACTGCCTAATTGTTTTAAACATACTTGTTAAGAAGAGCTCAAGAAATGTTAGAAGTCACAAAATAGTATTTGTGTGTTATTTTTGCAGATGGTGATTTAGTTCAGAATTTTGCCCTTGTGGCACAGCCCATAAAATTCAGGAAGCACAGATGGTTAATGTGTTTCCCACAACACATATTATATTTTCGGTGAATTATAACTTTATTTACATTGAATTTTTAAATGTGATCATAAACCAAGTAATGATCGTGTAGTTCCAGAATATTTAGCCAACCTGGGGAAATATATTGAAGTGCAATGTGATGGGGAAAATGGTTCATAATTTGCAATTGACTTGACATAAATCACACACCATTTTACAATATATAGACAATGATCTGATTATATAATAGATAGAATTGTCATACACATTGGTTCCATTTTGTTTGCATTCCTTAAATAAATGCTGTTAATTAAAAAAAAATCACAGCACAATAAACATCTTTCAACTATCCATTGCCAGATTTATTCAATTGACTGAAAGGCTGTTGATATTGTAGTTAATTTGCATTGAACACAACTGCCATAAGCTTCAGTCCTTCCCTGTGATTCCCCCAGCACCGCTGATATACATTAGGAAAAGGATGGAAAACTTGCTCATTTTGCATGTCTCACTGTTAAAACAGTACATCTAGGGGTAAATTGCCTTTCTCCATCCATTATAGTTGATGAATTTAAAAAAGTGATTGTCCTCATACTTTGGGGCAGATTTATCAAGGGTCGAAGTGAATTCGAGGGAATTTTCGAAGTAAAAAAATTCAAAATTCTAAGTCATTTTTTGGATACTTCGACCATCGAATAGGATACTACGACTTCAACTTCAAATTCGATTTGAAGTAAAATAGTCTGAATATTTGACCATTCGATAATCTAAGTACTGTCTCTTTAAAAAAACGTTGACTTCAATACTTCGCCAAATTAAATCTGCCGAAGTGCTATGTTAGCCTATGGGGACCTTCTAGAGCAGTTTTCTACGTTTTTTGAAGTCGAAGAAAAATCGAATTGTTTTATTCGAAGGATTTAATCGTTCGGTCAAACGATTTTACTTCGACCGCAAATGGCCAAATTCGATGAAAAAAAACTTCGATATTCGAAGTCAAAGTAATTCAATTTGATGGACGAATTTCGAAGTATTTTCAACTTCGAAATTCGACCCTTGATAAATCTGCCCCTTTGTGTTTTATCTGTTAAAAATAAACTTTGCATTTTGCCCATGAAAAAGTATACAACTGGAATTTATACTGTACTCCTTCAAATGGTAGAACACAGTTATAAAGGGAAGCAGTTCTACAGAAATCTTCACATTTCATAATCAATGGCGTACACGGGGTGTGAGTTAAAAATGTTATTTGCATTTTGGGCACTTGAGTATTAGTTGTCTATCAATTTAATAGAGACATTGTTATTACAGGCACTTGAATATAAAATAAGGTACATATAGATTGCTCTATTGGGTTCTGTCTGTAATGCTCTCAGATGATAACTGCTTTCGTTCAAATCCCCTTTTTCTTTATAGTTACATAGTTACATAGTTAAATTGGGTTGAAAAAAGACAAAGTCCATCAAGTTCAACCCCTCCAAATGAAAACCCAGCATCCATACACACACAATTAAATTCTATATACCCATACCTATACTAACTATAGAGCTTAGTATCACAATAGCCTTTGATATTATGTCTGTCCAAAAAATCATCCAAGCCATTCTTAACCTCACTGTCCTGACTGTGAAGAACCCCCTACATGGTTCAAATGAAAGTTCTTTTCTTCTAGTCTGAAGGGGTGGCCTCTGGTTCGGTGATCCACTTTATGGGTAAAAAGGTCCCCTGCTATTTGTCTAAAATGTCCTCTAATGTACTTGTAAAGTGTAATCATGTCACCTCGCAAGCGCCTTTTTTCCAGAGAAAACAACCCCAACCTTGACAGTCTACCCTCATAATTTAAGTCTTCCATCCCACTAACCAATTTAGTTGCACTTAGTCTCTGCACTCTCTCCAGCTCTTCTTTTCTCTCTTTTTCGCTCATCTTATTTCTCTTCTCTCTTCTTTTCTCTTTCTTTGATTATGTCTTCCTATTCTTAGTGCTCCATCTGTTTATGTGAATTAAAAATCAAGTATGTTTTCTAAAAAAAATAGAACTAGAATTAGAACTTTTTCCATTAAAAGTGTTGCAATAACACAATACTGAAAAACTTATAAAATAATATTGAAAAAAGTTAGATATAAAACGTAAAATACCTCTTTTTTAAAGGGTCAATATAGAGGCAATGATATTAGTTTAGATATCCAACTAAACATATTCTTATGTGAAAGAGGCAAGAAGCATACATAAATTCTTTTTGATTAGATCACATTTCTGCAAACTCATAATATCCTTTTCCACAAGCCTGCAATTCGAAATTTGTAATTATGGTAATGTTTGTAAATTATAGGAAACTGTATTTAACCTTGAATTTCTTTTTCTTGGTTCATTTAGCATTTGAAAATCCATTGAGTTTATTTTTTGTTTATTTCTACCAGCTGGTTGGGCAAACCTTGAAGGACTTTGAGGTCAGTCTGTGGCATAATGAAGTTTATCTTTCTTTTAGTGCTTTAACAACATATGTGATAGCAATATTTCTGTTCAGGATGTGACCACTTTTCTATCTGGCAAATACAAATGTAATACTTAGCGCACTAATACATTTCAGGGGGCCTAACACAAACAGTAGAATCCATGGACTTGACTGTTTAATACCTGAACGTGATATTTTATGTTTCCAGGTTAATCTTGACAAGATCAAAGGTACCTGGCATGGCAGGGGTTTATTTTGAAGCTTAAAAAAAATTATTAGAGGTAGGCCATTATCTCCTTGTAAATAGGGAGGCAGTTTTCTAAGGGAAAACTTTTAAAGCAAAGAAAGAGTAAAATATCCCAATATGGAACTACACTAACATACAAGGTCAATAAATGTACAACTATAGCCTTAATTCCATATGAGAATCAATATAATCAGCATCCTGAAACCCAAACCAAAAAAAAGAGGCCAGCTTGGGACATTGTTATATTGATTATAACAATTATTTGGTTAGATTCTTGGTTGGGGTCTATTGTTCCATCTGATATGATTGCATATATTTAGGCTCACCAGCCTCTGCAACACTCTTGCTGGCAGCAAGACCCCCTCAGCCAGGCACTGTATCTTCCAGCAGCAGCACACTTCCTTCCACTCTAGGAGGTGTCTGGAGATCTCAGAGGTACGAGAACAAAGCCCTTTTACCTATGTAGCGCCTATCTCAGCTGCCACTTAATTACTTGGCTGAGAGGGATTATTAATACTACTTTTGCTGGGTTTTCCACTGCAACCAGGACCGGATTTACATAGCGGACGCCCCTAGGCCCACTGCCATTTGTCGCCCCTGTCCCCTCCCCTTTATTCGTGCAAATTTTCATGGAGATTGTATCTCCTGTGCATCCCCATTGTTTTTGAACCATTGTGGGTGTGGTTGGGCATCATGCCGCCCCCCTAAAATCCTGCCACCCTAGGCCCGGGCCTAGGTGGCCTTCCCACAAATCCGGGCCTGTCTGCAACACATATCATGCAACTGAAATGCACTATTTTCAGGGCATTTTCCTCCAAGACAGTGGTGTTCCCCAAATACCCTGTCACAATTTATATATATATTGTATGTGCATACAAAAATAAGGTTTTTCATTTAAATTACAAACCCGACATTTCAGTTACTGCCTGTTACCTTTCTCAAGGGAATATAACCAGACTATTACAACACACTTAAACAAACACATACCTGAATGCAAATCATAAAAAAGATACACAATGTAGAAAAATGCTGATGTACACCAGGAACTTTCTTTAAAAAGAAACTTTTTTATTAAATCAATGTTTTGGTCCTCACTTTTATTAAGATCTATGGGACCTGTTATCCAGAATGCTTGGGACCTGGGGATCCCAGTTTATGCCTTAAGTCTAATTAAAAATCGTGTAAACATTGAATAAACCCAATAGGATTATTTGCTCTCATTATGGATTAATTATATCTTAGATAGGATCAAGTACTGGTTTATTATTACAGATAAAAGGATATTGTTAATTATTTACTTAACATGGAGTCTGTGGGAGATAGCAGTATTAGTAATCTGTAGCATTCTGAATAACAGATTCCATATCTGTTTCTATATGTATGGCGTTACAGCATGTTCTGATAAGCAGATACAATGGAAACAACTACACTTAATATACACATTAAAAGAACAGCCAATGCAGCACCAGGATAGGAAAAGTGATTCCCAGTTACTCACTTTAAAATTCAAGAGCTGCATGTGTAACAGTTAAATCAGTAAATCAGATTGAAATATAAACCATTAACCATCATTTTTGTTTCATTGTAGCAAAATACCCTACATGACTGCCATTGGCTATTTAGTTTTGAATGTTCAGAATTTGGTGTAAAAAGTGAACATGAGGTTTTTTAAAAATCATTCTTATGTTATTCAATAACATTTAAATAATTATCATTTCTAAATTAAATGATTGTAATTCTGTTTACAGCAGAAAAATCAAATATATGATAAAACTGAAATAAAATACAGTAAATATTGCTTTTGCATGCTGTTGTAACTGCTGGTAGCTCACTCTAACTACTTCCATCTTTCTCTTACAGTTATATGACCTTATGGCATTCACAGTAGTGCTTACCTGCTGGTATGGAACAAGCCTGAGTTAAGAACTATAAGGAAATATTAAAATGTAATGCAATAGTCTTAGATTAAAAAAAGTCCATCCTCTTTTTTTTATTGGTGTAGTATAATATAATGGAAAATAACCAGTTACAGAAGAATCTGTCCCGTTTTGCTTTGCCGAGAAATTTGCGAAACTCCAGATAAATTGGTGAAACGGCAAAAAATTGAAGTCAATCGGCAGCAAAATTATCTTGATGCGTGACAATTTTGACACAAGCGACAATAATTTTGATGCACTAAAATTTTTACAATTTTTACACGCGCGTCTCTTTTGTCCAAATACATTAAAGTCAATGGGCGTCCAAATAATTTTGACGTGCGATAATTGTGATTAGCGCTAATTATTTTTTTTCATCAAATTTTCAAATATAAATTTCAAACAAATTTTCTCGCCAATTTTGCAAAAACATTCGATGCCGGCGGAATACGGAAATTCGCCACAAATCCAAGCCTGGCGAATAATAAACACTAAGAATAACCATAATGAAATGGAAAAAAAATCTTTTATTTTTTAAATTCTGCTCTTTCTTCCTAAGTCACAGTTATTTGTACAGTACATATTGAAAGTAAAATATATGAAGTTCCCCAATATGGAGCTACACCAAGGTCAAGGTCTATAAATGCACAAAAAAATCCTTTATTAATAATATATATATATATATATATATATATATATATATATATATATATATATATATATATATATATATATATATATATATATATATATATACACATACATACACACACAAACACACAGTATAAAAAACCTGCATTTATTATTTTAATGTCTCTGTTACAAAAATATTTTATTTTTCAAATGATAAACCTTAAAGCCTCAAATTTAATGTTAAATACATTTTCAATAATCACTTGGCAATCATATCATAAAGCTGTTTATTGTTTTGCTTACCGGTTTCAGAAACTTTTATTAACATATATATTTTTATTTTTGAGATAATCCCCATTTAAAAGGGGCAGTATAACTGTCTTTTCAGTACATTGGGCACATGCTGGACATGCTTTTTGCCTATTGGTTTAATAACTAAATATACATTGCTTTGTTATTCCTAACACTAAACAGGACAAAGACTGAAGATAATAGCAGTTTCAACTGGAACTGAAACGCCAACTGATGGCTACAGTTTACAAGGTCATTAAAGGAGAAGGGAAGGTAAATTTCATGCACTACCTCCCTCTATAGGACTCACATTGATGTCCTTAATCTGTATATTTTCTTCCCTCCGTTGCGCATAGAAAAGCAAAAAAATTAAGTTTGATCTTCTGCTCTGCTTCTGTAGAACGCAGCGGCCATCTTTCTAAAGGATGTGAGACTTCCTTCGCCTCTACATCAGTAATGCGCATGAGCCAAAAAAAACCTTCCCCCGACCACATCATATGTGACAAATTGCTTATTAGCAAAAGCAGCAATAACTGTTAGCGCGTACACAGTAAGTATTTTCCACTGTCCACCAATGTTTAATACTCAGGCTGCATATTTCACCTTAGCCTGCTTTTAAAAAATGTTTTGTCCCCCCCTGCAGCGAACTGCAAGCGCTTGAAGCTGCCTGTTAGTTCACAGTATAATTAAAAACTATACAATTGTGCGTCTCCTTAGCTTGCAATACGATTGGCTGGGAGGCGAGGTTACAGGAGTCAATGATGAGGCGCCCATAGGTAAATTTAGAATCGTGTCATTTTAGAAGGGAGAAAGGCTGCTCTGAGACTTGCGCATTAAACTGCAATTGAGCCCAACCCGCCTCAAGGCTGCCTTGGGAAGCAGGGAGAAAGCTGCCTTGAAAATTAGTGACATCACCCGAATTCAACGCTACATTCTCTGCAGAGCGATGTTCCTTCTTCTAGACACCAGGGAGAAAGCATTAACTACGCTTTGTTAGTTATGAGTGCACCAGACTTATGATAGAAATCTACTTAAGTTTACCCTTTCCTTCTCCTTTAAGGCAGCTGTGTACATAAGACTGCATTGACAGTTGTAAGGTATAACGAATACATGAAGAGGACTTGCTTTCTGCTGGAAAATATAGATATGAAGAAAATATAAGCTATACAATCCATCCGATGTCAAATGTAAATTGTAATTAGAGAAATAATTTTGAAAATAATTTCACAGATCAGTTGAAAGGTGTTTTCTGAATTTTATGTTTTCACAAGAACTGCAATTATGAAATGTTTTTACACCTCTCCCAGAGTTAAAGCTTTATGGTATAGCAATTTTGATAAATGAAACCTTCTCAAATGATTCAGCTGTTGTGGAAACAAGATACATCCATTTGCAAAAGATGCCTTATCATTCCTGTGTACAAAGTAGAACTGAGGCAGTCAGCATGAAATTAAGGTCATGGTGTGATCTGGAACTGGAAGCACAAGATAAAGACTCAAACATACAAGAGGTTAGCTTTTTACAAACCAGTGCATTTTATGCTATAGGATTTATGCTGTCTACAAGTTTTAATACAAATATGGAGGGTTAGCATTTTAGGAAAGCTGATATATTACAATTAGTAATAGTACATATAACTTGGAAACTTCTCCTTGATGTTCAGGCCGTCACATCTAGGAACCTGCCTAGAACCCTTTTATCAAAGCCACATCAGACTTCAAATCCAAATGTCTTCCTTACATGTCTGTCATGTTCTTATACTAAAAAGTCATAGCTAGTCAAGGCGAGTAATTTCATCTCAAATAAGAGAGTGTGATCTATTATGAACTTCATAAACGTGCCAAGCCTTCACCCTAAAATTGATTCCTGAATTTCTCAGAGCAGAAGAGCAGCAGATCATTCTTTTCTTTGAATTCCTTCTTTCAGACTTCCTACTTGACTAAAAGAATGTTAAATTGTTACTTATTCCTTCAATTTCTCAAGATTATGCCAAATTCCTAGTTCGATTCTGGCCACTACCAAGACTCCATTATTCTTGGTTTAACACTGCGTTGGTAAACAACCCTTTGCCAACCGGTGACTTCCACCAAAAATCAAACACTTTGATTTTCTAAGAATTTCATTGTGGTCTCAAGACTTTCAACTTATCAGCTGTCAATGCTAAATTTCCTTGTCACAAGCTCCACTGTATTTTTAAGTACTGTGCATTCAAAGGTATATTTAGCCTAAACAAAGTCAATAAACAACCCATTAAGTGAAAAGCAATGCAATCTTAGCCTCTTGCTCCCTTCCATGCTTAATGCACACAACTCTGATATATACTGTACTTTACCATGCATCCTTGTTAATACCATTGTTTATCTATTTGTCTTTAAATCATCTGAATATCCATCTTAGACACCACCCACAGGGGCAGATTCACTTAAGAGTGAAGTGGCTAACGCTAGCCACTTTTCGCCAGCATTGCCACCCGCATTGACATTGCCAATTCACTAAGAGGCCCAATGCCAATTCGCTAGCGAACCGGACCGTCACTAGCGTTCATTCGCACTCTGTCGCCAGATGACTTTTTGGCAGAGTTGACTTCGCCACCTAAGACCAGGCAAAGTGCTAAAAAGAAGCTAGATCTTCCTCAATCTTCTTTCACTTTCATCAAATCCTGTGTGCTGAAAATGCATTAAAGTTCAAAAAATGCTGGCGGCTTTTCCTTCTTTTAAGCGTGATTGGATGCAAAAGTCCTAACTTACTTTTTTGCAGGTTTTTTCCACACATTTTATAACATATGGAACATTCATTTTACAGTGGACTCATGTGTAGGGCATTATATCAATTCTCTTGTGTTTATTAAGGTTCCCTAGACATGTATAATAAAAAGTGGTAACTTCAAGCATTTGCACCAACATTTATAATGAAGACCTGGGTCATCATCTGAATAGGGCCTATTTTAAGGGTTCTGCCACAGATATTAGTCTACCACCTGCCAAGGCCCCCTGGGGGGTTTGATTTTCCAACTTCAGTAAGTACAACAAGGCTTAATAGAAAATAAAAACATATTTCTGCCTAAATGACTCACCATATTTTAGACACATGTTACTATACTCAAATGAGCTTTGCATTCTGATATTCTGGTAACAAAATAGACAATCTTCCAGACAAAAATGAGTTTTACCAGAGAGCAAGTACTAAGGGGCAGATTTATCAAAGGTCGAGGTGAATTTTCAAATGAAAAAAATTCTAATTTTAGGCTATTTTTGTGTATTTCGACTAGGGAATAGTCCAAATTCTATTTGAATTTGAAAAAAAATCTAAAATTTGAATATCAAAAATTTATCATGTACTGTCTCTTTAAAAATTAGACTTCAACCATTCACCATCTAAAACCTGCCGAATTTCTGTTTTAGCCTATGAGGGACCTCCTAGAACCTATTTTGAGTCAATTGGTGGACTCTGAAAAATCGGAGGGTTTTTTTGGAAAAACTTCGATCGAATGCGCTATTCCTTCAATTCGTACGATTCAAATTCAGCCAAATAAAATCGGACCTAATCGACCAAAAAAACGTTGACTTAATTTCAGTTGGTCTTTCCTGTTTTCATTGTTCTTGCCTCTGCCTTTTTCAATAAACTAAAGGGCTGATTTAGTAATGGTTGTATTTTTTTGTTTCCGCAAATCAAACTTTTTTAAATCTAGAAATCGTGTATATAACTAAATTATATTTAATAACAAGAAACTCTAATACAAAACTTCTCCTTTCAAAAGCTGACGAGGTCATGTAGAAGTCAACGAGAGCTGTTCTTTACCTAAATTGTAAAATCTTTCTTTGCTTTGAGCTTTTAGAGGTTTTTTTTGGGGGGGTGTTTGTTTTAATCACAAGAACATTTTTATGAAAATTTGAATCTTGAGTATTTTGTATTTTTATTCAGATTTCTGCATTGTTTTTATTGCAATGTTTAAAAAACATGGGAAATCACATTTCATAATTTAAAAATTACTGCTGATAATTACTCTCACAATTGCAGGCAAACTAAAAAAGATTGAGCCAAATATCACCCAGTGCAGAGCCTCTTTGTGGTTTGCCCACAATCATGAGGGCTATTCTCAGCAGTAATTTGTAAATGATTACACCAAATTCCGAATTGAAATTTTTAAATTTGAATTTCAAGCTAATTTTAGTGTACTTTGACTAGGGAAAAGTCCAAATTCGATTCAAATTTGAAAGAAAATCGAAAATTCAAGTATCGAAATTTATCATGTACTGTCTTTTTAAAAATTTGACTTCGACTATTCGCCATCTAAAACCTGCCGAATTGCTGTTTTAGCCAAACCTCGTAGAACCTATTTGGAGTCATTTGGTGGACTTTGAAAAATCAAAGGTTTTTTTTTTTGTTTAAATGCTTCGAATTCGATTCAAACAATCGAATACAGCCTATTCAGTCAAAATTAAAAAAAATATGTTATTTTTTCAATACGTCTTTTTTATTCAAATTTTGAGTTGACCCTCGAAATTCAATCTTTCCTGGATGTTACGCCATATTTAGGATGAGTCAGATCCAGTGCCTGAAACCAATTTTGATTCACATGTGTCTACAGCATTTGCTTATTTCCATTTGTGACATCAGCAAGCACTGGATAGCAACAGTATATCCTAGTTTGTCCAATGATTCCTAACTTGACATTGATCATTCTAATCATAGTTCAGAAAATAATCTACAGGATGTAGGATTTAAGAAATACCAATAAAAATGTAACATCAATACTGTTTGAATGTCTTGACTGGTATCAGTTTTTTGTTTTCTTTTTGCTTCTGTTAACCAATGTTCCCCTGAGGGACTGTGAGGAGGAGTGAAAAAAAGAAATCGAATAAATTACTCATTAGAAACAAGCAGCAATTCTCAGAAATGCAATTCAATATGAAAAATGCATTATATGAATAATAGGAGACACCTGGTGTGTGACGAGGCATAGGCATATTTTAATACAATCACTTTTCTTACAGCTACTGTAACCTTTTTTCTAAATCAGAAATTCATTTTTAATTTAAATATACTATACTGCTTAATTTAGTATTTCTTTTTTTGGATGGCTGACTTCATTTTGCTGTCAAGGTTTTCTTAAAGGAGTGCAAAGGTGAATTATAATTGTATTATTATGCAATGTCACAAAGTTACACTTTAGCAACATTTAATTAATTTGAGGGACAAAAAGATAACGATCAATTAAGTTAAACCCATATGTATATCTCCTAGCAGCACTGCCCTACAGTAGGTCATTGCTTATTTTTACTCAAGCTTAAATGAATGCAACATTAGGTCCCTGAAACTTAGATTTGCTTTAATCCTTTAACCCTCAAGACTTTTTCCATGAAGTACCATCATCAAAGCAATTTGAAATGTTGTGCTCTTTTACTTTTGGTGCATTTTCTGGGGGTAGATTTTGGCTTTTCCAGAAAAAAAACTATGTTTTGTTTTATTCAGGAATACAGATAGGTCCATAAATATTTGGACAGACAACCTTTTTTTCTTATTTTGTTTCTGTACATTACCACAATAAATTTTAAATGATGCAGTTGAACTGCAGACTTTCAGCTTTCATTCAGCGGGTTGAACAAAAAGATTGCACAAAAATGTGAGGAACTAAAGCCTTTTTTTAAACACAATCACTTCATTTCAGGGGCTCAAAAGTAATTGGACAAATTAAAAAACTGAAAATAAAATGTGCATTTCTAATACTTGATTGAAACCCCTTTGTTGGCAATGACAGCCTGAAGTCTTGAACTCATGGACATCACCAGATTCTGGGTTCCTCCTTTTTAATGCTCTGCCAGGCCTTTACTGCAGCGGCTTTTAGTTGCTGTTTGTTTGTGGGCCTTTCTGTTCCAAGTTTAGTCTTCAACAAGTGAAATGCAGCTCAATTGAGTTCAGATCAGATGACTGCCTTGGCCATTCAACAATATTTCACTTCTTTGCTTCAATAAACTCCTGGGTTGCTTTGACTGTATGTTTTGGGTCATTGTCCATCTGTAGGTTATATATAGAGAAAAATGTTCAGTGTCAACGCATTAAGCAGTGATGTTGGGGTTAACTTACCCAAACAGACAGGGGATCCGGGTGCACAAACCCCGAACTTTCAGCTCAGGAAGGCAATATAACAAATAATAAGTAATGAATGGGCTGGCACAAACTGGATCACACTCCAAAAATAGATGTAGTAAAAAAGTATTTTATTGAAACAAAAACATCACGACAGAGGCCTTACGCGATTTTGTGCCATAGGGCACTTAGTCACAGGCTGTCCATCTGTATTATGAAATGCCTCCCAATCAATTTGACTGCATTTAGCTGGATTTGAGGTGTCTCTGAACACCTCAGAATTAATTTGGCTGCTTCTGTCCTGTGTCACATCAATAAACACTAGTGTCCCAGTGCCACTGGCAGCCGTACATGCCCAAGCCATCACACTGCCTCCACCGTTTTACAGATGATATGGTATGCTTTGGATCATGAGCTGTTCCACGCCTTCTCAATACTTTTTTGTAGAGGTTGATCTTGGTTTCATCTGTCCAAAGAACTTTTTTACAGAACTGTGCTGGCTTTTTTATATTTTTTAGATAGACGTGAATATCGATACGCCTACCTCCTAGAGAGTGTTGTTCACTTGTTTGGCTGTTGTTGTCAGGGAGCCGGGAGCTCCCTCCAGGGAGGTAGTCAGGATCAAGGAGGAAGCCCTCTTGAGGGTGCAAGGTCGTGGTATCCAAAGGGTTAAGCAAAATACAAGGTCAAAGTCCAGGCAAGAGTTCAATGGCAGGCAGATCAGGATCAAATAACAAGAGTCCAGGCAAGGGGTCAAAACCAAGGCAGGAGCAGGAATCAGGATAACAGGATACAGAAACCCAGGTTCAAGGTAGCAGAACCTATTCTTGGGCGCCCTTCTGGTGTCCTGGGCGCCCTTTTATAGTCGAATTTGGCGCCATAGTGACGTCACTGGCGTCCTTACGCCGGCGTGTTTGCGCATGCGCGTTTGCGCATGCGTCGGCGTTGCGGCGCTGGCGTCCCAGCGCCCGCGTGGGCCGACTGGGCGCCGCCATCTTGGATTCTTCGCGGACGCGACCCTTCATGCTCCCGGCGGCCTTGACAGTTGTGAAGGGGATTCTATTCACCATGGAAAAGATTCTGCGATCATCCACCACTGTTGTCTTCTGTGGACGTCCAGGTCTTTTTGCTTTGCTGAGTTCTCCAATGTTTTCTTTCTTTCTCCCAATGTACCAAACTGTCAATTTTGCCACTCCTAATATTCTCTGATGGGTTTTTTCTGTTTTTGCGGGCTATGTAGCTGGGGTGTCTGAAAAACTTAGAAGGATTTTTAATAAACACCACATCCCTATCTGCTTTAAACCCAGCAACACACCGAGGCAGCAACTAGTTCACCCAAAAGACCCAACCCCAAAGCAAAAGAAGAGTAACATTGTGTATGCAGTGCAGTGAGGAGTGCTCTGATTTGTATGTGGGAGAAACCAAACAACAGTTACATCAGCGTATGGCACAGCACAGAAAAGCCAGCTCCTCTGGTTAGGACTTAGCCGTGTACCTACATCTATAAGAAAAAAGACACATGTTTAAAGACTGCCAAGTCCATATTGTAGAACGGGAGAGTGACTGGTTCAAAAGAGGTGTTAATAGAAGCCATATATGTAGAAACTGAAAAACCAAGTTTGAATAGAGGCGGGGGAGGGTGCCACATCTATTGTCTACCACATAAAATGCTGTTCTGGCACCTCTCCCTGGAAGGTTTAATAACACATCAAAGGTCAAATTTTACTAATACAATCAACACCTAATTTAATGACATCATTGTGGATTATGATAAACAGATTATGTTGATTGGAGCAATTTTATATACTGAATATAGTAGCCGTAACACAACTTCCTCCTTTGCAGCTCTTTGACATGTAACCAAATAGTGACTTGAAGAGGATCCTTATGGGACATAACTGTTCAGTTAGTTTGCTTTTGAATCTTGGTTACTGACTGGTAACCAACCAAACTGCAAAGGAGGGAGTAGTGTTCTGGTGATTATATTAGACATGTGTTTACTCCAATCTTTATAGATTACAATTTTGTCTAAAAAACTATATTAGAAACATTTTGTATTTGTACAGACTATCTATTTACCCAGTTTCATTATTACACTGAACCTGGTTAACGGTGACAGTATTGGATGTGCACAGTGCTGCACCAACTAGACTTGCCAAGTATAGTGGGCAAAATTTCCAGCTTTTTGTCTGCTATTTTCAGCTATTGAAAGGCTCTTCTAAAGAATAATGTTACTAAGTAGTGATGCTCAAATCTATCCCTTACTAAAAAAAGTGTAAAATTATCTTAAAATATATGAATTGTGATGGGTGAACGGATTTGTGGTGAAATTCCACATTTCACCATCTGCATATTTTTTCGTGAAACTGAGGAAAAATTAGCTGTGGAAATTCAATGTGAAAAACTGGCTTTAATGCATTTAGACAAAAAAGTTGCCTTAAGAAAAAAATGCCCATTGACTTTAATGCCTTTGAAGCAAAAAAAAATTGTCCAGCGGAAAAATATTTCCACGTCTATTGACTTCAATGCATGAATTTTGCACCACAAATTCTTTCATCAATCTATATGGAGTACCAAAAATTGGCAAAACTATTGAAGTCAATGATTTTTTTCTCACATTGAATGAGAATGTGTTTTGTGTGTGTGTTTGGCATCTTTTTTGCACAAAATACATTGGAGTCAAGGGCCAGCATGTTTCTCACAACTATTTTTTAACACAAAATAATTTGCAGTCAACGGGCAGCATGTTTTTTCACAATAAAATGTTCACGAAAAATTTGGGGAAAAATGGGGAAAAACAGAATTGTGCTGCAAATCCATGCCTGGTGATAAATCAAATTACTTATCAAAGTACTTTATTATCATTCTTTATTTTTATATTATTCATTATTTATTTATATACCATTTATCTATTCTGCAATGTTTTACAGAAACTATATCTCATTCACATCAGTCCTTGCCCACCATAGTGTCTGTACATGCGATAGGAACCATAATTGATTCTGGATTATTCGAGGGAACTGGGGAAGCCCACACAGCACAGAATAACGTAATTGGCTTGGCACAAACCTAGGACTCCAGCACTGTAAGTCCTGTAACTAGTGCTAACCATTGCACCCCTGTGCTTCCCAATTTGTTATCCACACATTTGCATAACCTTCAATACTCAAGTACAGCATGTATGGAGTATTGGAATTCTGAGGATGTGATTGAGCAATGTTTCCCAGGGGAATATTAATATCCACTATATAGTAAATAAGTATCAAAATAAATATTGTAACCCTCCTCATGAAGAACATTAAATTCAATAAAACATGATAAATAATAAATGGCTATGATAAATAAATACATAAACAATATATATTCTCAAATCTCTAATGCAAAGACCACAACACCTAATAAATAATAAATGGGTAATTTATCAGTTGATGAATAAATTACTTATCCGAAAGTCCTCTCTCACTGGTTTAAGCACACATAGCTTAGAATAAAGCAGTTTGTTAATGCAAACCCGCAGAGCCTTGACATTAGTATAAAGTACACTTCCAAATAATCAGTGTATGTGGTTTTTTCTATACATTTTACGTGTTTAATAGTTAAATAAACATGTGATATTGCATAAGCTGCAACAAAAATGTATGCTTAATAAAACAACTCCATGCATTTCTACTTAATACACATGGTGGTAATTACAGTATATGTTTTCAAACATCTTCCTAAAAATAGATTACAGTGTTCTCTAAATTAAAAAAGAAAGACCATTAACAAAATTTTGGCCCATGTGTTGTAGTTTATAATCTAATTAAAATGCATGGATAATCAGCCATAAGTAGAATCTTACTCAAACCATTAACTTTAATGCTTTATGGAGTTTGTTTTAATAGGCAGCCATAGTGAACTTTAATGCACTTTAAATTAGTGTCAACTCCATAACTTTGTGTAAATGTCTCTCAAGACCATAATTAAGCTACAGTGCTATTTGATTATGATTTCATGGCCACTGAGGAAATTAAATATTTCTACTAAAAGTAGAAATAATACGTTTGTAGTAAATAATAAAAAAAAATCTATGTACAAAAGAAATGAAACTCATTTGCTCCTAATGCATCATATGTTGAATTATGATAAGGAGCTCCCCTGTTTGTTATTAGTGATAGGGGTACTTTATTCACCATACAATATATATATATATATATATATATATATATATATATATATATATATATATATATATATATATATATATATATATATATATTTTATTTTTTTTTACATTTTCTGTTACTCATATGACTATTGTAGTTGCCTCCCTGTTAAACTGAAGTACATACCCAAAGCTACACTGATACACTAATCAAACCACCATTCGATTTTTTGGTTTAAACTGATTTGGGATATGAAACACTGTAACTCTGACAATAGTTCACAAGGCTGTAATGTTGGTACTTATGCACTGATTATAAATAAACTTTAAGGGGCCGATTCACCAAGGGTCGAATATCGAGGGTTAATTAACCCTCGATATTTGACTGGGAATTAAAATCCTTCGACTTCGAATATCTAAGTCGAAGGATTTTAGCGCAAATAGTTTGATTGAACGATCGAAGGATTATTACTTCGATCAAACTATTAAATCCTTCGAATCGAACGATTCGAAGGATTTTAATCCAACGATCGAAGGAATATCCTTAGATCAAAAAAACTTAGGAGAGCCTATGGGGACCTTCCCCATAGGCTAACATTGAGTTCGGTAGGTTTTATATGGCGAACTAGAGGGTTGAAGTTTTTTCTTAAAGAGACAGTACTTCGACTATCGAATGGTCGAATAGTCGAACGATTTTTAGTTTGAATCCTTCGATTCGAAGTCAAAGTCGTAGTCGAAGGTCGAAGTAGCCCATTCGATGGTCGACGAAGCCCAAAAAACACTTCGAAATTCGAAGTTTTTTTACTTCGAATCCTTCACTGAATCGGCCCCTTAGTCTTTTTTTTTATAAGCCCTGTGCTGTGCCAATTGTCCTTTATAATTATAATTATAATATCTCTCTCTTTCTATTTATATATATATATATATATATATATATATATATATATATATATATATATATATATATATATATATATATACTGTATATGTAAAAAAAATTAGATTTGTACTACTACATTGCCCTTTTCATTTTATATTGTAGGTTGTTAATGATCAGAAAATCAGAAAAAAATTTAAATGAATTAACCATGTATAGTAATAGTATTATGGTTTTACGAATTGTGTGTCAAAAAGCCTGTTGACTTCAAAGCATTTTGTGAATTTTTTAGCAGTTTTGAAAATTATTCAGACAGCTTAACTCATCACTATTCATTCATGCTTTTTTTATTGGATCTATTAATAAATTACTTGACATTCATGGTTTTGGAGAGAATATATTTTGTTTGTGGTTTAAAAATCCATTTTGCTTAGGAAGGAGGAGTTACTAGCAGGCTCCTTATAGTATGGCTTGATCATTATGTCACAAATTGGGGTAGATTTATCAAAGGTCTAGGTGAAAATTCGAATTAAAAAAATTTAAAGTTTGAGCTAATTTTTGTGTACTTCGACTAGGGAATAGTCCAAATTCAATTCAAATTTGGAAAAAAATTGAAAATTTAAATTTTGAAATTTAGCCTATGGTGGACCTCCTAGATCAATTGGTGGACTTTGAAAAGTCAAAGGTTTTTTTTTGGATAAACTTCGATTGAATTAGATCGAATTCACTATTACATAGTTTCGTAAGATTAAAATTCAATCGTATACGGACCTATTCGATTGAAAACCAAACCAAAAAAAAATTAATTTCGGTTGGTCTTTTTGAATTTGAATTTAGAGTTTTTCAAATTCGACCCTTGATATATCTGCCCCTTAATAAACCCAACAGCTCAGTTTTTCCATCAATATAGATTTATGCAGCAATGTTACACTTAAGTACAAAGTACTTCAACTTTTGATAAATCTGCCCCTTAATGTTGAGCTAGTCTCCAAATTATAGAAAGATCCCTTATGCAGAAACCCAACGTCCAACACATTCTGGATAATTGATCCAATACATGTAAAAGTGTGAGGGTTACATTAGAGGAGACTGGTGTAATACCAGGCTCAGGGACACAGTCCAATCAGGTCTGGTATCAGCATTTTCTATGATATTAGTTAAATGTCTAATTAATAACTGATTAACTGAGATGCCTAATTTCCTCATTATTTATTTTAAAAATGATTTTAAAACATTTTAGCAACTTCTGCATTTTTGTTTGGGTATTACATGGAAAACTGATGGAAAATAAAAACTCACAATTATCTTATTGTGAAGAGATGATAAATTGAAAAGCTGCACAATGTGGAATAGCAGGGTTTCTGCAAGTAATGTTATCCATGAATACACATTTTATAACTTGTTTTTTACTTGACATTTATTACCACTTAACTATACCACTTATTTCCAAATTGTTGATAATGAGTAAAAGAATACAGAGTAACAATAAAATGAGTCTTGTCTATCTAAATGTAATTACTAAAAAAGTGCACCCATTTTATCCAGAAAATAAACAGCCATTTTTCTTGCTTGCCTTGTTGTCAGTTGCTAATTGCAAAATATATATTTACTTCTTTCAGGACAATTATTTCTATAAATCACCCAGATTTCTATCTATTTATTTTTTGTTTACTAAGGAAAATTAAAAGCTGAAAAATTGCTCATTTTCAAGGACCAGCCTTTAATTACAACAATACATTGATTGTCCAGCACACAGCTTTAACTTTCCTGCTGGAGACTATTGCACCCAGTTTTCTATCTCATTGCCCTTTTGCTGTTCTGAACTATCCACATCTCACTCGATGCTTTGGGGCAGTTTTATCAAGGGTCGAATTTCAAGGGTTAAAAACCCCTCGAAGTAAAATCCTTTGAATTCAAATATCGAATTCGAAGGATTTTAGTGCAAATACTTTGAATATCGAATTCGAAGGATTTAAGTGCAAATACTTTGATCGAACAATCAAATAAAAATCGTTCGATCGAACGATAAAATCCTTTGAATCGAACAATTCTAACGATTTTAAACAATCGATCAAAGGATTTTTATTCGACCAAAAAAAAACGTAGAAAAGTGCTGGGGAAGGTCCCCATAGGCTAACATTGCACCTCGGTATGTTTAAAGTGGCGAAGTATGAAGTCAAAGTATTTTTTAAAGAGACAGTACTTAGATTATCAAATGGTCGAATAGACGAACGATTTTTACTTCGAATCGTTTGAATCATTCAATTCGATCGTATTTGATCGAAATTGAAGTACCCAAAAAAATACTTCGAAATACAATTTTTTTCCATTTTAATTCTTCACTCGAGCTTAGTAAATCTGCCCCTTTGAGTTGTATGCAGCAGTTGCACATTAATTCAGCTGGAGGGCTGCTTATTTGTTAATGTGTGTAAAACAGCACAGCTAAAACAACCTTCTTTACACTATTTCACACACAGCACACAAACTCACGCAATCCACATTTGTCGCCCATTTAAAAAAAAAAAAAAAAAGTATGTGGAACTGTCTGCTTGCAAGTATCTGGTACAGTTTAAGGGGCAGATTTAATTAAAATTCTAATTCAAACTTTTAAAATTTTGTATAGTCAAAACTGTCAAATTCGGCTAGGGAATTATCCAAACTCAATTCATGTCTTTAAAAAAAATTCTAATTTGATTTTCAATCTTTATAATACTCTGGCCCTTTAATAATTTGAATTTGACTAATTGCCACTAATGATGGGCGAATTTGTGCCGTTTCGCCGAAAAATTCGCCGCCGGGGTCTCGTTTTTGACAACGGCGCCCGTTTTTTGACGCCGGTGCCCGTTTTTGACGCGAATTTTCGCAGGCGTTTCGCGAATTTATTCGCTGGCGGCGAATTGCGCAAATTCGCCGCGAATTCGCGCCTGGCTCATAAATTCGCCCATCACTAATTGCCACCTAAAACCTGCTGAATTACTGTATGAGTCCTTGGGAGAGGTCCAGGGATCAATTTGGGGATGTTTGTAGTCTTCTTGACATTTATTTTTTTGTGTTTGATCGAATTAGAATCAAATTTGATTCGAGTTTTCAGGTCATTTAAATTCGTCTGAGGATTAAAAATTAAATTTTTAAATGAATTTCCCCAAGTTGAATTTCGATTCATTCATTCGAATTTTAAGGGAGTTTAAAAAATATAATAAATATAATAAAATATATAAATTCAAAAGTTGACCCTTGATAAATGTGCCTCCCCATGTTAGTAATACAGTATCTGCTAGACTATTGAATCACCAGTGTTGACTAATCAGCCTCCAAACAATTGTGCTGGGTCTTTCCACTGTATGCTGAAAATATTATACTTTCCTTATTCCCTAAAGTTTTTTTTTTATTTCAACTTCTGCCTCAAGAATCATAGAATGTATCCTCTAGAGAAATATGTTCCATAAAAATATATTCCTTTATTTAAACCTTTTGATTAAAATCATAAATAAATAAGAGGTTTTGACTGATGAGTGATACACTTTGTTAAGGTCAAGTTCTCAAATGTTGTACATTTATTTTTATGCTCAAAATTAAAGGCAAATATAAAAAGACTGAGCCTGTAAAATGGATTAGATAAGCAGCTCGCAGCTCAATTTGCTCCTCGACATTAAAAGCTCATATTTGCAATCTTGGGTGGGCAGGAGTGCTACCTGAAGATAGATAAAACTAAATCTAGTCTGCCTGGGAGAATTAGAAATACCGTAAGTTGATATAGAGTGAGATGTTCCTGCGAGGATAAGAGATATCTGAAATTAACTTTTCCAAGGCTAACAGATATCAGAAGATTTTATTCCAAGGGTGTTAAATGTAATGCAATAATTTGAGGAAAACTAGATATATTGGCTTGTTCTTGGTGTATGTCATATTTTCTGTTTTTATTTTTCAATTCAAGAATTGAAATGGAATTTTATGGCAGTCATTGTCATGCTGGTATTATTTTTGACAATCAGTATAAAAACAACTAGTACCAACTGGCGATGTTTCAAGGAGGTCTGCTGAAGATTTTAGCCATTAGTAGTATTTTTGTTTTTTTTAACAAAGTTGATTGTAATAATCAGTACATGGCATAAACACAGGTTTCAACAATTGTTCACTAAAATGATGGAAGTAGAGTACAAATTCCAACTACATCATATAGCAATAAAATACTTTACAATGTACAGCTGTAAAGTAGTTCTGACGCTGTGGGATTACATGGGACTAAAACCCATTTATAAATGATAATTTGTCAAAGTGATAATGTTAATGTTCTAATGTAACAACATAAACCGGAAAGTTTCAGTTTTACTTGATACTATGGATAGATTTAAAATGTTGCCATTAATACTGAATTTAATAATATCTCCTAGCAAATACATGCATGGTCAATGACACTTGACTTTTGATTATTAGCGCAAGTCACAGTAGATATGTCATTAGGTTGGAAGCTGTTTACAGGCTGTTAGTTTGCTGGATCAGTGGATCTTCATGGAAGGTTTTTGTGCATCAATATCATTATCATACATTATATACTGTACATATACACTAATCAAAGAAAGGAGAAATCACTCTTACTATAGTACCTGTACAGGCATATATTTTATGCTTATATTTTATAGGTTTCATGTTTCTACCATCTAGAGGGTTATTTACTAAACTCCGAATGCCAAAAACCTGAAACCTGTTTTTTTTTTTTTGTATAGAATCCAAATTTTTAGTGGAAAAAAAAATCACGAATTTTTCAGGATTTATTATACCCAGAGGATGAAAAAAGTCCAAATCTGAAAATCCGGCATCTCAGACCTGTCAAGGTTGCATATGAGTCAATGGGAGAAGCCCCAAAGATTTTTTGATCTGTGCTGGGTTTAGTGCAATAACCCAAAGATTTTGGGGTTTTCGGGCAAAAATCTGAAGTTTTCAGATGGAAAATCCGAAAAATTCGTATTTTTCATGATCTTTTAGGGTTTTCCCCCCCAAACAAAATTTTTGGGAAAGTTTATTAATACGTTTTTTTTGGGGCAGAGTAGCAGTGTCTGCACATGCACATGCGATGTTGTATGCGCATGCGCATGGTGCCGTCCGGGCACGTGCGCCTTTGCGTCACAGTAGGGGGCCGGTGGGCCGGAGGGGGTCCTGGACAGCAGTCCCAGTGGGCCCCCGGGCCCCCCAGTGCGACCCTGTTGATAAATAACCCCCTTAGAGTAGATGCTGAAAGGCATTAAACTCAATGGGCATTTTGTTCTAAAGTTTTTTATCTCTCCAAATGCATTGAAGTGAATGGGCAATTTTTCACAATTCCCTTTTGCTGTGGTTTTGTGAAAAAAGTGGCAGATGCAGAATAACTATAACTTTGCTCTGTACCTTGTAGAAAATGCAAATTTGCAAAGCGCAGCAATGGGGGAAATAGGCCGGGCCTGCCGTTGTGCTGTTGAAAGAATGCAAATTTTTGGTAAACGGATCAGATACGCTCATCACTACAGGTAATAAGTAAACGGCCCTGTTACACCCTGAGTCACAGGGCTAACTAACTTACTAACTAATTAACTATCTGCTAACTAACTTGCAAGGTACAAGGAAAACCTCTACCCTACTGCCCCTTATGAATACAGCATACGTCCCAACATTTGAATAATGTAAAGAAGGACAAGCAGCACTAAGTGCAGTAAAATGTTTTGACCACATCCACTGTATGGCAACATGCCCTAATTACCATGCCCATTTTACAAAACTTGGCACGTTATGAACGTTTGAGCACATTACTGAGAGTTTTAGGGCCATGTTTTATGTGTTATAATGATTTTGCTTATGACGCTGAAATTGCCCTTTAAGCTGTGAGTCACAGTTCCCCCAATAGAATATCTTATCTTAAAGGGATACTGTCATGGGAAAATTTTTTTTTTTCAAAATGAATCAGTTAATAGTGCTGTTCCAGCTGAATTCTGCACTGAAATTCATTTCTCAAAAGAGCAAACAGATTTTTTTATATTCAATTTTGAAATCTGACATGGGGCTAGACATATTGTCAATTTCCCAGCTGTCCCAAGTCATGTGACTTGTGCTCTGATAAACTTCAATCACTCTTTACTGCTGTACTGCAAGTTAGAGTGATATTACCCCCCTCCCTTTTCCCCCCAGCAGCCAAACAAAAGAATAATGGGACGGTAACCAGATAACAGCTCCCTAACACAAGATAACAGCTGCCTGGTAGATCTAAGAACAACACTCAATAGTAAAAAACCCATGTCTCACTGAGACACATTCAGTTACATTGAGAAGGAAAAACAGCAGCCTGTCAGAAAGCATTTCTCTCCTAAAGTGCAGGCACAAGTCACATGACCAGGGGCAGCTGGGAAATTGACAAAATGTCTAGCCCCATGTCAGATTTCAAAATTGAATACAAAAAAATCTGTCTGCTCTTTTGAGAAATGGATGCCAGTGCAGAATTCTGCAGGAGTAGCACTATTAACTGCTGCGTTTTGCAAAAAAAACATGTTTTCCGATGACAGTATCCCTTTAAATAGTTACAATTGTTTCTTTCTTTATCTTATATTGTTACAAATGTATTGATGTGCAGCTGCTCAGTGTTTTGGACTCTCTGTCAAAAAGTATTTTATTTTAATTAAAGGGCATGTAAAGTCTAAAATAGAATAAGGCTAGAAATGCTTGAGTTCTGCATGGCTGGGAAGTAAGGCGGGGGCTCCCCCTGCTGTTCATACTGTAAGTATGATTGTTTCCCTGCTCGGCAGTTAGGCAGTTAGGCACCATCTGACAATTCCTATCCACAGCAGTAAATGAAGGGAGAATTTCACTGCATACAGTCAGGTTTCTTATAAAAATGGTTATTTTAATTAATGTATATTGGAGATAGGTTTCTTTTTCATTAAAGAAAGTAAAAATGGGATTTTGTTTTTTTGCCTTTACATGACCTTTAAGTTTCAGGAACTTCGTATCTTGTTCTGCCATCAGTGCAGGAGATCAAAGAAAAACATTTAAGTAAGATACCCTGAATTGCAAGCTGAGCTGTCAGAATTGGGACTATCTCACAGAAAATGGGACAGTTGGGAGGTATGATACACAACTGTTGAATGCAGACAGCAAGGCATTCTTGTGGGAGGCTGCAGGTCTCTGTGTCAAAATAACATAGTAACATAGTAAGTTAGGTTGAAAAAAGACAAACATCCATCAAGTTCCAACTTTTAACCTGCCTAACTGCTAGTTTATCCTAGAGGAAGGCAAAAAAAATCCCATCTGAAGCCTCTCCAATTTGCCTCAGAAGGAGGATTGTGCCCTCTTTTTGCACTTTGTGCCCTGTCTTCTACTTCATAAATGACCTTTATAACTTTTTTTAACTATAGCATTTAGTATTGGAACAGAAAAGCTCTCTACAAGATTCCTTCTTAAAGGTTATACAGATTACACTGTTGTTTTGTAACCAATTGTTTTCACTTGTGTCGATCGAACACATTTTTTGTTTGTAGAATAACTGCAACATGTTCAACAAAGGGCTACGGTTTTAATTACATTATATTTACCCACAAATTCACAGTTTTTAATTTTACCAAACTCACAAAGTAGTAAAATAGACAATTTCATTGCATGAATTACTGGGACACATTTAACTAAAAAATGCCAGAGGTGCAATAGAAACTTTAATCTTGATGCTAGCTTTTATTTTAACTTAAGATAAAGAAATGCATTAGCACAAAATCTCTGCCAGTTTCTTGGCTGCAGCAATATTTTTTCTTATCAGAGACAATCATAGGCGGATGCATTGAAGCAACACTCACAGGTTTTAATAGCACAGCATTTTTCAGTCTGTACAGATGAAATTGCTTTACCTAAGAGAGGCGCAAGATTGACACATGGTCTTCAGCTGATTAGAGAACATAGCCTTGTGAGCTATGAATATAAATGTGTGGCTTTTAAGACAATGCTGACAGTGACACTTGCCTTTCTTTGTTAGAAAACCAAGGGAAAAAAAGGAAGAAATGGAAATTACATTTTTCATTTTCATTTTGGCATCCTGTCTTGAAACTTTTAGGGTTCAAGGGAAGACCTTTGTCTTTGGGTGTGTACTGTCTTGATGATTTAGAAATAAAAGATAATAAAAATTAAGTATAACAAATGTTTTAAAGTATAATCCCTGGAGGGGGGGGGAAATTTTAGATTAATACAGGCCAGTTCTCCTGTTAAACTGGTCCGGGGGACTTCGGTGTGAACATCACAGAGTGAACTTCTATGCTTCTTCCTTCTTCTCTGTGGGTGATTATACACATAAGAATAAAAAGCCAAACTTAAAACCAAAAGGTGTTTTTTTGCATTCTACTGCACATGTGCTGGCATAGTGCAACAGATGAAAGAAGTAAGAAGAAAAGAAGATTACTTTGTGATGCTCAGTTTGAAGTTTTCTGGTTGGTACAGTTTTCCGCTAACAGGTAGTGATGGGCAAATTTCTCCCGTTTCGCTTCACCGTTTGCGTCAAATTTGACACCGGTGTTAAAGTCAATGGACATCCAAATAATTTTTGCAGGAGTTTAAGCAATTTATTCGCCGGCTGTAAAACGTGGAAATTCGCCGCAAGTTCACGCCTGCCGAAATTATTCGCTTATCACTACTAACAGGAGCACCAACACAGGACATTAGGTGAGCCAATAACTTTGAATATTGTGTACTTCGACTGGGAATAGTCCAAAATTGATTTGAATTTGAAAAAAAACGTAGAAATTCGAATATCAAAATTTATCATGTAGTGTCTCTTTAAAACTTCGACCATTTGCCATCTAAAGCCTGCTGAAGGGCTCTTTTAGCCTATGGGGGACCTCCTAGTACCTTTTTGGAGTCAATTGGTGGACTTTGAGAAATCAATGTTTTTTGGGGGAAAAACTTTGAATCGAATTTGATCGAATGCGCTGTTCCTTCGATCATACGATTAGAATTCGGCCAAATACGGACCTTTTTGACCCAAAGAATACTTCGACTTCACATCAGTTGGTCTTTTTGAAATTGAATTTCGAAGTTTTTTCAATTCGAAATTTGACCCTTGATAAATATGCCCCTTAGAGGCATATTTATGAACGGTTGAAATTTGAACTGAAAAACGTCGAAATTCGAATTCAAAAAGACCAACCGAAATTAATTCAAAGGTTTTTTTTGGTTGAATAGGGCCATATTCAGCTGAATTTGAATCGTACAAATCCAAGGAATAGTGCATTCGATCGAATTTGATTCAAAGTTTTTCACGAAAAAAAAAACTTTCATTTTTCAAAGTCCACCAATTGACTCCAAATAGGATCTAGGAGGTCCCCCATAGGCTAAATTCAAATTTTATAAAGACAGTACATGATAAATCCTCGCTGAATCATACCTTTACATTGTTTTCAATTCAGCTATATATCCCACTGAGGCTGAATCATGTGCAGCAGATAATATGGGACCTATTTATTATGCTGTGTAAAATGAAATATGACAAAAAAAAGCTGTTTCAAATAAATGGTAAATTTATCAAGGTGAGTATAATTAAACACCATGCGAACACCATATTTGTCATCGTTATTTTACATTGCTTCCGGCGGAAGTCACCTAAGAAAAACACGTAAAAATATTTTTACAGCGCAGCATGCTGATGTTTGGTGTATTATCCCGCTGTTTTTACACAGCATAATAAATATGCCCCTATGGCTTATTAGGAGTTTTCTATCTGAATTGTTATTAAAGCCATGGCACTGTACTAAATATTCCCTTTGGATTATTTGATAAACAGCAATAATCAAATTTAGCTCTTTATTCAATTGCCATTTAAAAGACACAATTGCATCTCACAAGTATTGGTAACAGTTCTGGCTTCCATTATAAGCCTATGCAAAGAGGTGATGTGACATCTCCTATCTGCCATATCTGCTGAATACATAAGTACTGTATTAAATTCAAAAGAAAGTGTAGCGTTACAGAGCTCTGCTTTAGAGATTTTTTTTTTAGATTCCCCAAAACTATTTTGCAAAAAGCCTCCTCTTCTTATTACTTTTCAGGCCTTCTCTTTCAATAGCTCAGAAAAAATGTGTAATAGACTGGAACTAATGCAGCTACACATGATAAATGTGATTTTCCTTATCGGCTTAGTTGCAGCCATCATTGCCAGAGGAGGAAGAAGAAGATAATTTCTTGCTCTTTATAAATCTGTATTGTATGTTGTTCTTTCGCTATTCGAGGCATATTCCTGAGGACATTTTTTACATTTGAAAAATACTCTTTCCAAATGTC
Source organism: Xenopus laevis (assembly GCF_017654675.1). Taxonomy (NCBI): domain Eukaryota; kingdom Metazoa; phylum Chordata; class Amphibia; order Anura; family Pipidae; genus Xenopus; species Xenopus laevis. The sequence continues at coordinate 17,371,954 of NC_054386.1, forward strand.
CTGCATATTTCATCCTTTTTATACAATCAGAGTGCAGGTTAAAAAGGATCAGATGGACTGTCATACAAGCTCTATGAGACCTAAATTTAGAAAACATTCAAACTTAAAGGGATACTGTCATGGGAAAAAAAAATTCAAAACACATCTGTTAATAGTGCTGCTTCAGCTGAATTCTGCGCTGAAATCCATTTCTCAAAAGAGCAAATTGTTTTATTTATATTTCATTTTGAAATCTGATATAGGGCTAGACAAATTGTCAGTTTCCCAGCTGCCCCAATCATGTGACGTGTGCTCTGATAAACTTCAGTGACTCTTTACTGATGTACTGCAAGTTGTAGCGATATCTCCCCCTTCCTTCCACCAGCATCCTAACAACAGAACAATGGGAAGGTAACCAGATGGCAGCTCCCTAACATAAGATAACATAAGAAGCACTCAGTACTAGAATCCAGGTCCCACTGAGACATATTCAGTTACATTGAGTAGGAGAAACAATAACCTGCCAGAAAGCAGTTACATCCTAAAGTGCTGGCTCTTTCTGAAAGCACATGACCAGGCAAAATGATCTGAAAAAAAATACACTTACTGGTTCAGGAATAATATTTTATTTTGTAGAGTGAATTATTTGTAGTGTAAACAGTATAATTTAGAAATACAAACTACATCATAAAACCATAACATAATCCCTTTAAACTGTTGTAGGAGGGAGCAAGGGTGAATTTATACATTACACAGAAGTGTTTGTTCATCTCCTCAAAATATGAATTTTAGGATACTCTCCCATACATGGGGGTAATACCGCACAGGTAGAAAAAATATTTTTCATACATCCTACTATATGTTCATTTAAACACTATGCATTATTTCCAATGTGCTGATTTGTTTTATAAAAGCCTCCTTTGCAGTATATAAAGTATTGTGCAGACCCTTGAGCAGTTCTTTCATGATACTGATTAACAAATCCTATAATTAAATAATAAATTCCATGTGATACAAATTCCATGTGATATATTTAATTAAAACTTTTAAATCACACTGTTTGCATAACAATCCACAATTTTTTTATATTATATTGGGGTAAGAGTGTACAGGTTAGGAACCTGTTATTCAAAATGCTCGGGACCTGGGGTTTTCCAGATAACGGATCTTTCTGCAGTTTTGATTTCCATACTTTAAGTTTACTAAAAAACTATTTAAATATCAATTAAACCCAAAAGAAGGATTCATTATATCTTAGTTGGGATCAAGTATAAGGTACTGTTTTTTTATTACATGGAAAATAAAAATGTTTTAAAATTCCAAGTTATTTGATGGGAATGGAGTCTATGAGGGACTATCTTCCAGTAATTTGGAGCTTTTTAGATAACAGTTTTCCATATAACTGATCCTATACCTGTATAATTCTTTGTAGGTAGCTTTGCTTCAGGTTGTTCAGCAATGTAGGATGACACCTGTGCATCTACATTTTTAAATTGTGTCAAAGATTTTCATATACAGGTATAGGATTCCTTATCCGGAAACCCGATATCCAGAAAGCTCCGAATTACAGAATGGCTGTCTCCCATAGACTCCATTTTATCCAAATAATCCAAATTTTTAAAAATGATTTCCTTTTTCTCTGTAATAATAAAACAGTAGCTTGTACTTGATCCAAACTAAGATATAATTAATCCTTATTGGAAGCAAAACAGCCTATTGGGTTCATTTAATGTTTAACTGAATTTCTAGTAGACTAAAGGCATGAAGACCCAAATTACAGAAAGATCCATTATCCGGAAAACCTCAGGTCCCGTGCATTCTGGATAACAGGTCCCATATCTGTAGTTTGAGATCAAAGTGATGACTGGCCATTGTAGGATATTAACATTGTTGTACTTGAACCACTGCAATGCTACTTTGCCCTTGTGTTTGAAAGAATTGATTTCCTGAAAGTTGAGTTTTCACCCAACTTTCAGTGTCTTAGCAGACAGAATTCTTGCTTTTTAGCAAATTTAAGTTATGCTTTCACATGCGATTTTTGATTAATGGATTTTTTTGTATCCCCTTCCACATAGTCCAGTGTTAAGCAGAGCTCTTACAGTGAAGAATATGGTAGCGTCATGGTATAAGGCTGCATCTGATGAGCAGGTATTGGTCATTTAATATAGTAGAAATAACAAATAGTACAGGAAAATAGAGTAAATGTGTTCCAGTTGCTAAAAACTGAAACTGAGATGAATGATCATCTTTCAGCTTGAAAGTTATCCCAAATACAAGGTCAGGTAGCAGTGAAGTTGCACAGATGAATGCCTTGCAATGACCCAGTAAAGCTTGGATCTCAGTCATACGGTATTTACTGTATAATATGTTGTACTCTTTGACTGTGATGGACAAATGATATACTACTAAACAGGTACATACTTAGCCCATAAAGTTTAAGGCTGTTATTACGGCAGAAGGTGGTTCTACAAATATATATTTAATACTTTTGCAAACAGTATAATATTTTTTAGATTCCAAATAATTTATTTAAATTGAAGAAATTACTAATTTAGCATTTCAGTGCTCTTAAAAGTGCCACAGAAAAAAAACTTTCAGTGTAGGATTTGTTATTCAATTAAATCAAAGAATTTTTTAAGAGTCTGGTCATTGTATATACTGTAGTTGAAGGCCATTTTTTTTTCAGCTGGCATTTATATATTTTGTGTGTGCACTGACAGGCGAGTATCAACGGATTTCAGCACCTAATTCAATTTCAGATTTTACCATAGAGCCAAATGCAGTTCAATGATAACACTTTTCTCACTGTTTATCACATAAAAACACTATTGAAATCTCTAAAAAAAAAAAAAACTGGAACTGAATTAGAAGAAAAGATTTTTCTCCTCAAATTGTGTCTTGCCCATAAGTTTTCACATGATATACCATAAAATAAAATGTTCTCATGCTTTTGCATCTGGCCCATAGATTTTTATCAACACAATCTGCTGAGCCCCTGCATGTCAGAGAACACACATTCACCACAAGCCCCACTTTTAATAATAATAATAATAATAATACATCCATATTTCCATCAAATCTTTGAATTATTTGTTCCATTAAGTGGCTTTAAAGAAAGCAACCCAACATGCTTAAGATGTATATCTGTGTGACACCCCCAAAAATAAACCTTAAAGTGGACCCATCACCCAGACATAAAAAGCTGTATAATAAAAGTCCTTTTCAAATTAATTATGAAATCCAATAATTTTTTTTAATATTAAAGCATTCATAGCTATTGTAAACTCATTTATATATCAGCTGTCAATCAAATATTGCCTGCCCCTCCACTATGCCTTGGGCATAGAGGCCGGGCAAGCAATTACTTTCACTTTCCATTCAGCACTTCCTAGATGTCACTGCTCTCCCCACATTCCCCCGTTATCTTCACCATTTAATTGTGTAGCCAGGACATGGGGGTGGACATGGGGTCCCCCATTCTGGTGCACAAACAAGATTCTTAGATGATGCAAGACTTGCCTTAATAACAGTGTCCACAAAATGGCTCCTGACTGATGGATACAAGATTCAAATAATTTATACAATGTAATTAAAGTTCATTTTGCTTGACTAAAATGATATAATAGGATTTGGAATAATTTTTTTGGGTGACAGGTCCCCTTTCAGGGGCGTAACTACAGAGGAAGCAGACCCTGCGGCTGCAGGGGGGCCCAGGAGGTATAGAGGCCCCATGAGGCCCTAATTCATATACAATTTCAATAAATATTGGTAAAACAGGTCAATCGCTAGACATTTGGGGGCCTGAAAAATAATTTGCTGTGGGGCCCAGTAATATCTAGTTACGCCACTGTCCCCTTTAATTACCAAACTCCTAATGCAGAAAATATGGCAAAGCTTGTTTCAGTGATCTTCAGATTTTGAACAAATTATAGAACATCCCATCTGGACTTACCCTGCTGGGATAATTAGGCTTGCAGTGCCCTATGTGAATCTAATTAAACAAGTGTAATGCGTCATTACAATGTTCTTGTAATTTTTTAATATAGGCCAAATCTATTAACATTATTCACACACATCTGAAAACAGTCTCAAAACTCAAAGCTCTGACCTATATAAACAGTCAGATACATTTTCTATGACACAGAAAAAAAGATATTCTTAGTTCAGAGTCTTTAGCTAATTTGAAAATCTTTTCAATCTAAACTGCAGTTTGCAACAATGACACCTTTCAAATTACATACTACACAATGTGTTTGCTTAAACAATAAAAAACCTATTAAAATATGTTAAAACAATTAAAGCTACAATGTAAGTTCAGATTGCTGCTTCTCTAAGTAATAATGAAGTTTAATTCCATGTGTTTACCATAACAATGTATACATACTGTACATACATAAGGTAAGTCTGACAAACAATTCCATGATTTGGACAAATTCTTGGAAGTGGGTTGGAGATCTATATAGTATTACTATGCAGAGCTGGAAAATGCAGCCATAATAATGCCTACAGTATATAAAGCAATCCCAGATCCCAAAGAGAAAAGGGATTACAGTCTAGGGGCAAATTCACTAAAGGATGAATTTTCGCCAGCAACCGCTTCACCACACTACACCACACACAGGTGCAAAAAGAAAAGTCGCCAGCGTTTCTTACAACTATGCATTTCCGGCATAAAGGATATGATGTCACTGACATAAGATTGAGGAAGATGTAGCTTCGTTTTATCAGTTTGCCTGGTCTGAGGTGGTGAAGTGAACTCTGGCGAAAGAGGTAATGTTTAGTAAAATTCGTATCTTACTAAATTTGCAGAGTAACGACCTTCGCCAGAGCAAAAAGTCGCCTGCCGATAGGGTGCGAACCAAACGCTAGCGACAGTCTTGTTTGCTTGCAAATTGTCCTTTACGTATGTGAATTTTCGCTAGTGTCAGCCACTTTGCCCTTTAGTAAATCTGCCTCTTGGTGTGCTGTAAAGCCCTTTTGTTTTGGACCTGGCTATAAGCTACTCAGGTGCCACCAGGTCTTACTGCATTAAAATACAGAGACACCTGCCAGGCTAGTGAGAAAGCCAAATGTAAAACTCAGAGAAGGAGCCAATAAGGACAGACATAGGTGTTGTCAGATTGACTAGGTCTGACCCAAATAAACTATGGAATTATATACTCGTAACCAGAACAAGTGTGGTAATAATCAGGGTCAAGGTAAAGGACAAGGGCAGAGCAGAAATCAGAATACAGTATGATTCAGGAAAAACAAATCAGAGCACTCTTCTACAAACAAACTTGAGCTACAGTGGGCAGTGAATAAACTCAGGGCTGGGTATTACAGTATGTAGGGAGACTGATGGTAAACTCAGAGCTACCATGGCCAGAATAATAACATTAAGTCAACCATTACTACCTGAAAAATTGAAAGCTCAACTCTAACAAATTTTGATAACATAATACATAAATGCAGGGTCTAATGACTTGGATGCTTGCACACCATATCTCATCTAATTTAATATTGTACAGTATATTTAGAAGTGCGTATTTCTGCATCCTTGCAAATTTGATAAATTTGCAAGGATTTGAGATTTGATAAATCGGTTGAACTACTGTAATTTAGATATATAGTACTATGAATATCAAGGAATTAATATATTATGCTTTGTACATTATGTATTATATATTTATTATTATAGAAATTAAATCTAGTGTAGAATTACTGGTGAGTTTTTGGAAAAAGACAAATAATTGTGGAAATCTGGAATGGGATATGTTGTTAGTACATCTCCTTAATAACATGAGACAAATGTTTGTTTTTTATGCTTTTGATGATTGTGTGGAAGACGTGAAACAAGCCAGGTCATTGTACAACCTCACTGCCCTCACCGTAAAGAACCACTACCTACGCTGCTTCAAATGAAAACTCAGTTCTTCAAGTCTAAATGAGTGGCCTATTGTATGGTGAAAAAAAGATCCCCTGCTATCTGTCTATAATGTCCTTTAAAGGAACAGATACACCAAAAACGTGTTTTAAAGGAATAACAATATAATATCAAGTGCTGTACTGGTAAAACTGGTGTGCTTGCTTCAGAAGCACAGGATACACAGTAGATAACAGGTTAGTTCTGAAGAATCCCATTGTATACTACAGCACTTATCTGTTATCTGCTGTGTATCCTGTGCTTGAATGGCTGCCCCCATGGCTACAAAGCAGTTTGTTTATATAAACTATAGTTGTGCTTCTGAAGCAAGCACACCAGTTTTACCAGTTTCTTTTCTCCTTTTTCAGCTTTGAATGGCTGCCCTAAACATCATCCAATCTCTGATGAGCTTACTGTGTAGGACAGTATACAACAGCCAGCATAAGGGTGGCTAACTGTGAAATATGTTAAATCCCTACATAGTCACCTTTACTTTAAAAACTTTTTATTAGGTCCATCAATAAAGTTGAATCTCATGAAAACAAAATAAATGTTTAAATACAAAATATAATCAAAATATAATCAATTGAAAAATCTTCCCTGTTTCTGAAATAATGTTATTTTTTGGTATTCTCCTCTTACCAACCTGTCTCTCCATGAGTAGGATTCAGAGTTAGATTTTGATTGACAGTTAGGTCAAATACATTGGTGTGCTTCCTACGCCTAGACATTAAATTAGAGCTAACTGCTTCAGCATAACTGACTCTTGACACAAAGCATCATGAATAGATGACAGTATTAAGCTATAGAATAAATTGCTGAGAGGAGAGAAACCAAAGAGCAAGTTGATTATTACAGAAAAAGTATATCATTTTACATTATGTAGTGTATTTTGAAAATTACTTATTTCCGTAACATGAAGCTTCTACTGAAATTTAATTTTCACAATAGTTTTTCTTTAAGTGTGACACTAACCTTTCCTGTTTCTAAGGGCCTGCTCTTGCTGCTTCCAGCAAAACATGAGTGATTTTAGGTTGGCCTTAGCTATAGAACTTCCGCAAAGCCTTTCCAAACTTACATACAATCTTCACAAATCAATGGTAATCTGAGCATTAGTGGTTAAAATGTGTTTTTATTTGCTTTATGCTGGCACTTAAACTCAAACAAACTCTAAATCAAAAGTAACAAATCTTTTTGATAGATGGTTCACAGAATACTCATGTCACTAATGATATGGGCACAGGCAAGGTGGCAGTTATAGTTAGGAGATGTAATCAAAGTACAAGTAGCTCACTGTGGTGAGTATATTTCTATCCCTAAGCTAACCAGCCTGGGTCTTTACACTGGCAATTGGACTCCTAGTATACTAATTATTATCTTCATTGGAGCCTCTATCTACTCTAAGCCACCCTAAGCTTATATCTCACTCTTAGGGGTAAATTCACTAAAGGGCGAATTTTTGCCAGCAATCGCTTTGCCACACACCGCGACACTTCGCCAGCTCTGCTGAACTGCTGCTATAAGCATATAAAATATAAGGACATTAGCGATTATTTCAAAAGAAAAACAGATATTGCTTAAAGGGTACTTATAGCATAAAATTACACAATGGACTAAAGCATGCTAATAAATATGAAATAGAAGTATTTTCATACCTTTTTGGATCAAATATAGATTAAAAAGTCAGAAAACAGAACTCAACACATCGCAACACTTCGCCAGGCGTAGATTCGCCAGGACAACGCTAGTTCACTAAAATCCGAAGTTGCATACAGGGCGCCGAACGCTGGCGAAGTTGCGCTAGCGTTACTGCGGCAAGCGAAACAAAGTTGCCTAATTTGCATACGGCAGGAAGTTAAAGTTGAATAGACTAAATGTTGCAGAAAATACATTACACTACACAAGCCCAGGGAACCTTAATAAAATAAAATAGAGTTGTTATATAGGCCTACACATGAGCCCGGTGTATAGTTTATGTGCCATATGTTAGGAAATGTAGGAGGAAAAATTTACGATCTTTTGCAGCCTATCACCCTGAAAAATGAAAAGTTGCCAGCATTTAACAGAGGACTTTTTTTTTTTTCAACTATTTTTTGAGGAACTCCTATCTACTCTATTGCACTTCGCCTGGTCTGAGGTGATGAAGGCAAGTCTGGCGCAAGAGATAACATACAGTAAAATCTGAATCTTAGTGAATTTGCGTAGTTATGTCCATTCGACAGAGTGCAACTTCGCCAGGCGTTAGGGAGCGAATTACACCAGCTACCATTAGTAAATCGGCAAAGTAACAAAATGACGTCACGCTGACAAATCTTCGCTAGTGTTAGTCACTTCACCCTTTAGTAAATCTGCCCCTGAATTCCTTAGATGCCGCCGGCATTTCCAAAGCTAGAGGCTAGACCACATCCACTTAAGCTGGACTGTGTGGCAGACATGGGAGGTGCTTTTACTGATGTCATTTTGGCACCCTGACTTTCTTCATTATTTCTTGTGTCCCAATCTCCACTCCACTGCTTACTCTGATGATCACTTCCCACTGCGTTCACCTATTACCTCTCTGCTGTCAATCCCGATCACGTCCATATGTATTTCCCCCATTGTGTCCCCTCTGCTTTCTCCACATTCCTCCCACTGCCTTTCCTGATCAGCTCCCTGATGCCTTCATCCCAGTGCCGGGCCATGCTGGGCAGGCGCCCTAGGCAGGCCCAGCAGTCGCGAGCCTGTGCACATGCGAGAATATGCGCTCGAGTGCACATGCGCAAATTCCTGCTCACGCGCATGCGTGAATTCCTGCCCGCGCGCATGCGCAGAATTGCTAGGAAGCGCAAAGAGAAAAGAAGGGAACCGGACTTTGGGTAGGAGACAGGTACATGCCTGGCGCCCTCCCAGCTTTGCGCCCTAGGCACGTGCCTACTCTGCCTACCCCTAGTTCCAGCCCTGCTTCACCCAACACCTCTGTGCTACCTTTCCCGATTGTGTCTCCTTACTTTTCCAAATCGCTTCCCTGCTGTCTTTTCTAATCTCTTCATACCTGCTTCCCCTATGGACTCTCCATTGCCTTCACCCAACACCTCTCTGCTTCCTTTCTCCAAACTCATCCTACCGTCTTCCCTGGTCAGCTTCCTGCTGCCTTTACTCAACAACTCTCTTGCAGTCTTTAACCAATGAAGTCCCAGTTGCTTTCCCCTATCTCCTCAGGCTTCCTTCTTCTTCCCTAGTGCTTAAAATAAATACATAAATAAAATGCAGTTTTATTAATGTAGGAGAGCTGTGTACATTGTCTCTCCTCTGTATTGATTCTGTGCAAGCAGGGGGAGGAGCCCCACCGTCTGTGAGCTGACAGGAAGGAAGAGGGAAAGAGGAAGGGCTACAGGGAGATAGAAGCAGCAGAGTACAAACAAAGTTTGCACACTCTCAGAGTTTCTGTATGGGAAAGTTGTTAGGGAACCCCAGTGGCAGAAAAACACGCTCTCTTCAGGGTGCGGAAGGAAAGGGAGTCCTTGTCAGGGCTCTGAAGAGCAAAGCATGCTCTTCTCAGGACACGGAAAGGGAGTCCTTCTCAGGACTTTGAAGCAACTGCCACATAAGTGGGGATTCCCTTCAGCAGTTCAGAGATCATCAGTTGTGTTATTTGAGTGAAGTTGCTCCTGGCTGGCAGGCTACCTGTATCACTGTAATTTAAATGTATATTGTCCTGCCAAATAAATCCATCAACCGTTCCACTGTATGTGTATTGCAGATCAGAGAAGTTCCCAAGGATGGGTATTACAATTCAGCCTGTCCTGACCTTGGGTGGAGGCATGCCATGATAAAGTGTATGACGAAACGCATGTGACGTGTCGGATGTCCAGGTAAGAACTACATTTATCCGACTGTCAGTTCTAAGGGCTTTTGCTAGTGAAACTAGAACTCCTACAGGCTACTGTACAATAAAAATATAATAATAAGAATGGGTGCCAGGAGGTTCTTGCAGTGAAAATAAAGTTTAGTTGTCAGAGACAAATGATTCACAGGCTTATTTACATACAATGAGTCACATGCAGAATATACATAAGCAGACTAGGACAGTTTGATGAGACAGCTGATGTGACTCCCCTGCAGATGTAGTCAAGTAGTGAGACAGACCTCCAGGCAAATATACCCCAAAAGTGGTGCAGATCCCACTCAATGGAGTGGTCAGGGAGAAGAATCTAAGCCTGACACCCTTTACTGTAGGCAAATCTAGGAGCCTAGGGAAGCTACTCCCTGCTACACCTCCTTGATGAAGAACAAAGCTGCTCTTTCTCTCTCGCCTCACTATCTTACTCTCCTAGAAAGTACTATTACAGATACTGTCTCTAGCTAGCCTCGTTCATGGGGTCCCTGCTCCCTGACTTAAACACAAGAGGTACTGGTCCCTCTAGGGCAAAAGGGCTTTACTGGGCCTTGATGTACCCTGGTGTAGTGGGAACATCCAAATGGTTAGGACACCAGGAGCCAAAGAGGAAGATCCACCCTTTCCAAGCACGATATTAAAGTGTGGCAGGAAGTGGTCATTCCACCTCTTGGCCAATAACTGGGATAGGTAAAAGAAAACTAGATACATGCGCAACTGCCCAGCAACTAGGGATTTAAAGCCATAGGGGCACATTAACCCTATGGGTCCTTACACACTCAATCCTCATTTCAGCCTAGACACATGAGAGACAACATCTCTCTGCAGCTCAGACAAAATGAGCAGTTTAGCAGTTAAAATGCTTTCAATTGCTTTGTTTTTTTTTTCCTGCATCATTACATACTGTGGGGAAAAAAGAATAATATAACTGAAGATGAGTATTATATGAAATGTCCCCTTTAAGTTTTCATGAAAATATATCTATACTGCTGTAATAGAGTAGAAAAATGTGGCAAGTAACATTTACACAAAAGACAAATTATCCTCTGTTTGGATGCTCAAATATTTCCCAGCTGACTTAGACATCTGTAACAGAGCCATTAAGAACATCATTTTTATTTATAATACATGATGAGCAGGAAATAAAATGAATAAAGGTTAACAAGGGACAGAGGGATGCATTCACCAAAACAGACATATTGAAAGCTGAGGAGTGCATATTATAAATAATGCAACAGCAAACCTCATAGCAAAAATGTTTTTTCTCAACCCTTTATTTGTCTACCTCCATTACAAAAAAAAGAAAGCTTATATCCACCATTTGTTCTTGATTTTTCACATTCAGGCTCACAACTGGAAGCTACTGCTTGTTATGTATACAATTTATTTTGGCCGCTTTACTTTAGTATTTTAGTGCAACAGAGGCCATATTTCAAATGTCAGTAACTAATGCATAAAGCTGTACTCACACACCATACTGTATGTAAATAGCATTTGCATTGGAATTTACAGCACTGATATTTAACTGTGTAGATCGAATAGTGATGTCAAATTCTTTAACCTGCTTTTGAACCCCAGTGACTAGGTGACTTACATGCTTGACCACAGTCAAACAACTGAAGAAAAATGTGTTGCATGAGAGGAAAGTATGAGAGTGTATGAAGCTGGTGTGATCTAAGGGGTGTAAAGGCCATTCTTTAAAAAAATCATATTGGCGCTGTTACACAGACAGAATCAAGAGGAAGAAAGGTAACCTATATGTTACCTGTGCTGTTTCCATTCAGGTCAGCCAGAATGTCTTTTCCAGGGTATTTCTTGCACATTCTGCCTTTCCCCAGTACTAGTTTCTTCCTCAGGCCACACCACCTAATACAGATGGCCATTGTACCAGACACAAAGTTGATAACAATTGAAAAGATGTGGTTGCTTGTGAGAAAGGAGGTGAGCTCAATCTAGATCAATCGCAGATCTAGGGCCCACTCTATATCACTCACAGCAGAACACAGAGGGACAAATTCACTTAACGCCGAAGCGCCTAACGCTAGCGTGAATTCGCCATCGTTGGGCATTTTCGTTAATTCGCAGATTCACTAACAAATGCTGGCGTAAATTCACTAGTGTTACTTCTCACCCTTACGCCTGGCGAATTTGCGCAACGGACATAACTACGCAAATTCACTAACGTGCGAATGATTCTGAATGCTACCTTTTACGCCAGACTTCCTTCGCCACCTCAGACCAGACGAAGCGCAATAGATTAGATAGGGATTGCTTCAAAAAAAGTTGGCGTTTTTTTCATTTTTTATGGGTGATAGGCTGAAAAAGATCAAAAAATTTTTTGGGGCTACCCTCCTTCCCTCCCTACATTTCCTAACTCATGGCAACTTAACTATACAGTGGGCACATGTGTAGGGCAAAATAAAAATGTTATTTGATGTTTTGAAGGTTTCCCAGGCTTGCGTAGTGCTGCTACGAATACTTCCATTGAAAATTGAATTTGGCGCCGTATGCAAATTAACTATCGCTAGCGTAGTAGGCAAATTAACGCCAGCACAACTACGATTCTTAGTGAATGTCCCACAGACACTTTTGAGTACTAATGGGTGGGAAATATTTCAAGGAAAACTGTACACCCAAACAATGTAGGTCTCTATAAAAATATACTGCATATAACATTGTCTTAAAAATATACTTTTTTGTGCCATTGGGTAATCCAAAATAGAAGATATTCATTTTAAGGAATAAGGGCTGCCCTGGGATCCTACGATTCATGGTGCACACAAACCAAACCAAAACAAACCATACACGTTAGCAGGTCCGGACTGGGAATTAAAATAGGCCCTGGCATTTCAGTTACACAGAGGCCCAATCAGCCCACATAGAGGCCAAAACAGCTCCCACCAGCCCACTAAATACTGACTTTCTATGGGACCTTATAGCAGCCCCTCTGGCATTTGCCAGAACCCACAGATTGCCAGTCCGGGCCTGCGTTAGGTCACATGAGCTAATTAATGGACAAAGTTCTGTCTTTATTCCCACACTTCTTCCTGTTACAGTTAATGCTGCTTTATTTTTATCCAGGAGGCAGCACAATGGATATCATAAAATGGGGTTTATGGTAAAAAAGGGAAATATTTACTGATATCTATATTCCCGTTTTGTAAGATTCTTTAATAAGCCACTTTATAAGATAAAAGCTATCTGTTGGTTAAATAGCCATTATTGATATATATCTTATACATATAATATAAATGGAATCTTATTCATCTTCTAGTATGTGCATTAGTGAATATCAGAGTAGTTTAATTATAGAAGAATATATTTTCCCAAAAGTAAGTCGTGATGGGGGGGCATTAATAGTGGAGAGAGCAGTATTATCCTTTCTACACTAAAAGCTGAATTTACAGCAGAACCGTTGGCCACTTACCTTGTCTACCTTCCTAACTACTCCTAGTTCTGGCCCTCCTGTAACTGAGGTGGACAGAAGCGATGGCACATCAGTGAGATGATAGTGGATCTGTGAGTTAGAGTTGCCAAGCAGGTGGGGGGTGCCTATAATGAGCAGATAAGTGGTGCTCAATAGTACTATTCACCTCAATTAGAGAAAGACTGGGTGATTTGTATAAAGTAAGAGGAAGCTGAAGCTTTAACCACTAAATATTCTGTCAATTGTTTCATCCACACCCTAAGCAGCCTGTCAAGAGATGGCATTTACAGTCCAGACAGACCAACTGAGATTAGGTTGGTTTTAAGAAAGGAACATTATGTTTAAACTACCTCCTCGGGAAACCATATACTGTATGCACTCGTTGTTTAAAGCAGTACATTACAAAATCTTATTACAGGGTAATATGATTTTCATTTGAAGCTGTAAGAAATAAAAATGTCTTTAAATGGAAGCAATTCTTTTATATCAGTAGCATCCTATTCCGTTTTACACCAAAAAAAAAAACTACATTTCTAGTGTACTGAAATTATGTCTTCAATTAATCACAGTAAAAAGAATCTAGGGAAATATCTGCAGCGTTAATCACTAGGAGCAAGCTAAAAAAGGAAGGAAAGAGTGCATGTTCTAATCTGTATGAAACTGTATTGAAGTATACTCTCAAAACCGTCCAATTATCAGACATTATTGTACCTTAACTTTTTTAAAACCCTTGATGTCTGAAAAATAGTTTATCATCATAGATGTAAAGAGGACGCTGTATTAGTACCAATGCAATGAAAGTAAATTTCAAAGTCATGAGGCTGAAGTCACTTGCCTCAGTAGCTTCAGATTTTATTGAACAGCAGTAAAGTCACTGTGAGATGTTAGAACTGGGAATCAAAGACTCATCGTAACAATGTCATTGGATATTACAATTTTGAAATACAGCAGCGATGATTTAGCTTGATATGATTCTTTTGAAAGATACCAAACAGAGTTTAAATGTAACACTTAAATTAAACCTAATAGTTGTTATTGGGGATAAACTAGATATTGTTGTGGCACGTTAAAATGCCACATTGACAGAAATCTGCCCAAAAAGGCAAATGAGTCACAGTAAAGTCATAAAGGATGTAAAGATGCTGATAAAATCTTGAACAGAAATGGTTATTTTTCTATGAAGGGTTTGGTTTTTTGCAATATGAAACAGTGTAGAAAAAAATGTGCTGTGATAACAAAAGGGCAATAATGATGCAAAATATTATCAGTAGTGATTTATTTATTTATTTATTTATTTATTTATGGTGCAGATATTTCTTCTTTCAAGGTTTCAAACCATGGTGAGGTTTAATATCCCACTTGATATTCTAATTTTGCATTGAAATAGCAGAAACATTTTGAGTGTCTGTCCCCAGCTAGATCTATACCTTGTAGTGAATATACTAGACCATGAATGGAGGTAGAAGTACCACAGCCTTTTTAATATGAGTTTGGCGTGCTATCCATTTTCTGATTATTTTTATAATATGAGTCATCAAGCGAAATAAGATTATTATATAGTGAATAAAGTACCCCCTCTTGTAAAATATAAGGATATTATAAGTTACCGAGGAGTTTCATGACCATATAAAAACACGAGGCCGAAGGCCGAGTGTTTTTATACAGGTCATGGAACTCCGAGGTAACTTATAATATCCTCATATTTTACAACTGGGGGTACTTTATTAATTATAATACACAAATTTTAGTGGCTCATGTGACAGAAATTACATCACTACTCACCGTTTATAACTGATGACATCACTACTCACCGTTTATAAGGATATAATTTACAAGATATTCATGGCTTTTGTGTATTATATACATATAATTAATTTACTTCCAGTAGCTTTTAAGGTGTCTTTTATGACCAGACAGAATAGGCTCAATCTCTGAATGCTGCTAATGGCAATGATAGATGGGGTGCTTTGTCAGGGCACAAAAATTCTTTACTGCAGCGGCTTTTAGTTGCTGTTTGTTTGTGGGCTTTTCTGTTCCAAGTTTAGTCTTCAACAAGTGAAATGCAGCTCAATTGAGTTCAGATCAGGTGACTGGCTTGGCCATTCAAGAATATTCCACTTCTTTGCTTAAATGCCTGGGTTGCTTTGGCTGTATGTTTTGGGTCATTGTCCATCTGTAGGTTATATATAGAGAAAAATGTTCAGTGTCAACGCATTAAGCAGTGATGTTGGGGTTAGCTTACCCAAACAGACAGGGGATCCGGGGTGCACAAACCCCGAACTTTCAGCTCAGGAAGGCAATATAACAAATAATAAGTGATGAATGGGCTGGCACAAACTGGATCACACTCCAAAAATAGATGTAGTAAAAAAGTATTTTATTGAAACGCGATTTTGTGCCATAGTCATAGGCTGTCCATCTGTATTATGAAATGCATCCCAATCAATTTGACTGCATTCAGATGGATTTGAGGTGTCTCTGAACACCTCAGAATTCATTCGGCTGCTTCTGTCCTGTGTCACATCATGGATAAACACTATTGTCCCAGTGCCACTGGCATCCATTCATGCCCAAGCCTCCACCATTGCCTCCACCATGTTTTATAGATGATGTGGTATGCTTTGGATCATGAGCTGTTCCACACCTTCTCCATACTTTTTTCTTGCCATCATTATGGTAGAGGTTGATCTTGGTTTCATCTGTCCAAAAAATGTTTAAGCAAAGTCCAATCTAGCCTCTCTATCCTTGATGCTTATGAGTGGCTTGCACCTTGCAGTGCGCCCTCTGTATTTATGTTCATGCAGTCTTCTCTTATAGTAGACTTGGATATCGATAAGCCTGGAGAGTGCTGTTCACTTATTTGGCTGTTGTGAAGGGGTTTCTCTTCACCATGGAAATGATTCTGTGATCATCCATCACCGTTGTCTTCCATGGACATTCAGGTCTTTTTGCATTGCTGAATTCAACAGTGTTTTCTTTCTTTCTTGGGATGTACCAAAGTGTCGATTTTGCCACTCCTAATATTGTACTAATTTCTCGGATGGGTTTTTTCTGTTTCTGCAGCTTAAGGATGACTTATTTCACCTGCATGGAGAGATTTTTTGACTGCATGTTTGATCGCAGCAAAATCGTCCACATACAAGCCCCACCCCCCCCCAAATCAACTCCAGGGCTTTTATCTGCTTCATTGATAATGACATAATGAAGGAATTGTCCACACCTGCCCATGAAATAGCCTTTGATTCAATTGTCCAATTGCTTTTGTGCGATTGAAATGAAGTGATTTCAACTGCATCTGAGTTGTTTTATTTAAAATTAATTGTGGTAATGTACAGAACCAAATTTTTAAAAAGTTGTCTCTGTCCAAAGATTTATGGGCCTAACTGTATGCTTTCTGAAATATTAAAGCTGTTCCCAGTAAACTAACAAATTTAAAGATTAAAGCAAATACATTGTAATATTCATGAGTTAATTTTCATTTTGATAGCTTTTTGTTTAACTACCTGTAAAACACACATGTTTTATATGCAGCACTCATAACCAACGATCGTCTTCTAGGTGATTAGATTTACAGACTGTTTATAAGAAAAACAATTCAGCCACGTAAATTCTGTTTTAGACTGAAAGCACATCTCCACTTTAAGCTTGAGTAACTTTGAAAAAGGAGGTAAGTGTTTCATGCCAATATTTTTTCTAGGTTTAGTTCTGTAATTTTAACTAAAGTCTGCATAATGAAGTTTATGAATTTAATTTAATGCTGCTGTACACTGCAAGAAAATAAAAATAATTACTTTAGAGAAAAATTGGATAGAGGACTACCTTCCTAACTGAACATCTCATAAGCAGCCACATTATAAAGGACACTGTAGGAGGAATTAGTTGCAGTCCCAAAAGTGCTAACTCAAAATATTTGATGATATTCCTATTGAATTCACTGCATTAAAGGCCTATCATGCAAAATAAATTAGCTTATTTCAGTTTCAAAGAGATTCTTTGAAAAGCTATTGCTTGGCAATTCAGCTGTTGCAATCAAGCACATTATAAAGTGGCATTTTAAACTGATATAAATAGTATAGAGCACTTCCACAGTGACATTTTCAGTGACTTTTAGTGAACACATTTACTCAGAGGAACAGTAATAAAGACTGCTAAAGTTTAGAGGCTAAGGTAATGTTGCCAGAACAATTGTGAAAGAAGACATGTTGGAAAATATCTCACCACACCCAGCAAGTAGGCTTTCTAAACCACAGCTGTATTGTGTATAAAGTTCAGTGATCTGTTCTTAGTAAAAGTTCTTAATAAAATTATTTCTAAATAAAGTTCTTTCAAGTTTGTATTATATATCTTGTTTTATATATTTATGTTAGTATCAGTATTTTACAAGATTTGTTTTGCAGCACTGATACATTTTATTCCGACCTTAACTTATTGAAGAACAATGTCAAATAAACATAACCATGCTAAATAAATAGTGATGGGCGAATTTCCACGATTCGCCGCCGGCGAATGAATTCACGAATCTGCCAGGAAAATTCGCTGGCAAAAATGGATGCCGGCACCGTTTCACAAGTTTATCGATGTTTCATGAATTTTGCGTGAAATTCGCTAATTTTTCAGCGAAACGCCCCTCACTATAAATGAACATACAAAAAAAGAGTGCTAAAACTATAATAACGATTTTTTTTATATCACAGTCATTTTTGCTGCTTTAGTTTAAGACGGGGTACACAGATTTTAGATTTTAGCAAATCAAAAGAGGACTGCTTGGGTGGCTCAGCTGATGCCCTCTTTTACAAGAAGAGAATGTTAATGAAAGCAATAGATATATAAATATACTGTATATAGAACATAAAAAGGTTAAATATATTTTGATGATATATCACTATGTTTTTTAAAGACAAAAAAGCAAGAATGATTAATATACAGACCATTGGTAGGAATTATTTTTTTAATTATATTTAGGGAAATCTTATCAGGAAAATAAAACAGTGAAACATGGTTCTCTTTAAGTGCTGCTAGTTAAAAAATGTAATAAAAATCTGATTTGTTTTATACTAAAATGTTACATATTCAAACTATAATTTAAACATTTAAAAGGTCCAAGCCATTAGGAAATTAAGGTTTTGGGCAAAAATGTAATTGTGAGGAAAGATGTAACCTCATTACCCCTTTGCCTGTTTCAACTGCTGTTGAGTACTATTTAGGAACACTTTAGAATTATGGATTCATAATTACTTGTCATTGTGAGCGCTACAGGCAGAGAATTAATAAATGGCTGATTGGCAGTGTAAAGTATTTCTATTATATTCCGTTTCTGTGTTCTAATGCCTTAGTCCTACGGTCCATACATGCATGAAATTGTGCTCCAACATCATCAGTTTCTACTTGTTATGAAACTATTTCTATGTGGTATTTATTTGATGTGATTAGACAAATAATTAAGAAGGAACTCATCCACTGACCCATCACTTTCAGCCCTCCCACTGAACCCTATGCTTGCATACTTTTATGAAAGACCAGGAGCCAGAAATGGTATAAAATGGCCACAGCACTTATTCACATCATATCAAATAAATAGGACCATGCCAGCCACACCCCAAGGCAATATTTGAAGCCAGAATTCCATAAGAGATCAATACTATGCTCTGCTGTTCCTCTCTTGAGATCAGCACTGTGTCATTATATCCACCAATGAGTATTAGGCTGCCTCTACCAGAGAGGATGGCCCCAAAATCTCCTACCAGCAGGAGCTGCATCTCCCCCCATGAGAGAAATTTAGCAGCCCTGCTGCCGCTCCTAAATCTGCAGTGTCTCGATAATAGGAAATCCAAAAAGGCTGTCACCTAGCACAAGCAGTAGTAGTGTCTATATTAATCAACCCACTGTGTAGTCACAGGACAGAACCTCCTTTCTCCCTCTTCAAACTGTACCTGTGCAGTACTCTGACAAGGTCCTTCCATTGCTGTGACAAATAAAACTTAATATACATTATCATGTAGCTACTGTTTTGATCCAGAGGAAGGCAAAAAACCTGCCTGAAGCCAGTGCCAATTAAGCCTCAAGTAGGAGAAAATTCCTTCCTGACCCTAGGAATGAATGTTACCATGCAGACTCTCACATTTATACTGTATAACAGCACCGAGACCACAATATAACAGTGCATACAGGAAACCATCCACATTTGGTTATTAATAGATAATATGAGAACATAAAGAAGAGACACTCCTGACATTTCACAAAATATGCAAAAAGAGGGAAGGTTGGGTGAGATCTTTCTACCTAGAAAAAAAACCTGCATATGTTAAGACTGGTGAATAACAACATTCAGGTATATTTGACCAGCTATGTCCAATTTTTAGAACTACAGTGGTTATATTTTATTTCTAGAGGGATAACATAATTGCAGCAATATCTTTTACAGTCACGTGCTCTGGAAATAGACTAAACCTTGATTTTACTTGATTATAAAGTGTGCAATGAGAAAACAGCACTAAAACATTTTATAAAAAGCCTTGGTATGCTGGAGTAGTATTGACTGTATACGACTGTAGAACATTTAAGGAAACATCTTTCTGGAGCAAAATATCTGTAAAGGTAAGCCTCTCATTTATGTTTCCTACAGTTTTTATTTTTATCATTTTCTTTTTCTTACTAGGTCTCTGTAATGAATATTGGAACTTGTCATACAAGGGAGAAGTTGTTAGAAGAAGTTCAAACAGTGAGCAAAATTATGAAAGTTATATTGTTTGTTTGATCTCTGAGCAAGTGACTACATGTTGTGTCATTAAATAATGAGGAAAATCTCAACAATGGCAGGTTTTAGAACATTTATTTGGTAGGCTTTAATAACAAAAGGTCTAAAAGGACATTGATAGTAGCTACAGGATATGTTTCCCTTGGCAATAAGTAACAACATTTTGTTCTCACCTTCTCAGCCAGGACATATTGAATACCAAGTTTTTGACCAAACAAACAAAGGAGTCATGTAAAATGATAAGAGTTTGTGATAGTATAGATTCTGAATCCTACAAACGTAACTACAATTTAAAATTGTAGTTACAATCCAATTTGGATAGGATGTGTAGTTGCCCCACAGACCATACCATTCTTCTTTCACATGTGCCCAGTAACTTAAGTTATATGAAAAGTTTAGTTTTAAGTCCTGGTGACATTCAAGTATCTAAAGTCAAATTTAAAACCAAAAATTACTTACTTTAATAGGCATACATATTGAAATATAACACTTGGGAGTTTTAGCTATCCTATATTACAATTGAACATGACAACTTGGGCACCATCTTTATCTAAAAAACATACTTTTAAGGCACTTATTTTATAATATTCACTGGCAGCGAATACATTCGCAAAACTCCCGCGAAAAATTCTGGTGCCGGTGTCAAAAAATGTTGGATGCGCGTGGGGAAAGTTTCACGCATAAAAAAAGTTGTGCGTTAACACTATTTGGATGCCAATTGACTTTAATGCCAGTGTCATAAAAAGAAAACAAAACTAATGACAGAATGAAGCCCATAAGGAAGAGGGTTTATAACAAAACAGAGAACCTAGATGTGCACAAAGAAGATATCTTGCCTTAGTATTGCTTAATCCTAATTTTGTTTAAATGTAAGTTATTGGAAAATGACAGGAATCTCAGAATAACTTAATTAGAAAAGTTAACTTTGACTTCTGCAAGACTGAAATCACCCTATAGCATTTGTGAGCTGTTTTAATTGTATTATCTTACAGCCCATAGCCCATTTATGTCAAACTGAATAATATGTTTAGTTTGAATTTGGAATTTAGAAATGACTCTGAGCTGGCCAACGGCTTTAACTAGCTTCCACTAAATGTACCTTCCTTCAGGCTGTTTGTGTCTCCAATCACTCTGAGTTAACAAAACAATTGGCAAGAATTGTAGGTTGCAGAGTTAAGTTAATATTATTCAAATACTCCAACATATCAATAATAAAAAATAGACTTTATTCACTTTTTAACTGGTCCATAAAATCAGAAATATAAATAGCCATATATGAGAGCTACTTTCTCTTTCAATAAAGATACTGTACACAATACCTTGTTTGAACTATTTGCTTGCTTTACTTTGTAACCAGGTATTTGATCTACTGTAGATTAATGATCACAGTGAAAACATCACTATTGGGATTATAAAAAAAATATAATTGTTTTTAAAGAATGCAAAGCTTCAACAAATTCATGAATAAAAAGTGTAGCCCAATTTTGTGTTATTTTAAAACTACCATGGCTTTGTGCTATAAGGTTTTTGTATATTTAGTTAAGTTGGATGTTGGAATGTTAAGCAAACTACAGTATATTAATGGGGAAAAAAGCTGAAATTGAATTTTTCTTAACGGAGCAACAAGTCACAAAAATTGATCTTCACAATACAACTCCTTCCAAGTTATTTGGAATAAGAGACCAAATATATATGGTTTATAGTAGGAATAACACTGGTCAAAAACAAAATACAATTGACAATATGCTGACAGTTTTAAAGCTAGTGCCAATTGCGATTTCCTGAAGAGAGGCTTACCTACACTAATATATGTCCCATTTTCTACAATGCATGATTCTAGTGACTTTCTACAGCATGTCCCTTTGTCTACAACTGATCTTTTTTCATTTTACACAACCATGCAAACTCTGGGTTCAACTAGGGGCAACACACATTTGCCAATGTGTGTATTTTTATGAACAGATCTTTATACTGCTTTCAGGTCATGGTAAACACATACATTGTCTGTACAGATTTATTGTCAATTAGTTCCTCATTTAAAAAGAAAGAAAGCATTTACAATATGATTAGCACAATTAATTGCCACAATATGTTTGACAGCCTATCAGTAACAGAAAAAGTAATTTTCCTTGACAAGTACACCAGACAGGAACCCAACAGAAAGACACTGCTGTCCAATATGGGACCAGCTGATAATCGGATTGACAAATTCCTACAGAGGGGTTACCATAGATAGGCCATATACAGTAGATAGAGTTTTGTGGCTTATACAATAACAAATGTTACATTCAGATAAAAGTTAAGGGATTAAACACCTAGATATACTGTCTTTTTGTACCATGTATGTCCCTGAGAAAGGTGTATTAGTGCAGGCAATATAAGACCAATGTTGTTGTAGATAGTAACGAAAACTTACCATGTAAAACCATTATTTTTTCACACATCTTCTTGGATGGGCAGCACTCAATTTTTGGAACACTGGCACCCCACTCTCAACATTTTATTTATTTACACTTAAGCAAGTTTTCGTACAGAGCCATTATCTATTTCCCCCTTCATCCAGATGAGGTGACCATGATAAACTTTTATTATAGTTGGAATTAGAATACATCAGGAAGTCAGTGTATGACCATTTCACAATGAAAACACAACTAGTAAATTGTACTTACCGGTAGTATATGGGTAATGCAAATGCTGGCATACGGTATCTCTCTGCACAGGCCAGAAGTGTAACTTCAGAGGTTCTAACCCATTTAGTTATAGATACACTCTGCATATATTCATTGAAATGTTAAAAACTGTTAAATGGTAAAGTGGGAACAAAAATAGTACCTTTAGTCAAAAGGTTGGTTTCGGCTTGCATTACCATATGATATGAACATTTGTAACTTGGATTTCCTTGGAGCAATTTTGAGGATGGTCTTGACTGCTTCCCAGCCCCCACCTCATAGATGTGCCTCTTGCAACTTTGATACTCAAGGAGACGGTGGAGGATACCAATAGCCCACAATCTGTTTGTAATGTTCCTAGTGAAAATTGTCTTCCACTGACTTCTTGGTACATCAGCAATCTGCGTTGTAGAGGCATCACAGTCTACCAACACTACTTCCTGTTCCCCTGCTGAATTATCAAAGCAGTCCACTGAAGTGATGGTCGAATCTGGGCTGCTTACCCTGCTTTAGAGCACTAGCTATGATTTTTCACTAAGTTATCTATTTTACAAAGGGTGATCCAAGAAACAACCATTTACAGAGACCTCACAAAAATGTTAGTCTCTGATTTTTTTTTTTTTGGAAATGTGCTGAAAATCCAGTTGCCAAAAAAACTGAAGTTGCAGCAAAAACTATCCTGGGATGAATTATTTCTGGATTTATGGCAGTTAAGTAAAGGAACCCCTTAAGTCTTTCTATGAAATTGGCATGATTAGTAGGAGAGTTGACATGCCCTCATCCATCCATGTAATATGAATCAATATTCATACAAAGCAATTAATGTGTAGGTCCTTGGTAAGGCCTTATCTTGAGAATGCAGTGCTGCTTAGGGGCTCCAGTACTTACGAAGGATATTAATAAACTGGGGAGAGTTCAGAGATGTACACCTAGACTGGTACAGGTATGGGACCTGTTTATCCAGAATGCTCAGGACCTGGGGCTTTCCAGATAACGAATTAATGTTATATAAACATTAAATAAGCCCAATAGGCTTGTTTTGCTTCCAAAAAGGATTAGTTATATCTTAGTATGGATTAAGTACAAGGTATTGTTTTATTATTAAAGAGATAAAGGAAATCATGTTTAAAAATTAGGATTGTTTGTATAAAATTGAGTCTATGGGAATTGGCCTTTCAGTAATTCTGAGCCTTCTGGATAACGGGTTTTCGTATAACAGATCCCATACCTGTAAAAGGAACGAATAATTAAAATATGAGCAAAGACTGTCAAGATTGGTGTTGTATTCTCTGGAGAAAAGGTGCTTGCGAGGGGATATGATTGTATACAATGTACAAGTTCATTATAGATTATTATAGAGAGATATTGGGGGGGGATCTTAATTCCCTTAGAAAAGATCTTAGAACAAGAGGCCACCCCTTTAGACTTGAGGGAATTAACTTTCACAGTGAGGCTGTGGAATGCCCTGCTGGGTGATGTTGTGATGGTGGATTCCATTAATTTAAGTGTGGCTTGATTTATTTGTGGATGACTTCTTGAACAAGAATAATATCCAAGGCTATTGTGATCTTAATAATTAGCATAGGTATTGGTATATATAGTTTATATAAGTGAGTGTATAGATAGGTCTGTATATATATGTGTCTTTATATGTGCACTTGGGTTCATTTGGAGGCATTCAATTTAAAGGGCTTTTATATGTTTTTCAAGCTAAATTGACTATGTAACTATGTTGTTATACCAATAGCTGAAAGACAGAGAGCATTACATCACTGGCTTCTGAACTCTTAAAGCCACCAGATCAGACTATTCGGTACCTTGGCACTTATTCACCAGCTGCTTGCCTATTAGAAATCAATTCAGAGTTGTAGGAAAATGGATCTAAAATGATGTATGTCTCATGAAAGTGATTTATATTTGAAGATTTCACTCCTGGTGGAATAGATTTCTCATACAGCAGTGGTCATTTGAAATAAGCAAAGTGTCTTTCTCTCATATTAGTAGTCATACATAGTATAAGTGCTATGTGCTATGGATTTTTATCTTGCCTTAAGACCTTTAATCACAGACAGGTCACATAATATAACAAGAATTTTAGAGAAGGTAATAAAAAAGACTGCAAAGTGTGTGGCAGAATGAAAAATGCTTCAGGCAGCAATATGACACTTTTAGGTCAGCCACAATATGAACCATTATTGTCCTAGAATTCTATCTTAGGCAAAAGTGAACGTGTTGCCTTTGAACGTGCACATTAAAAGAAATAAACTACCATTTGTGTTAATGTTGTTTCTTAAAATCGCTGAGAGCTACGTCTATGCAGGAAAAATCTGTTTGAGAAAAATCACCGAACAAGAAACAGAGATGTTGTTTACATGGTCTAGGGAAACAATTGGTACAAGTGCGCCACAAACAGAAATAATGACCCCAGGGTGTATTCGGCGTTACAACATAAACACTCTACTTGTACATTGTATTGTACATTGAGACTTTAATGTGACCTCAATGTCTTTCCATTTAGCTGAAACAGATATGCGAATCTATCATAATATAACAGATTTTATTCACAGGTCATCACAGAAGAGCAGAAATTTCATACTGAAATATCCTCAGAGGAGCTATTTATTTTGCATTGGAACATTTAGGTCCATAAGGTTTTGTACAGAAGGTCAGAGGGAGAGCAGTAACATAAGAAAATAATGATATTGTATTTTGCAGCAGAAAGGTACAGTTACCACAGTGCCTTTGTTCAATTCAAGGTTATTTGGCTTTTCATGGCCACAAAATTGACCGAAGACTAAGAGGTAAATATAATTTATCTCATCAAACCAAGAAAACATGCAGCATTTTGTCTTTCATTTGATCCAATGTGGTTCTTGGTTTTGTGTTTTTCCCATTATAAATCCTGATTTCAAATATAGCTCCATTCAAGTGTTTACACGTCTGAAACAAGACACAAAGTCTCATTTGAACAGCCACCCAAGGTCAAAAAAATTGAACAAAACACTATGTTTTTGCCAACTATTTATTTATACCCTACCATCTTTTTTTGCTTGCCTTTGTACTGCCTTTTAATAAACGACAGGGTATACCTGTGCACGATCAATGCAAGTGCATTGTAACTTGATGACAGTATATGAGCCTTTTAAAAGGAGAAAGTAATGCAAATTAAAAGGCCAGGAACATCTGTTTACATATTCTGATATAGTTACATAGTTACATAGTTACATAGTTAAATCGGGTTAAAAAAAGACAAAGTCCATCAAGTCCAACCCCTCCAAATAAAAACCCAGCATCCATACACACACCCCTCCATACTTTCACACAAATTCTATATACCCATCTATACTAACTATAGAGTTTAGTATCACAATAGCCTTTGATATTCTGTCTGTCCAAAAAATCATCCAAGCCATTCTTAAAGGCATTAACTGAATCAGCATCACAACATCACCCGGCAGTGTATTCCACAACCTCACTGTCCTGACTGTGAAGAACCCCCTACGTTGCTTCAAATGAAAGTTCTTTTCTTCTAGTCTAAAGGGGTGGCCTCTGGTACGGTGATCCTCTTTATGGGTAAAAAGGTCCCCTGCTATTTGTCTATAATGTCCTCTAATGTACTTGTAAAGTGTAATCATGTCCCCTCGCAAGTGTCTTTTTTCAAGAGAAAACAACCCCAACCTTGACAGTCTCCCCTCATAATTTAAGTCTTTCACACCTCTAACCAGTTTAGTTGATATGAGCATGCTATTGCCAGATCTTTAAATGCAAAAAAATACACAATCCCAATACCTCTACTGATTTTAAGGCATAAACACAATAGGGATACTCTTTAATATTAAGGGTGATGGCATGCAGGACGTTCTGACTCCAGAGCTAAATCATCTCAAGCACAAGACTTCAAAAAAATTGTCACCTATAGATTTGACAAATTTTCAGCGTTTCTCAAATTTTCCCTACTGGGAAACTGACAGCTGGTTCAGAAACTGGGAAGGTAAAAACTGGTAAGAATAAAAGTGTGAAAAAGAGAAAAGAACTTGACGCAGACTGGATGAGAACAAAAAAAAAGTGATTTGAGACCGAATTTTAGTATAATTAGCTAAGGCAGAATGCCGAAAATTTACTAGTACCAGGAATAAATTAAGAAAAGCCATTGCAAAATGTTTTATTGAATGCCAAGGTTCAGACAATGAGTTCTCTGGAGCAAGAGTCTACAATCCTCTTTCAGAAGGGGATTCATAAAGTCGGTAAGGCTAAAACTACTGCAATGCTGGATATCATTCTGACACAGGCATTTAAGATATGCTTAAAGTCAGCAAAGTCAGAAAACCCTGAACATGCATTTCACCTGCAGTCCAAGAAATTACACATTGATCAATAACACAGGTATGAACCGAGTTTTCTTGCTACTGTTGATGATTTTTAACTAACCAGAGCTGTACTATAGAAGAAGACTCATAAGACATGTTTTGGAAAAAAGAATGCAAGCAATGCATCTTTTTAGCCATATAGGGGCAAATTTACTAAAGGGCAAAGTGGCTAACGCTAGCAAAAATTCACCAACGTGACGTCATTTCATTACTTCCCCGATTTACTAACGGGCGATGGCGTAAATTCACAAGTGAAGTGGACCTACTCTAGCGCTACTTCGCATCCTTATGCCAGGTGAAGTTGCACTATGGCAAAGGGACGTAACTACGCTAATTCACTAAAATTTGGATTTTACTGAACATTACCTCTTGCGCCAGACTTGCCTTCGCCACCTCAGACCAGGCGAAGTGCAATAGAGTAGATAGGGCTTGCTTCAAAAAAAGTTGAAATTTTTTCTAAGTCCCAAAAAACACTGACGTCTTTTACTTTTTTTTTTTTTAAACTTCTCTTTATTTTTCACGGTATATCTCCATACAAAATAAAGGCATATATCGTACATTACAATCTTATTGTCACATCACATAATGTCTTAAGATATAGCATTATCACATGTACAATCACTACCTGAGAATACAGTACAACTAGCGTCTGAAAGTAGAGTGACAACTAAAAGAGTTGGTGTCTTTTACTTTTTTAACAGTGATAGGCTGAAAAAGATTGTAAATTTTTTTGGGGGTACCCTCCTTCCCCCCTACATTTCCCAACATATGGCACCTAAACTATACAGTGGGCACATGTAAAGGGCAAAATAACAACTCTATTTTATTTTATGAAGCTTTCCCAGGCTTGTGTAGTGTAATGTATTAGCGTAACTTCGCTTTGATTGATGAATTAATGTTAGCGCGACTTCGCTACCTTTCGCCTCCTTGAGCGCAACTTCGGATTTTAGTTAATGAGCGGCGCCCTGGCGAAGTCTGGTGAAGCCAACGCTGGTGCAACTTTGAAGGTTAGTAAATTTGCCCCTTGGTGCCTCTTAGTCATAAGCAGAAGGTGAATTTTTTTTTGGAGAGACTAAGGATGGACCATACACAGACTGACCTAAAGCAAATTTTCTGCTGGCGTAAAAAGGATTCTCTCCCCCAAACTATTTCTAGCAATGCCTACTGACTTTCAGAAAAAACTGTGCAGAAGTGCAGGTGGGAGTATGTTTCACCCTAAAATGCTCAGGTTGTAAATGTTCTCACACATGCACTTCCATGAGGTTCCAACTGAGGTCACATAATAAAGGGGTCATCATTTTGTGGAGTGTTAAGTGTGATATTTATACTTCACACTGAAAATGTGCTGTAGACTGAAATCTATAATAATTCGTAGTTTTCAGAGCAAAAAAAAATATTAATATTAACCGATAATTATTAAAGTCCTATGGTCTAAAAACTCAGAATCCAAAATCCCGCCATCTGAAAGCTCTTGAAGTCCTGTAAAAGTCAATGGGGAAGGTACCAGTGTCTGCGATGATGTCCGTACTGATATCCAAAGATTTCGGGGATTCCGAGCAAGAAACTCCAAAAAAATCATAGTCTTTGCAGAAAACTCCAAACAATTCTGAGTTTTCGCGGAAAGCTCCGAAGTTTTCAGAGTCTTACCCGACCCTATTTTTTCGGCTTTTTTCTTCATAAATAAAGTCCATTCGGGAATTTGTAGTTGCTCGAATTTGGATATTAGAAATACTGAGATAAATTCGGAACTTGATAAACAACCCCCTAAAGCATTGTGTCCTATGTAAGTTATCTTAAATGTGCTTTTGTTACTTTTACAGAGATGAAGGCAGTGGGTACTGACACCCCAGTAATTTATATGCTGTGAGATGCAGTGGGCAGTGACACCCCATTGCAGTATATGCAGTCTGATGTAGTCTATATTTACAAAACAAGCTAATTATATACAGTGAGGTGCAGTAGGTACTGGCCCCCCAGACACATTATATACAGTGGGTACTGATACCAGACATTCAGACATGCCCTGCAAACTGTCATACTACACTGAAACAACATAGGTTTTTATTCCAGCCATGCAGTTTCTCTGCCATAACTATCCAAAAATGCAAAACAATGACAAAAATAAGAAAAAACAAAAAAAAACCCAAAAGCACATTTTGCTTTTTTTAGTGGAATAGAGTTTATTCAGGACTACTGCAAGGGTGATAGGGATATTACTGACAATGGGTCAAATGAATTAAAATGGTTTTGCGTATGAAAAATGTTGCATATCACGAAAAAAAGCATTGCTCACATAACACTTCAGGGATTAAATTTGTAAAATCATATACAGTACTAGAGAAATCTATGCAAGTACTAGAAAAATGTGTATTTTAAGCATCTTAACAGTGTAGAGTAAAGCAGTTAACTATATGCTATATTATTTATGTTTTATAGGATTATGGACAGGTTGCATTTTTTAATTCAGAGGTTCAGACACAAGTCACTGGATGTAGTCTGAAAAGATACTTTAGTAAATTTTAGTTAGAAATAGAAAAACATCTTCCTGTTTTGCTCATTTCTTGATATATTGCACAATAAACAAGAACTCCCTTCAATAAAACTCAATGGAGTGGCAAAATATTTCTATGATGTTGCCGTATAAACTTCTCTGTGTAGTTTTTAGTATCATTATTCACACCCTCCACTGTCACTGGCATCAGTTTGTCTGTGTAACCTTCCAGCTAACTGTGATTCCTGGCATTGGACTCCAATAAAACAGGCAACCCATAATTATGACACATATGCCCTTGAGAAAAGCAATATTATTATTAACTGCCATAGCAGAGGTTTTAAAGCATATTTGCCAATAGGAACCCAACATCCTCCATCATTTAACACAAACGTGCTTAGCACTGGGACTATCAAGCATTATCTGTACTTGCGTAATTTGATTTCAACTACAGCACAAGGTGACTTGTTCATCACCACAATTGCAAAAACTTTTAGGATAGGTGATGACTGTCAGAAGCAACAGAATTGATTGTCACCTTATTTGCAGTAGTTGATAAAATGAAGTTCTATGCATTGCAAAACACAACAAATGGAGAGGCTCGGTTTGACAGATACTGCATTATAAAGCCATTTGCTACTTAATCAGAGATGTGGTTATTTCCCAAATGTATTTATCATAAATGATAGCAAGCTAGGCTGCAGACAAGTCCTTTAAGATTAGTCATTATTATTGTGCTGTCCTTTGCTATTAAGTAACGTTAAAAAAAATCTCTAAAAGCACTGTAAATATTGCCCAGAATAACATACCTTTTTACCTGCATTCAGTCTGATGTTATTTCTAAATCACAAGCAGCTCAACTGCAGCTCATATCAGTTAGTTCCTGGTCTAGCATTAGTGATGGACAAATTTGTCCCTTTTCGCCTTGCTGAAAAATTTGCAAATTTCCCGCATAACCCAGGGGCACATTTACCTAGATAATTAACCCTCGATATTCGACCGTCTAAGTAAAATCCTTCGACTTCGAATATCGAAGTCGAAGGATTTTGCGCTATTCCTATGATCGAACGATCAAAGGAATAATCGTTCGATCGGACAATTAAATCCTTCGAATCAAACGATTCGAAGGATTTTAATCCATCGATCGAAGGATATTCCTTCGATCAGGAAATTGTTAGGAAGCCTATGGGGACCTTCCTGCCTCGGTAGGTTTTAGGTGGCGAACTAGGAGGTCGAAGAAATTTTTAAAGAGACAGTACTTCGACTATCGAATGGTCGAATAGTCGAACGATTTTTAGTTCGAATCGAAGTCAAAGGTCGTAATCAAAGGTCGAAGTAGCCCATTCGATGGTCGAAGTAGCCATATTCGACCGTTCGAAATTTGAACTATTTTTCCTCTATTCCTTCACTCGAACTAAGTAAATGGGCCCCTTAGTGTACATCAAAAAATCATTGGGACTTCTCCCGTTGACTTATATGCAACCTCGACAAGTCTGAGATGCCAGATTTTCAGATTCAGACTTTTCCATCCTCCTGGTTTAATAATTCCCCAAAAAATCATGATTTTTTTAAAAGTCAGATTTTATAAAAAAAAAAAAAACGTTTTTCGGGATTTTTGCATTCGGAGTTTAGTAAATAACCCCCTATATGTTTTTCATTGCATTGCCTTGATAAATTAACTTATACATACTACATTCAGCAATATGTGTATATACCATTTTACTATCAGGTAGGTATAGTCCTTTATTTTAATGGCCTCCCATTATGTTGCAAATAATTAAAATGAAACCACTTGGGAGCATTCCTGTGCTTTCAAAGCAGTCAATGTGCCATTGTTGTCATTAAGTTATAATTAACCTTGTGCTGATTATATTTTAACCCTATTGTATCAAAGCCTAACAATGACCATGTCACTAGGGAGTACAACATAATTGTATAAACATTAAAATCATAAGCAATGAACAAGGATGAATACACCTACCTGAAAAATGCACCACGTTAAATTAATTTGATGTCAGCCATTGAAGCATGTTTATTTTGTAGTTCTACCATACAGATGAGATTCATTACAAATGTAAAAAAAAATGTTAATTCTAAGAAAACATCAGAGTTTCTTCAGCGATAACTTAGCCAATTGTCACGTGGATGCTTTATCTCCACTAAACGAGTCATATATAATAATTGCACAGGTTTCAGGCTTCGCTAGGTCCATGTCAGCTAATTAATTAATTATACATCTGCTCCTGGGCTCTCCAGATTCGGCCTAGCAGGATGTATTCCAAATTACTCACTGAAATAATACTAAAAAGTTGTCTTATGAATGAAGTTTATTACATGCTATGAAACAATTTTGAGATTTAACACAAGTTTAATGCTGAGTTATTAAACAATTTTGGACCTGATACAATTATAAATAAAAAAAAATGTAACATCTAATAGAATGGCAGATGAACATTGGTTTTCTGTAACAGAAGTAAAATATAGTAGCAATAATAAAACAGTCTAGTCCCAACTCACATTATACCCATGAGGATGACCTTCTTTATGGGATACAAAAATGAAAAAACAACTTTTTTGGGGAGGGGGGATGCTCCCATATGTCACCATTATCACAAGTATAATAAAATCTGCAGCAACTCTCTGGGTTTTATGAACGCCGTTTTCTTGGTTTGCAGTGACAACAGTCTTCTATGCCATCGTTTTAGATTGATATTTAATGCTAGAATACTGGATTGATTTTCTGGAAGAAATATTCCTTAGCTGAAACTGACATGATTTAGAACCCCAGTTGACATGTTTACTTAGATAAACAGACCTACCTATACATTTACATGTCCTTTCATGTGTTTGTTAAGAGTCATCATTCCTCGAAAATGTTTTTTCACCAGAAAAAAACAACCAACTTTAATGGTCTTTCTCATACTGCAAATCTTCCATTACTTTTGTCATTCTCTTTACATGTCTCTGCACTCTCTCCATCTAATTAATATCCTTCTAAAGGACTGGAGCTCAAATCCAAGGTGAGGCCTTATAAGTGACTTAAAAAGAGACACAATTATGTTTTTATCCCTAGAGTCAATGCAAGACAGTACTTACACTAGCTTTAGTAGACACTGAGTGACACTGCTATAGTTACACAGCTTGCTATCCACAAAAAACCCTAAATCCTCCTCAATTAAGGATACCCAACACCTTACCATATAGGGGTTTGTAGCTACTTGCTGACCAGTTGGGTCTGATTAGCCTCAGGTGGCTAATCAGCACTCCTTATAACTCAGGCTGGTCAATCTCTCACCAGCACTCACTGGGACAGACAACCCAAGAGCAGGGTCGGACTGGGGGCCCGGGGCCCACCGGGACTACTGCCCAGGGCCCCCCGACCCCCTTGACCCCCTACCGTGATGCGCACTGTGCACCTGCGTGACGGCACGGCTCGACGCTCCTTCTTGAAAGGCGCCGCTCAGAGCTCTGTATGTTGCTGCGTGCATGCGCAGATGGCGCAGCGCGGCACCTAAAGAAATCTTTTTTTTTTAACAAAATGGTCGGGAGAGGGGTCTGGTTTTTTCCCGGTTTCCCGCCGGGCCAGTCCGACACTGCCCGAGAGTGTCTAGGATCTTGACTCAAAGGATCCTATGAGCCTGTGCAAACACAGTTACTGCATGGAAGGTCTGTAATATGACTGCCTTTTTGTTGTATTGAACTAATACTTCTGTCAAAATCAATTTTGTTGTTTGGAAAGAAAACTGCCTTTATTTTGTACCTGTTGCTGCCGGCTGAAATAAAAGCCATTTTTCTTTAAGAGACTTGCTGTCCCGATGCTTATTCTGTGAGAACCTGTCATATATGGTGTCAGAAGTGGGATAGTAATCCCCTTGATTGTTAGAGGGGCTAGAGAGCAAAAATGGAAGGTTTTTTTTGCAAAACTTGGTGCTGCAACAGGATCAGCAGATCCAGGGTCAGATTTACATAATCTTCGGGTCTTCTTCCGGCTCTTCTGCAATTTCCATGGCTTTCGGCGCAGTTTGTGCAATCTGGCGGTCCCAAACAACTGCGCATGCGCTGAAAGCCACAGAAATTTGCCAAAGCGCCGGAAGAAGACCGAAGATTACGAAGATCCGACCCTGGATCTGCTGATCCTGTTGCTGCACCAAGTTTTGCAAAAAAACTTGCATTTTTGCTCTCTAGTCCCTCTAACAACATGACACACCGCTCTTCCCAAAGATCACCAAAGAGAAAAAGATGGCGGCTGTGAACTCTGATGCCCTGAATCTGCAATGAGAGGTAAGTAAAGAGTTAGGGGCATTTACCCAGGGTAACACATAGGCTGGGGGGAACAGGGAGGGGGTCTATGTAGGGTAAAGGGGTAGGGGATTTTAATAAAAAGTGTGTGATTCTCCTTTAAGCTTCAGTTCTCCTTTAAAGCAATATATTTTACAATATTTAAAAAAGATCTGCTTTCATTGCAGCTAGATAAAAGTGGGTTATTAAATTGTAGACTTTAATCTACCAACAGATAGAAACTGGAAATTCTTATCCCCAGAAAATCCTGCTACAATGTAAAAATAAATTGTACATATGTTAAAGGTCTAGCCTGTAGATCGATATTATGTCAAAGATTTTTTAAGTAAATGACATTTAAATACTAGAAGTGGTAACTGGTGAAAATACACAAAAAACCATCATCCTTCCCAGCACATATCTTAAAAGTTCACAGCAAAAGATATAAAAGGGCAATATTTAGTGATATCTATATTCCAGTTGGATAAGATTCTTTATATATAGACCACTTAATATGATTCTGGGGGTATCATTTTCCTTTAAAATCAGAAAAGTTGCTGATAAAAATATCCCTGATCGTAAGGCAAGTATATCTTTGGCTGTGATAATTTGAAAGGCATGAGTTATTATACACATGATGACATTTATTGATGCTAAATGTTCATTATTACTGGTCTTAGGCTGCTTTCAATCTGGAAAGAGGAGGTTTTCTAAAGATGTGTTTTTTTATTCATTTTAGAACATGCCGCATTAGACACAATAAGTCCCTATCTTTTGCAGTGAAGCCTCATATGCAGATGTCTAACTGTTTTTGCTTAGTTGTCATCTCATAGATAATTCTGCATCTGTTTTAAGTTATGCGTCTGTCTGTAAATATTGGTACACCCATGCTAAGCTAAAAAAAACGAATTCAGCACAACACTCCTCAAGAAGTTGGGTGCGCGTTCTATTGCGCCCACAATCCACTAAACACACTCGATTCATTAAGGAACAGCACCTTGCTCCAGGTTAAAAAGCCGCATTAAGAGAACAGCTTGAAATGTAGCTGTGTCTGGTCTAAGCCATGTAACATAAAGGTTTTTAACATGGAAAAAGGTGCTGTTCCTTGCTCAATCACCCATGCTTTACTTTAATTTCACATTCAGGAAAACATATAATGAGGGACAACAGAATTTTAATAGGGCCCCGTTTAACTTGATGTACAGATGTGTAAATTGTTGTCTATGCATTCAATCACTTTTAGTTCCAAATGAATGACCATGGTTGGCAAACAAGATTTCCCTCCCTAAGGATTTTGAATCTATCACTATTTTTGTTATTATGCTGAGAACCCCTGTTGTAGCAAAACAGCAACACAGCAGCCCAAGGCCCCTGGGGTATTTTAAGAATCATTCTGTCCCTGTTCCTTCATTTAATGCCCTGTGTAAAGCTCACTTGCCTTTTTCAGTCTCTTGCCACTGAGCACTAATCCTACAATTGCCTTTTACAGAATAAAACTCAAGGGTTCTCTTCTGCATTGTCTGACAATTTTAAGCTGCTGCACACATTTCTTTGATGACACTGGATGGTATGAATACAAATAATGCTTCCCAAGAGATGTGCGTGTTTATTATCATCTGTTCATCTTTCCAGCAAATAAAGTAAAAGTGTATTTCATTATGTTGAAGCACAAGTCTCTTGGTGACCCTGTATTTTTTCTGCTGAGGATATTCGGTTGTTACATATTCTGCTGCAAGTATATAAAAAAGATTATTCTACTTAGGGTACAGGCTTGAAATCTGCATTGTTATTTGAACATGTTGGAATTCTGAAACAAAATGTACAGTACATGCTGACTTTTTTATTGTATTTTGATTTGTTTTGCATATTCTCCCTGCAGTTTGGTATGTAAAACAGTACTTAAGGTTTTTCATAGGTTGGGAAAAGAACATTATTAATGTAATACAGTATGTCAACCCAATCAATAGGATATGTCCTAATCAATGATTAACTTGCTTAAAAATACCGGGGGAACTAGTCTTGTGCCATTTGTTTTGTTCATGCTACTGATGCATGTTGCCATCCAGCTGTTTTTAGGTCAGAAGAGCAGCTAATAGTTATACAGCTATGCGATTCGTGATCTGGAAACCCGTTATCCAGAAAGCTCCAAATTACAGAAAGGTAATCTCCCATAGACTCCATTATAATCAAATAATTTTTTTTTTTTAAAGTTACCTTTTTATCTTTATTAATAAAACAGTACCTTGTACTTGATCAAAACTAAGATATGATTAATCCTTATTGGAAGCAAAACCAGCCTATTGGGTTTATTTAATGTTTACATGATTTTCTAGTAGACTTAAGGTATGAAGATCCAAATAATGCAAACATCCATAACCCGGAAAACCCCTGATCGTGAGCATTCTGTATAGCAGGTCCTATACCCGTACATGTGTTTGTAGAATTTAACTGTGGGCTTATTTATCTTATCATGCCCCTTGTTCTTCACATGGTTGCTATGATTCTCAGCTGAGGACTGTACATCACTTTCAATCCACTGCTGTGGAATATGCTGTTATTTGTTTTAATGACATGTAACAATGGATGTGCAAATATGATTTGTGGAAAAGCACTGCATAACTGGATAATTAAGACTAAAAAAATTAATGAAATCCTTCAGTAATAAGCACTGTGATTGAAGTCTCATAAGTGGATACTAGAGAATTCAGTGTAAAATACCTATATTGTGCTGTCAAAGCTGTGTGACTACTGTATATCCCACTGGTGGCTTTAAAGGGATTCTGTCATGATTTTTATGATGTCGTTTTTATTTCTAAACTACATGGTTTACACTGCAAATAATTCACTCTACCATATAAAATTGAATTCCAGAACCAGCAAGTGTATTTTTTTAGTTGTAATATTGGTGTGTAGGCGCCATCTCAGGTCATTTTGCCTGGTCATGTGCTTTCAGAAAGAGCCAGCACTTTAGGATTCAACTGCTTTCTGGCAGGCTGTTGTTTCTCCTACTCAATGTAACTGAATGTGTCCCAGTGGGACCTGGATTTTACTATTCTTTTATCTACCAGGCAGCAGTAAAGAGTGACTGAAGTTTATCAGAGCACAAATCACATGACTGGGGCAGCTGGAAAACTGACAATATGTTTAGCCCCATGTCAGATTTCAAAATTAAATATAAAAAAAATCTGTTTGCTCTTTTGAGAAACAGATTTCAGTGCAGAATTCTGCTGGAGCAGCACTATTAACAGACTCTGCCTGCGCAACATAGACCTAGGAGCAGGGCATATAAACAGGGTCCCTTGACCCTGGGGGATTGCACTACCTGCAGAAATAAGCCCAGTGTCTGCAAACACAAGCTAACACTTAAACCCAACAGTGGTGCCAAGTCCCCAAACTCTGCCCTACCGGCTGACAGGACACTCTGCACCAAGCAGTGGCTGACCTAGATCTCCCATATCCAACCTCACAGGAGGCACTAACTCTGGCCTAGTAACAGGGAGAAGCTGGGGACCTGTGTGGCCCCGTCCCCTGCTAGAGGCCC
Source organism: Xenopus laevis (assembly GCF_017654675.1). Lineage (NCBI taxonomy): Eukaryota > Metazoa > Chordata > Amphibia > Anura > Pipidae > Xenopus > Xenopus laevis. The sequence continues at coordinate 17,409,239 of NC_054386.1, forward strand.
AATTGGAAGTGGAACCTAATGCCACGCAATTAGGCAAGGTAAAAATGTCCTGCACTCTATAACTGCTTTTGTTTGTTTGCATGGGGGAAATATACATGTTTTACTTAATAGTAGCTGCTGCATTTCTCACCCTAGGCTTATACTCGAGTCAATAAGTTTTCCCAGTTTTCATAGGTAAAATTAGGTACCTCGGCTTATACTCGAGTCGCTTATACCGAGTATATATCGAGTATATATCTTATTTGTCACACCTCATTATAAAGTGACCAGTACATATGTATAAAAACATTCAGGGAAAATACACTCCATATGGAAAAGTTACACTCCACTGCTTTTTAGTCACATAAAGGTCACTCTATTGAGAACCAGTACTCAGTTGATAATAGTCTAAGACTTGTTTTTAGTTTAATTTCCTATTTGTGCTATCTTTTCGATGCTAATCTTTTTTTCATTATTATGTATAAATACATATACGGTAGATATTTTCCCATTTACTTTCATTTCCTCTAATTAATTAAAGAATGCAGCTTTCTAATGCCTTGCATAATCAGTTTATTCTATTCCAAAGAGATGCAAAAAAAGTTTTAAAAAATCTTTATGATTAATGATAAATTAATTGAAATCTTGGAATGTTTTGCCAGGCAGAGAAAAAACTAGGTTCTTTTCTTTCTAGGATTATTATTGTATTTATTTTCCTTTAAATTCATTTGGACATATACATTATGTATTTGCAGTTACAGAGACAACAAACTGTTCTAAATATTGTATCGTCAATTAAAAACCAAATAGTCATGAGCGATAATTGTCACATTATAGCCCAGAAACATAGGTGTTTATTTAATTACATTAGTATACAATAACACTCCTAATCAAAAAGAGCACAGAGCACAAACCCATAAACCCAAACCCGTCTCTTTAGTGGAATGTTGAGAAAAAATGTTAAGAAAAACAATGAAACAAAGTTTTGCAGGGAATCCTGTACATTGATCCTTTGATCAAATCCCTTCTGCATTGTCTGACGTTTAATCCAGCTACAAAATTGTTATATCTTAATATTCCACTAATGTAAATCAACCCCCATACCCACATACCACCACCAATTATGTCAAATGCATTATCATAAAGATTAGTGTACAGAAACATCTTCCAGTATATAAAGTCCAATAACTGTCTGATACAGCTCAGAGTCCAAATTAATCTCAATATTTTCTGATTTACAGAGTAGCGTCCGTTTGCCAAAGCAAAAAGTCACCTAGCGATAGAGTGAGAATGACCATTAACGATAGTTTGTTTTGCTAGCGTATAGGCGCCTGCGCCTATTAGTAAATTGGCGATGTCCCTGCCGATGGCAATGCTGGTGAATAGTCGCTACCGTTAACCACTTCACTCTTTAGTAAATCTACCCCTATGAATCTAGTCCATTTTTGCCAGTTATTCTATTTATTAATTAGCATGAAAGAATGTAGTACGAAATTTGCCCAAGTGCAGTAATTCACAATTAAGGAAAAAAAGTTACTTTAATTTAGACAGCATTAACCCGAGAGCGTATCCCGAGCGTGTGTTCGAAAGGTTAATGAAATCTTATTAGTGTAAAAGTATAACTATGGGTTGCATCTTGCAAATTGCATATTACTGAAGCCATTTTAAACCTATAGTTTCTTTTGATATATTCAAGCAAATTTATCAAATTAAAAATAATGTGAATATTTAATTTCTCTTTAAAATGACAATAGGATCATCGATTCAACCCACTGAAACCCAATTCATCACTGCAATGTTAATATATAATCTAGTTCATGCAACGTATTTTTTTTTTATGAAAGAGGAGAAAAAGATCCGTCCAAGAAGTATGTTTTTTATCAACTAAATCTAAGATACATATATGCAAAATGTTATATTTCTGCCTTCTCCTTGTGATTATTATGCAAACAAATTCTGTTTCCATAGCAAATGTAAAATAAGTTATGCAAAATGTCTTCTAAATTGAAAGCACCATTCTATGCTCACCCTGCTGAGAATTCTTACCTTACTTAATGTCATTTTCAAGCTACAATTTCTTAATATAAATTGCCCACGGTGCACTAACGCAAATCAACAGACAAATACCCTAAGCCTTGTTATCTTCTGGGCCGCTACTAACTGTTTAAATGTTTTTGAAACAGGAGAGTGACAATAGGTCATAGATAGAGACAGATAAATACAAATATAATCTTGTTCCTCTGAAAGTTTCTGATTATTAAGAAAGATATTTCATTATATCTTAGGGTTGTTTTTTACATTTCTGAGGACAAGTTACAGAGGTGCTTTATGTGTGTGTTTTACAAAATTGTTATGCCATTTACACTCATTCTGGTAGCCATCTGTTTACTACTGATATATAGTGATGGGCGAATCTGTGCAGTTTTGCTTCGCTGAAAAATTTACGAATTTACAGCGAAATTTGCGAAACGGCGAAAAATGTGCGAAACACATTGTCAATGGGTGTCAAAATAATTTTGGCGCTCGTCAATTTTGATGCAAGTGTCAAATTTTACACTCGTGACTACTTGGTCCAAATTCATTACAGTCAATGGGTGTCCGAATAATTTAAACGTGCTACAATTTTTACATGCGCAAACCATGCACTGATATGAATAAGAGACTGGAATATGAATAGGAGTGGGCCTGAATAGAAAGAGGAGCAATACAAATTACGATAACAATACATTTGTTGAGTATTAAGAGTATATAGAGTTTAAAAGCTGCTAAGAGTCAGAAGAAAAAGTCAAATAACTATAAAATTATACAAAATAAATAATGAAAACCAAGTTGTTTCTAATTGGCCATTCTATAACATACTAAAAGTTACCGGAAAGGTTTAACCACCCGGTTTAAGGAGCCTATTCATGTTCTTGAACAGTACTATTATATAAGCAGTGCCCTCCTGACATACAAACAACACAAATGATAAAAATATCAGCTAATTGCTAGCAACTACCTACACGAATGACATTTGGTCAGATGAGGACCACAATGGTAAATTGATGTTGTCCATGTCTAACAAGGCTTCTCCTCACTGAGACCCCCTGCCTCAAACTCACCAGAAACATCCACCCACTCAACAGAATTGAATCCAAGGAGAAAGAATTACAGGATCCCTTCCCTTTTATAGACTAGGTTATATCTTTGGGCCAGTGGCAACACATTCCTTCCATAGGGTACAGACTACATTGTACAGGAAATTTTCCACAGAAGGGAAAGTTAACTTTTTACATCCCTATGGGTATATAAAACTATGTCAAAATTACCTATTTTGTGTTATTAGTGAAACTATATTTTACTGGTACATAATGGGACACTCCACTGATAAAGGTATTTTCTGATATTTGCAAATAGTATGTTACTTGTAAACATATTGTAAGGAATCGCCCCTCTGCTTTGTTTTATCCCTATGGGTATATAAAACTATGTATTAACTGGCAGGTGCAGCCTATCTCCTAATTAGCTCCCAGCAGAGGGTCCTTATTTTAACCTTGAACTGACTTCCCCTCCCTGCTGTTTCCAAACCTGCTGGACACCGGTCCTACGTTCCTACGGTCCGGTCTGGCCCTGTTCCAGGACTCTCTCCTGTGCTGATGTTCCCAATTCATGTTCTTGTTTTCCTTTTTGGCAAAAGTGTGCCTGTTCCTGGATTTTTGTTTTATTTGAACGCCTTAGCCAGTAAGTTGTTCATTTACTTTCTGTTATATAAATAGTGATGGGCGAATAAATTCACCTGGCGTGAATTCATGACAAATTTACGCGTTTCGCAGCCGATTACTGAAACACTATTTGGACGCCCATTGACTTTAGCACCAATGTCAAAATTGAGGCGGGTGTCCATTTTTGATTTTCGCAAATTTTCCACCATTTCGCTAATTACGCTGGAAATTTGCAAATTTTTCAGCGAAGTGGAATGGGAGAAATTCGCCCATCACTATCCTTCTAGCATCCTTCAGTCTACTCCCTCCTAGTTATACTTAAAATATTAACCGCAAAAGTGTGTCCGAAAAGTCTCTTGCGTCAAAACCGCCACACATCAACACTATTTGGACGCCCATTGACTTTAGCACCGGCGTCAAAATTGAGGCGGGCGTCAATTTTTGATTTTCGTGAATTTTTTACCATTTCGCAAATTACGCAGGAAACTTAAGAAATTTTTCGGCAAAGTGAAACAGGAGAAACTCGCCCATCACTACTAATAAACTCTCTGTCTGCAGCATTCTTCAGTCTAATCCCTCCTAGTTACACTTTAAATATTAACCCAGTAGCCCTTCTGGTCATTCCTATGTGGGGTTTGGGCCACTGGTCGTGACACATATTGAAGAAAAGTGCATTGTGAGTGTGATGCAGAATCTGCATATAAAATGTAGTTGTCCTGTTTTAAATAAGGCTGTGAAAAAGTCATTTTAATTTTTTTTTTTTTAATTTATTGGAAATCAGAATAAAGTGCATTTTCTATGAAAGGCATCATATATCTTTGGGGAAAAATCACTAAACCATGAACAGTTATGCTAAATTATCAACGCTGGTAAACTCAGGTGTATTCATCCATCTGCTTGAGAATAGATGAATTTCTACACACTGAGATAAAAGTGAATATGTATTCATTAAAATTTCAAAGACAACACCGACTGAAAAAATGACAAAATGCTGACTCCTTTGTATGCTTTGAAGGGAAACTGCTCAGGGTGTAAGACTATAGGAAATCTTTTCATAAGAGAAGCAGAAAAGACCAAAGTCTTTCTACTGTATTTCCCTTGTCAGCGGTTTTTGTGACATTTTTCAGCAAGTTAAAGAAGACTGACAGCCCAAATAAGAGTTCTGCTAAAATAGGCAAAAAAGTGCTCTGGATTGATATCTGTACATTGCAGATATTTTTTTGTTTGTTTTATCTCATAAGATATACAATCCAGAGATCGGAGTGAAGATAACCAAACTGGCACCAAACCAAACTGTAAAAAATGGTAAAGCAAATCATTGCACTGAATAATAAAATATAACATATGTGTGTGAGTTGAAGGATAATCTCTAAAAAAAAGCAGAGCAGTGTTGTCTGTAGCCTAAATATTCTATGAAAAGAATTGTTTAAAAAAAAAAGTCTGTCACACCCCAGATGGTTAACTCAGTGGAGACGACTGAAGATAAATGAATCAAATCATATGAATAAATATAGCTTTTAAGGGTCTGCAAATCACAGTGTATTTATTCCATCTCCATTTCATACTGCATGCACACATAGAGATATGAGAGATATGAGTCAAGCTTAACAGTAATGGCAAGGGTGGAAGGGTCTGTAGAAATGATTGAAAAAAGTTAAACCCAGAAAAACAGAAGAGAAAAAGGAAAATCTGGAAAGCTGTCATTTTCTTTATTTACATCTGGCAGCTGTTTAGCCTGTTCCAATTACCCTTTAATATTTTGTTAAATAGGGCCATCATTGTAAATTGTTACTGCAACGATTTTGATAATTTCCTCCTTTATATATAACCACTCAGCTCGCGGGTGGGTGTGACTCCAGGGCAGACACTGCTGTGAATGATAAACAGTAGTGATTGGTGAATTAATTCGAATTTGTGGCATTTTGCCACCAGCAAATAAATTTGCGAAAATGTCGGAAAAATTCACCGGGACAAATAAAAAAAATTGTTGTGCGTCAGAAAAGTCACGAGCATAAAATTGTCGTGCTTCAAATTTATTTGGACGCCCGTTGACTTTAATGCATTTGGACAAAATAGTCGCACGGATAAAAATTGACGCAAATTATTTACTTCAGAGCGTTTCTCAAATTTTTCACAGTTTCGCGAGTTTTTTCACAAATTAGTGAATTTTTCCGCAAAGCAAAATGGCACAGATTCACCCATCACTTATAAATAGTGATGAGCGAATTTCCTGCGAAATTCGCAAAACAACGAAAAATTCGCAAACGGCACCGGCGTCCCGTTTTTGACGCCGGCGGCCGTTTTTTTGACACCTGAATTTTCATCAGCAGATTTTCACAGGCGTTTAGTGAATTTATTTGCCGGCGGCGAATCACACAAATTCGCCGCCAATTCGCGCCTGGCGAATAAATTCGCCCATCACTACTTATAAACAGTATATCAGTGTTATAAAAATTAAGAATAATAAACTGTAAGGGTAGCTATAGGGTACCGTGAAGATAAAAGCAGTACAGAGAACTGAATAAAGGTAGCTAACCAGCTATGCCATACATAAACTGTAGCAACCTAGAAACCCAACAATGAGAATAAGACACCTTCCAAATTAAAATCAGATCAGCGCTCAGCCCATCACAATAAAAAAAAGGCTTAACTGAAACTGAACACAGAAACAGATGTTTCTGAATCAGAGTAGCAAAATACTCACAGGACATGAGTATTTGTAAGTAAATACACGGCTGGAGTGTTTTGTGTCAATTTTTCCAGTTCCCTTGTTGTCTAGATGAATCATGTGTCTATAAACAAAAATAATTCATCCCATATTTTTGCAAGGGTAAGAATACTTTGTAAAAAGCACAACAAACAAAGAGCCACTAGCAAATTTCATATACTTGGCAGCACAACGAAACAAAAGAGCCATGGCATATGTTATATAGCAGTGGGGCTGGATGCTCGCTAGAGGCAAGAGCAGAGACTGACATAAAGCATCAACAATCAGGGTTGTTAAAGAAGATTTCCCTTCTGAGTGGGCAGGGAAATACATCTAAACCATCTTACATTTCTCATTGATATTATTCTGCAGTGATGCATCTGTCCCTGTTGTAGTTTTGCATATCTGAAATTGTAAATGTGCTCAGTACCTCCAAAAATGCAGTGCACCAAAATAACCAAAAATAAGATTACTCATTGCACAACCTTGAAAAACAAATGTAAATAGCTAAACAAAAAAGAATACTAAGATACCAAGAATACTAATTCTAAGAATTCTATGATACTAAGGGGCAGATTTAGCAAAGGTCGAGGTGAATTTTAAAATTCAAAAAAGTTGAATTTTGTGCTATTTTTTGTGTAGTTTGACAAGGGCATAGCCTGAATTTGATTCTAATTTGAAAATAATTTGAATATCGAAATTTATTGTCTCTTTAAAAATTCGACTTCAACCATTCGCCATCTAAAACCTGACGAATTGCTGTTTTAGCCTATGGAGGACCTCCTAGAACCTATTTGTAGTCAATTGGTGGACTTTATAATATCTATGGTTTTTTTGGGAAAATGTGCTATATTACTTCGATTCGTACGATAGGGACCTATTCGATTGAAAATGGACCTATTTGGTTAAAAAAACTTTTTGAATTTCGAAGTTTTTCAAATTCAAAATTCAACCCTTGATAAATATGCCACTAAGAAATGATTAACCAAAGAGTTCCTCCTTTTAAGCCAACTAGCTGATAAGGCAGGTGATTGACCGATCAGATCATTTTAGATTTGACTGAGGTATCATTGCCTAGTTTTCCAGGACCTTAGTTCATGGTACAGGTATGGGATCTGCTATCCAGAACCCTATATTCCAGAAAGCTCAGAATTATGGAAAGGCCATAGAGTCACAATTTGTTAAATGCGATAATTAGTGACATTTCAGATGGTCTCAATGATAAAACAGACATTTTTTGCTGAGAGCAACAAGATTTGTAAAAGCGTTCGATTTAGCAAAATGTGTAGGATTACCAGAAGTGGGACAAAAACAATTTAATGCCAAAGGGAACATATAAGATAGATGCACAGGAATACAGAATGTGATTTATGTGTGTGTATTATGTTTGACTGGTGCAGCAGATAGAAGTTGGGGGATTTAAAGATCAGTTTATAATTAAAACACATTTTATATTTTTTTTTAAAGATGACCCACAACATACAGTATTCATTAGTTGTAGGATGAGGTCATTGTCTTTTTCTTGCTGTTAGTATTTTGTTATTATTTGCATGGGTGTTTTGATTCTAGAAAAATAAACAAACAACAATCAGTGCTGCAAATAAAAAAAATCACTCATTTACTCATATCCTGCAGTAGACTGATACAATCTCATTTCTATTGTGCATCTATATGTTACTGCACTGAATAAGAGAGCTGAGGAGCAAAGTGAGATAAAAGTCCTAACCAGAGTAGGTCCACACTGATGTTATAAAAATGAGATCCATTATAGTGATCAGGTTTAATAGTGGTTAGAGCATTTTGAGCACCATGGTGCCCCTCCAGGTGGGCCGCAGGGGTCAACATGGTTCACACATGAGGAAATTCAAAAGAGACTAAAACATGTTAAGATAAACAAAGGTCCGGGTCAGATGGTATTCATCCCAGGGTACTTAGCGAGCTTAGCTCTGTGATTGGCAAACCTTTTTACTTAATTTTTCAGGATTCTTTGAGGTCTGGCATAGTGCTGAGAGACTGGCGAATTGCTAATATGCTAAAAGGGATCCGGTTCTCAGCCTCAAAACTATAGGACACTTAGTCTGACGTCAGTGGTAGGAAAGCATTTCGAAGGGTTAATAAAGGATAAGATACTGGACTTCATAGCAAATCATAATACTATGAGTTTGTGCCAGCATGGTTTTATGCATAATAGATCTTGCCAGACTAACTTGATTTCTTTTTATGAGAATGTAAGTAGAGACCTCGATTCTGGGATGGCAGTGAATGCGATTTACTTAGACTTTGCTAAAACATTTGATACAGTGCCACACAGAAGGTTACTGGTTAAATTAAGGAATGTTGGCCTGGAACATAGTATTTGTACCTGGATAGAGAACTGGCTAAAAGATAGACTACAAATAGTGGTGGTAAATGGAACATTTTCTAATTGGACCAGTGTTGTTAGTGGAGTACCGCAGGGCTCTGTACTAGGTCCTTTGCTTTTCAACTTGTTTATTAATGACCTGGAGGTGGGCATTGAAAGTACTGTTTCTATTTTTGCAGATGATACTAAATTGTGCAGAACTATAGGTTCCATGCAGGATGCTGCCACTTTGCAGAGTGATTTGTCTAAGTTGGGAAACTGGGCAGCAAACTGGAAAATGAGGTTCAATGTTGATAAATGCAGGTTATGCACTTTGGCAAAAATAATATAAATGCAAGTTATACACTAAATGGCAGTGTGTTGGGAGTTACCTTAAATGAGAAGGATCTTGAAGTTTTTGTAGATAACAAGTTGTCTAATTCTGGGCAGTGTCATTCTGTGGCTACTAAAGCAAATAAAGTTCTGTCTTGCATAAAAAAGGGCATTAACTCAAAGGATGAAAACATAATTTTGCCTCTTTATAGGTCCCTGGTAAGGCCTCATCTAGAGTATGCAATGTTTTGCAGTCCTTAAGATGGATTTAAATGAGCTGGAGAGAGTGCAAAAACATGCAACTAAACTGTTTTTTCTCTGGAAAAAAGGCGCTTGCGAGGGGACATGATTACACTTTACAAGTACAGTAGAGGACATTATAGACAAATGGCAGGGGACCTTTTTACCCATAAAGTGGATCACCGTACCAGAGGCCTCCCCTTTAGACTAGAAGAAAATAACTTTCATTTGAAGCAACGTAGGAGGTTCTTCACAGTCAGGACAGTGAGGTTGTGGAATGCACTGCCGGGTGATGTTGTGATGCTGATTCAGTTAATGCCTTTAAGAATGACTTGGATGATTTCTTGGACAGACATGATATCAAAGGCTATTGTGATACTAAATTCTATAGTTAGTATAGATGTGGGTATATTTAATTTATGTGAAAGTATGGAGGGGTGTGTGTATGGATGCTGGGTTTTCATTTGGAGGGGATGAACTTGATGGACTTTGTCTTTTTTCAACCTGATTTAACTAAGTAACTATGTAACAAGCCTTCCCCTGTTTGCAGTCACTTCTCATTCAAATGAAACACTTGCTGTGAGCACCTGCAATAAACAAGTTTGTTGGTTGTCTGAATAACAGAACTGGAGGTTTAGAAAAATCTTTCTATGATATCACCCTCTGTGGATACAGGTTATACATATTTTACCATCTTACATTTAACCTATAGTGCAGAGCTGTTAGTTGCAACAAGTGGTATGTGTGAACTTCTACTCTTTATATGGCAGAAAGCTTCAAGTTTAAATTTGGGTTTCCTGTTAAAGTGAATATGTCAATATAACAAGATAGCTCAGATATATTACTATATTACTATAGGTCAGCCACCAATATGTGAGGATAACATGGTAACAGAGCACTTCTTACAATTATATTATTATAAACCAAATTTGTTTGATATCAATCTCAACATTGTCTATGATTAGTCAAATTTTCCATGTCATGATATCCAGTATGTACAAGTAGAATTATGTCAAAGGCAACTGGACTTTTAGGGGGTTATTTATCAAGGTCCGAATAACATAAAAATCTGATCAACTCCGACTTCCCGAATAGACCTTATTTAACAGTAAAAAAAAGTCCGAAAAAATTGGGTTGGGCAAAAATCCGATAACTTCAGAGCTTTACCCGAAAAGTATGAAATTATTGGATATCAGTACAGACAGCAGCGCAGACACTGGGACCTTCCCCATTGACTTATACAGGACCTCGATAGCTTTGAGATGCCGGATTTTCGGAGTCTGACTTTTAAGACCATCAGGCTTTAATAAATTCCAAAAAATTTGAAGTTTTTTTTTTAGTCTGAAAACTACGAATTATTCGAATTTTGGATATTCAGAGCATAATAAATAACCCCCTTAGAGTCTTCATGAAAACTTGAACTGAAAAAAATTCTAGGATGAGTGGTGAAACATTTTCAAGAAATCTTTAAAAGTCCAGTTGCCTTTGATTAAATTCTACTAGAAACTGAATCTCAACACTGTATCAGTGGTCCATGTGAGATGCTAAGAACGTTCCTACATTTCTCCTCACGGGTGGTACTATAAGAAGTTTAGCATCCACTGTCATTGAAAGAGCTTTTGGCAGTGACTGATTGATATAAAGCTTCTGACTAGAGATTTGAAAATGTTTTTAGTAGCCCGGGAGCATGAAAGCATCTCTGTATACCTACTGTATTATGAAAAAAGGTCATTGTGTACTAGAAAATAAATTGTTAGATAAAATAAAAAAAGAATTGTCTGTTATCAGAGCACAATTTTTCTGGCTTGGTTTCCAAAATATATGAGTTTCTGCTTTGTGGTGGGATATGACAAACCTGTATTGAGCTGTATGTTCCTCCTCTCTGTGTCACAGTCTGCCATGTAGTTCTGGCCTTAACAAGGTTAACTAGCAGGGTGACTGAGGTTAACATGCCAATGGTTTAAGTCCTCCCTAGACTTTTATACAAAGTTCATGCATATATAAAAGAATATGCTATGAAAAGAGAGACATTCAAAAGGAAACATTTGGATGTTATTAGGCTTTCCAGGGGGGCTTCTACAGGACTGTTATATTGGTGCATTTGAGAAAGTATCTCTAACTGCAAATTACTGATAGGATATAAACCCCATATGTAATAAAAGACAAAAACTTTGCACTAACCCATAGCAACAATTAGATACTTGATTTTAAAGAGGTGACCAGTAAATGCTACCATCTAATTGGTTGCCATAGGTGATAAGAAATGTTGCAAACTTTGCGCTTCATATTACATACCCCCATAATATGTAGGCATTGTTAATATTGAATATGCTATTCAATAAAATCTACCTTTTAATCTGATTAAGCCTTTATAAAAATGACATGTTCTCCTTATCTTACTTTAGGTTTAACATATAACTATAAAAATGATTAAGGTTATTCCAGTAATAAAAGCTATGACATATATGCAGGTTGCTTACCCATGGCTACAATGAACCAGAAACAGAGTGCTACACAGAGGCCTGTTGGTTAAAGGAAAACTATACCCCCCAAACAATGTAGGTCTCTATTAAAAGATACTGCGTAAAACAGGTCATGTGTAAAACCCTGCTTCATGTAAATGAATCATTATCATAATAATATACTTTTCTAGTAGTATGTGCCATTGGGTAATCATAAATAGAAAATTGCCATTTTAAAAAATAAGGACCGCCCCCTGAGATCGTACGATTCACTGTGCACACATACAAACCACATGTAAGGTCACATGAGCCAATTAACAGACAGAGTTCTGCCTTTTGCTTCCTCACTTCTTCCTGTTACAGTTAGTGTTGTAGTATTTCTGGTCAGGTGATCTCTGAGGCAGCACAGATACAGTCACGAAATGGTGGTTCAAGGCAAGAGATGTAAAAGGGCAATATTTATGTAAATATATATTCCTGTTTGGTAAGGTTCTTTAATATGTCATTCAATTTGATATAAACTATCTGTTGCTTAAGTATTCATTTTGGGGGTATAGTTTTCCTTTAATGTTTCTGTGTGAAAAGCAGCACCTCTTAAATCAGTAAACTTCTAGGTGCAGTATAGCTTTTTTCCACATGAGTTGATTGAATAGACTTTTTGTCTTTTGTTTTATTTACAATACATCTCACAAAGACTATAATAAGAATATTGACCTTATATAATTAGCCCTATTCTGCTGCTATTAGGCAAACAATTATAAGGCATATAAGCAAGAAAACTTGACAACAGATGTAGTCAAGTTTACTTTGACATCACACATCATGACACACCAGCGGCCTGCCATATCACAGCATTATGTTCAATCAAATACGGCCCAATAAATAATAATAATAAGTAAAGTGACCATGAGGGGTTGTATGTGATCCATTTGAGTCAAATATCTTTATGGGGCAGATTGGTTAACGCTGGCGACTTTTCGACAGCATTGCCACACCCAGGGACATTGCTGATTTACTAACGGACGCAGGCGCCAATTCACTAGCAAAACAGATAGACGCTAGTGGACATTTGTACTCTATCGCCAGCCGAATTTTCGATCTGGAGAATGGACGTTACTCCGAAAATTCACTAAAAGTTGAACTAAGATTTTACTGAACGTTACCTGTTTGCCAGACTTGCCTTCACCAGCTCAGACCAGGCGAATTGCAATGGAGTGCATAGATCTTCCTCAATCTTCTGTTACTTACATCATATTCTGTGAGTGGAAAAAGCATCAAAGTTTAAAAAACTCTGGTGTCTTTTCCTTCTTTCTGAGTGATAGTCTGCAAAAGTCCTACAAAAATGTTTTTGGGTAACCGGGTTCCCCCACACATTTTCTGACATATACAACATAAACTATAGAGTGGGCTCATGTGTAGGGCATTATAATAACTCTATTGTCTTTATTAAGGTTCCCTGGACTTGTGTAATTAACAGCGTAAATATAATGTATTTACTGTAACATTTAGGGGCCGATTCACTAAATTCGAGTGAAGGATTCAAAGTAAAAAAACTTTGAATTTCGAAGTATTTTTTGGGCTACTTCGACCATCGAATGGGCTACTTCGACCTTCGACTACGACTTCGAATCGAAGGATTCGAACTAAAAATCGTTCGACTATTCGACCATTCGATAGTCGAAGTACTGTCTCTTTAAAAAAAACTTCGACCCCCTACTTCGGCAGATAAAAGATACCGAAGTCAATGTTAGCCAGTGGGGAAGGTCCCCATAGGCTTTCCTAAGTTTTTTTGATCCAAGTATATTCCTTCGATCGTTGGATTAAAATCCTTCTCAGTGAGTTTTCATCCTCGCGAAGTGTTGCGATGGGTGCAAAGCGGATGCTGGCAACTTTTCGCCGGTTAGTAAATCTGCCCCTATGTCTTTTGGGGGGGGAGGGCATTTTGATGTATGTGCTATCTTTTTTTACTACAGTATGCATAATTATTTGAAATGGCATATACAGTATTACAGTCAGTTTTTTGTCTCTTAATTTTAGTACCAGTTTGCACAAAATTGCTTATTTTCTAACTAGTAGAAAGTGTAAATATGAAAAAAAAACCACACATGTGAGGTACAGGGTTCACAAAAGAATGAAGTTATACCTGAATAACTCTTTTGCTGTTTAGATAAATTTAAAGTATGAAAGCTGAGTAACCAAAGGGATACATAGTTCACCCAAGGAAGAAGTATCTTCAGGCCAATATCAGCAGGTTCCGACAGCCCAAACATGCTGAAAATAGTTCTACCTATCTCCAAACCCTACAGAGAACTATTTAAAATGCGTAGAGCATTTGCTACGTTTCCTTTTGCCTCTAGTTTGTAGTAATGCTGTAGAACCATGCTGCTTTCAGCTGCCAGTCATTTCCCACTCCTGACGGTATCTGTTAGTTAACACAGTCAGCATTTACTGTCAGTTTATTCTTGTTTACAGTGTCTGTTGCTACAGGCAGGAATATGAAGAGATATAGAGAGACAGGTACCAAACAATAAAATAAGAGGTGGTTATGTCAGTGCAAGTTTAAGAAGAGGATTGCAAATTGGTTAAAGTTATATAATTATAATGGAAGTGGCCAATACATGTATACAGTGTGTAGGTTAAAATGCCAAATTTCTGGGAAGTCCTATAAAAGTATCCAACCACAATTACCCCCTTGTTATTTGTCTCTGAGAGTTGTATAATTCTCTGTTTACACTAGCACATTCAATACCCAAGAATTTATTTAAATAATTACTTATATTTTCAAGAATACAAATACACTATGGGGCAGATTTACTAAGCTCGAGTGAATAATTAGAATGAAAAAATATTCGAATTTCGAAGTAATTTTTTGGGTACTTTGATTGGTCAAATACGATCGAATCTAATGATTCGAACGATTCAAAGTTAAAATTGTTCGACCGTTTCGACCATTAGACAATCGAAGTACCGTCTCTTTAAAAAAAACTTTTTAAATAATGACTTATATTTTCAAGAATACATATACACTATGGGGCAGATTTACTAAGCTCGAGTGAATAATTAGAATGAAAAAATATTAGAATTTCGAAGTCATTTTTTGGGTACATTGAATTAGTCGATTCAAAGTTAAAATCGTTCGAACATTTGACTATTCGATAATCGAAGTACCGTCTCTTTAAAAAAAACTTTGACTTCATACTTTGCCACTTTAAACCTATCGAAGTCCAATGTTAGTCTATGGGGACCTTCCCCAGTTTTTCTGGGTCAAATAAAAATCCTTTGATCGATCGCTTAAAATCGTTCGAATCGTTCAAACGATTTTTATTTTGCGGTAAAATCCTTCGAATTCGAAGGATTTTACTTTGAAGGTCGAATTCGAGGGTTTTTTAACCTTCGAAATTCCACCCTTGATAAATCTGCCCCCAAATGTGTTGTTTGTAACACCTTATTGTTATTAGTAGGATGAGGCACCATTTTTGGGCAAGTTCAAGTCACCTGATTCCTTTTTACAGATACATTTCTATCTTTATATATTGAATAAAGTACCCACTCTTGTAAAATATAAGGATATTTTAAGTTACCGAGGAGTTCCATGACCATATTAAAACACGAGGTTGAAGGCCTCCGAGGTGACTTCTAATATCCTTATATTTTGCAACAGGGGGTACTTTATTTATTATAATACACAAGTTTAAGTGAGTCATTTGATAGAAATGACATCACTAAGCTCCGATTATAACCGATTACATGACTAAGCACCATTTATAAGGATATCATTTACAGGATATTCATGGCTTGTGCATTATATTTAAATATCTCAGTAAGAGTAATGAACAATCTTCAATACACTGTATTATATGGTGTCAAGGGCAAACAAGTCCTGGATCAAAAACCCACTTCAAACATTTAACTTTATTCCTTCTACACAGATTTCAAATCAATTAATGGCAAAAAATTCAAGAATCAATTTGTAACTAAAGCATGTCAATTTTATATGTTTATTTTATTTGTTATTCCTTGAGGCCTGATAAGTTTATGATTGTCTTTATGCATATTTAGTAAAGGACAAATGTTTATACAAATCTGTATTTGTCAAGGAGCAGACGGTCACTAGCAACTGAGAGGAGTTTTATACAGGGTATGCTAAAATTATTCAACAGTGTTTAGAAACCAAACATCTATAAACAAATGAAATGCATCTCTTTCTTGGGCCTTCAGCTGTGTTCTTACTTTCTCCTTCTAAACAAACTCTTGGATATTTTCAAATGGAGAACAAATGAGCTGCATATGGACTTGATTTTACTTGATGAACAAAATTCTATATTTTCCTTTTTTTTCTTTGCTGACAAGGAACAAGAAAAAAACCCAATGATGTGTCCTCCAAAAGCTAAATGAATAATCCCTTCTTTCTAGGGTAGTTATTTTAAAATCGAACTTATATTATCTGCTGTCAGAAATTGATTTATCATGAAACTGCTCTTCCTGCTACATCTCATCTCCAACAGAAATTACTTTTTTTTTAAAATTGCACAATTTGTTGAAAAGCTTTAAAATACTATGTAAAATACATGTTATACATGTAAAATACATGTAAAAATGTGCTAGACAATAATCGTTTGCCTATTTTAAGCTCTGCAATAAAAATATTTATTTTACAGACTCAATAAATGTAGTATGCAACTACAATTAAATAGTAAATATCTAAGCCTTTAACAAAGGGATCTCTAAACCCAGCCTGTGGTTGGTGATATAATGGGGGTCTCCTACCGCCCAATGGATTGTAGGATGCCAGAGGTCCTAGACAATGGAGAACAATATGACCGATAACTGTACCTTACATAGAAGTTTTTGGGTCTGTTTCTCTGTGATAGGTTTCCCAAGAATTTGAGCCAGACCACGAAAAGTATTTCATCAGAGAAGGACGCTTTAGTCAAGCACAGAATATAAAAGCATTCTGTAGCTCGGAGAGATCTCTCCCCTCAAGCCCCTTACAATGTTTTTTATCATGTATCACACCATAACAAGTAATTAGAAATAATTTCATTGGTTAATATTTACTTAGTCACTACGTGTAAGCAAAGAACTGTATGTGGGCAAACATACTTTAAAAATGTAATTTCTCACGTACCCTTTGTGTTCCGATATCCTTGTCCCAACTGGCAAATACAAAGTTCCTCTTTTGATTCTTATCTGATCACGTAACAATTTTAGCAGGAGCGCATAGCATTAATATAAGATGCAACTCATATTGATATGACTATAGCTACTGTATATATGATACTATTCCAATAAGCAATGGAGCTAAGGGAAATCCAGCCTCCACAGAAGATTAAGGGGACTAGAAGAAGGCATACTTAAATTGTCCATAAAATATACTTGATAGCTAGAGGATTGTAAAGCCTATGCAATAAAGGATGTCCAAGTCCTCTGTCACACTACAGAGCAGAAAGCAAAGTTCACATGGAAAAATGTGAAATCTATAACTGCAAAACCTATAGCATCTCCCATTAATATTTAAAATAATAAGCAAAGAAGATTTTTTCTGAATTTATTATAATCGGTGTCTAGTATACTGTATAAAATGCTTAATAGGAATTTTCTTAAAAAACTACTGAATAACATTGTGATCTCATGCTGGGATCATTTGTTTGTCATAGAGAGCAATTGTTAGGTTAACATGAACTTAGCATTCATGATAACATGATAATATGTATTTTTACTTGTGACATGCTGACACTGTTTAAACATATGGACAGTAGAATTGAGTAAGTTTGGTATCACATAGAATAAAAAAAAGACGAAAAACATTTTCATCTTTCAATAGTGATCCACCATATCAATGAAAGCAGCATCTCCTATGTGAAAAAACAGCCAGCAAAACAACTGAGATTTTGTTCCAAGGATCGTGGACAGTAGAATGGCCTTGATGGTTGGCGTACATACTTAAACAAACTGGCCCATATCCTTAGAAATTTTTATACCCAGAATAGTAGAGACAAATGAGATTTTTTCTCGATAAAATCACCTTCAATCCAAAGGAAATAAAGCCAGCATATATCCATCATTAGATTTTAATAACATTATTCCATAATGCAGCTGTAACTAAGCAGACTAAAAATTCTTCAGCACTATAGTAAAAAACTAGGGGGGAAATTGTGGCTGAGATCTGAATACAGATCAGATATACATGTGTACATAAATGGAAACTATACCGTTTTGAACTGTGATGCTGTCGATGGGTTAAAGGAAAACTATACCCCCAAAATGAACACTTAAGCAGCAGATAGTTCATATCATATTAAAGAATCTTACCAAATTGGAATATATAATTAAGTAAATCTTGCCCTTTTAAATCTCTTGCCTTGAGCCACCATTTTGTGATGGTCTGTGTGCTGCCTCAGAGATCACCTGACCAGAAATACTACAACTCTAGGGGGCCTAACCCTAACCCTCGATATTCGACTAGGAATTAAAATCCTTCGACTTCGAATATCGACGTCGAAGGATTTAGCGCAGATAGTTCGATCAAACGATCGAAGGATAATTCCTTCGATCGAACGATAAAATCTTTCGAATCGAACTATTCGAAGGATTTTAATCCAACGATCGAAGGAATATCCTTCGATCAAAAAAAGTTAGCCAAGCCTGTGGGGACCTTCCCCATAGGCCAACATTGACTTCGGTAGCTTTTAGATGGCGAACTAGGGGGTCGAAGTTTTTTTTAAAGAGACAGTACTTCGACTATCGAATGGTCGAATAGTTGAACGATTTTTACTACGAATCCTTCGATTCGAAGTCGTAGTCGAAGGTCGAAGTAGCCCATTCGATGGTCGAAGTAGCCCAAAAAAAACTTCGAAATTCGAAGTTTTTTACCTTCGAATCCTTCACTCGAAGTTAGTGAATCGGCCCCTAACTGTACAGGAAGAAGTGTGGAAGCAAAAGACACAACTCTGTCTGTTAATTGGCTCATGTGACCTAAAATGTATGGTTTGTTGGTATGTTTGTGTGCACAGTGAATCCTACGATCCCAGGGGGCAGCCCTTATTTTTTAAAATGGCAATTTTCTAGTTATGATTACCCAATGGCACATACAGATGAAGCCACTTGGATTTGTGAGTTAAATGCGTCATGACTCAGAGTTAATTGAAGAAACTGTGTTATCTAAAGTTATCTTAACTCATTTAATGCATTTAACCTTTTCATTAGCATACCAAAGCACCATTGTTCACAATGGTGAATGCTTTAATTAGATGGGATGTTGTGTCACAGTTTTCTGTGTTAAATGAGATAAATGGGATATCTGTGTTTAGTTATTCTGTGTCAAACAGACAAACCAAAGTGGCTGCATCTGTACTACTAGAAAAGTATATTATTATGAAAATGGTTTATTAACATGAAGCAGGATTTTACATATGAGCTGTTTTATGCAATATCTTTTTATAGAGACCTACATTGTTTGGGGGGTATAGTTTTCCTTTAAAGGGCAGTGTTAAACATCACCTAAGTTGAGTATGACTGCCTTGAATGTCTCACAAGTAGTAAATAATGGAAAGATACCCTAGTATGGATATGATCAAACTTGTTCCATCAGATAAAAAGATCAGCACAGTCTGGGGTTAAACCAAAGGTCAGCACAGGAAAATATGGATATTGTTTAAAAATTTCAAAAGTTGGTAATTTTGGAAATCTTACATCAAGCTGTTGTACTACCAAAGGGAAAACCAAAGCAGTTTTAAATGATACCTTTTTGTAGAATGATTGTGTGTTATTTGGCGAGACCTAAATCATGTATTATATACACTGCTATATTTAAAATGTCTTGAACACAAGAACCTAGAGTGCTTGTTTGCAGGATGGAGTGTTTGTACTTTACAGCTACCTCACAGGTAAATTAATAATCAGCCACCCAAACATAACGGCCCAAATAGTTTAGGAATTTAGGATACTGCCTGGGCAAAAGAGTCCCTTTTCAATTACAGTTGTCTGTAATATATTGTAAGGCTTCTGAAAACATTTTGCAGATCCAACTCCTAACTTGATTAGAAAGATTACTTTCACTACTGATCACACTGTGAACCCAATCTTATGTAGCTCCATCAGTTGCCTTCTCTAGCATTGGTAGAGAACACTAAACCCTACAACATAATTTTCAGCAAAAAACTCAAAGCTAATAGCAGAAGGCCTTCTAGCAAATATCAAAGTGAGGTACATTGGTGCTTGTAGTGTTCTTGGTGATACTTTCCCATTGAACTGCAGCTTGCTGAGCCACAAAAGAAACACTATAGGCATCTTTAAGTAGGGATGCACCGTATCCAGGATTCGGTTCGGGATTTGGCCAGGATTTTGCCTTTTTCAGCAGGATTTGGATTCAGCCGAATCCTTCTGCCCCGCCAAACTGAATCCTAATTTCATACCTCCCAACATTTTGGAAGTAAAAAGAGGGACTAAAAATTTTTTCCGCACGTAGCGCAGTGAAAATGTTAACCACGCCCCTCTATGTGACCACACCCCCTAATTACCATGTTCATTTTTCAGGTTATGAAAGTTTGAAAATATTTCTCATTATCTTAACTGTTTTTTTGTGTCTCAAAATTGTTACAAAGTATCTTATTTGCACCTGTTAGCTGTGCTCTTTGTTAAAAGCCAATTAAGTTAGAAACTTTGTTTCTTTTTCGGGCTGTTCATTGCAGAGAAAATAGGGACTTTCCAGTACAAATGAGGGACTGCAGGTTGAGCTGTCAAAAGAGGGACTGTCCCTCCGAAAAAGGGACAGTTGGGAGGTATGCTAATTTGCATATGCAAATTAGGGGCATCGAAGGAAATCGTGTGACTTTTTGTCACAAAACAAGGAAGTAAAAAATGTTTCCCCTTCCCACCCCTAATTTGCATATGCAAATTAGGATTCCGATTCGGTTTGGTATTCTGCCGAATCCAAAATAGTGGATTTGGTGCATCCCTATCTTTAAGAGATTGTAATTCTATGTTTGAGAACCCTAGCCCTAAGATTCAGTAAGCTATTCATTCTATTAACTTCAGCCACTTTCAGTTGCTACCCAATTTGTGGAGCATTAAGTCAGATACTAAACTGAAGTCCACTAAAACAGTAATGTAAAAAAATGTATTACATTTTCCCATATTTTCACTCTGCAAGATCAAGCAAAGTACCTTCTATTAGTTACAGAGAAAATGTTCTATTTTTCCATATTTGTAATTGTTGTTAGCATAAGTACAGCTATTTGAACTAATAAGGGGCCTTGCTAGTTCGAAAAGTTTAAATATAAACATGGAAAATAATTTCAACTGTGTTGGCTAGAATGATAGCAAAGCAGGTTTGAGCAAAATTGTGGTAAATCAGCTCCACTAATTACCTCCAAAAGTTTGATTATGCAAACTATTCTATTGTTAATAATTACAAAAATAATATGATAATATTGTTTACATTGCAGTTTTCCCTCAAAGGAATTCAATCAGTAAAATCATTGCAGATGCAAATCAGAACAAACTCATTAGTTTAAGAGCACAACAAACAAACAAACGAGCACAGAATATGCACCACCTAAACATCCTACTTTTATTCATGAAATTCCATGCAGTTTTTGCTGTTTCCATACTTTAGATGTGTTTACACTTACCTAAGTGCACGGTACAACATTTGTTTTTAATTGGATGTAACATTAAGAATGATTTCAGAGTATTAGAAGTCCTTAAATTCTTAGTTAAGGAAAAGTTTATGGAACTTTGTGTTATATTGCCCTCTAGTGCAAGAGTGTTGCATTTTGTGACTACACAGTTATGCAGGCAGTTTCACATTTTTTAGATCCAAACAAATTACAAACCAGCCTAAACACATAACTAAAGAGTCGAACCAGCGAGAGCTAAAGTATGTGGAACTCCACCTAAAAAATGTGTTCAGTACAGTTTAAATCTCCTGGAATCTTAATTTTTTTTATTACTTTTTTGGCACTCTTCCCTGTTTT
Organism: Xenopus laevis; assembly: GCF_017654675.1. Classification (NCBI taxonomy): domain Eukaryota; kingdom Metazoa; phylum Chordata; class Amphibia; order Anura; family Pipidae; genus Xenopus; species Xenopus laevis. Next base: position 17,430,979 of record NC_054386.1, read on the forward strand.
AGAAAACCTGTGTCCATTTCAGTTCTTCAGTTTATTATACAGTGTATTAGTTATATAATACACAAAAGCCATGAATATCCTGTAAATTATATCCTTATAAACGGTGAGTTCTGATGTCATCAGTTATAAATGGTGAGTTCTGATGTCATTTCTGTCACATGACTCACCGAAACTTGTGTATTATAATAAATAAAGTACCCCCAGTTGCAAAATATGAGGATATTAGAAGTTACCTCGGAGTTCCATGACCTGTATAAAAACACTCGGCCTTCGGCCTCATGTTTTTATATGGTCATGAAAATCCTCGGTAACTTATAATATCCTTATTTTTTACAAAAGGGAGTACTTTATTCACTATATAATTATAGATACAAAAGGTTACATTCTTAAAATCCAATGTGAATGTCTTTATCTGACATGTTAAATGTAAGATATAACTTAAAAAGCCATTTTTGTGCCATATAAAGATACATTGATACTTGGAAGTCATGGTTGACCGCTATTAAGATGAAAGCTTAACCTGACTTCCTTTAACAGTACTTTCCCATTAACCTACTTCTCTATTTTCTTTCTAGGCAATGCCTTACTGTACTACAAGTTGCATTACTTATGCCTATTCAGAACATTTTATGTCTCTAAGAGTAATTTCTACACATTTGTGCTTGATATATATTTAATTTTTCTGTATCCCATCTACCCTCAATTCACCATTTCTTCCTTTCTTTTCTGTACCTCATGTTGATTTTTGTTGTAAACTCAACTTATTCTAGCATGCACAGCTCTATTTGGAGGATTTCCGTAAAAGGAATTATTATTTGTAAACAACATTATTACGAGATATGGTCATATGATTACAGAAAACCTTTGGAAATTTTTTGTGAAGATGCAAGAATTGCAAGAGGAACTGGAGAGAATATCAGAAAATTAAGAGTTCTGAAACATAATTTACAAGGTCCATTCTTACATGGCAGTAAGTTAATCCAATAGTAAATGAGCCCTCATATTATTCACATTTGTAGAGTCTTAGTGCATTTATTTGGGTGATTCTATCCAATTTAAGTGACCCTCCTTTATTCTTTTGGCATCTAACTGCAAACATGATACAAAATCATGTGACAATTCGAATTGTGTGACTTTTTTGATATGACGCTCAAATTGTAAGACTTTTTCAAGTTGTCACCCCAAAAACCTTCAATTTATACAATTATTGAATGAAAACCAGCTCAAACAGCCTAAAACTATTGAAATCCCTGAAGAAAACTTCTACATGATTTTCACAGGTTTTAGCTGGAGTACTTTTGTACTGGACATTGCAGCAGCTTCAAAGCATGATAAAGCTCGAAATTTTTGAGTTAATTTTTTCCTCTAAAAATTTGAGTTTTTCCCCTGTAAACAGTCGACCAGAAAAAATTGAGGTTTAATAAATAGACCCCTTAGTTTTAGATTTTGATAATAGGTATAGATGTTTCAGTATATAACCCTGAGGTCACAACTAGCTATTGAGTGGTTGATTAATGAGTAATGAGCAATACCATGTTGGGAAAAGAAACTAAGTGGCCTGCATTTACTAACATATATTCAATATTTGATGGTTTACAAGATGAGGGTCATGCTGTAGCTATGTTCCTGAATAAAGCATTGCCCTAATTAACATAAATTTAACTTTGCACTAGTAACTCATAGGAACCAATAGGGCATTTGCTGTACCAGATCAATCAAAGTTAAAAGCCAATTGATTTCTATAGGTTACAGTATGGGTAAATATGTGATTGTGCTTTTGAATAAAACATTCTCCATTTACTAACCTAGGTTCATTTTTCAAATTGCAACCTATAGCATTAGGTTGATCAAAGCTTATAGTATGATTACTACTGGTTATGTCAAAGTTGCAAATAAAGTATGTAGTTAAATAAATAAGTGACAAAATCTCTCAAATGCTTAAAAATGTAGATTTGTTAAGTTATTAGGGCAGGATATCAGATGGTTTTCTAAATTCCTATAAAATAAAGATGTGGCGAATGTGCAACAATATACAAACATCAACCCCCACTTCAAATAAATTGCTTTACAGCTCAAAAACATTGTAGATGATTTAATAACCCCAATTTCTTCTCCAAGACAATGATAATGATCGACCTGTTCAGAAAGTTTGAGTCACTGATCAAGAGGAGAGGTGTGTGTTAACACTATGGAAATTAATGTCATTATAGTGCTGTTGAAAGGCATGTAATCTTTAGAAAAACCTGCTACCATAATTTAAAAAAAAAAATAACCATAATTGTTAGCTTTCTTATTTGAAAAGCATTACTCATTGTTCACTGCCTTCTGCAAATAATAATAATAATAATGGATAACCTAATAAAGAGCTTTAGTTGTCAGCGCCCTATCCTAATGAATGTAGTCATCACCAATGAATATCCAAAACCAGATTACATCAGGGAATGCTTGATGGATGCCTCAAATAAGACCCACACAATCTTATGCCAGCTATACTGCAGCCTAGATAATTGATGATGACCTAAATGACACTATGCTACTTCTTGTTAAAACCACTTCCATCAACCTGATTCCATCCAAGCAGCCAAAAAGGCCTCTGGTCACTTCAGCTGTCAAACCTTCAGCTTTCAATCTGAAAAGGCAATTAGTGTTTCCATATACAGCCCAGTTAGCAAGAGCAGAATAAGAGTGTAACATTTCCTCTAAATATTTTAATGTTGAATATGCTTTTTTAATCTGCAAAAATGTTGTTTCTGGTAGGGTTCCATAAATGAGGGTGAGTTCTTGTGAGTTCTTGTTTATGTTGTGTTGTTGGCATAGCCAGAAATATACATTATTCATTATTTCAGGGAAAATGTGGTCTGATAACGGTGCTACTGTGCCTATGCATAGACTCAGGCACAAAAATAAAACAGATAGTGCTATATAAGCATGTGTCAAACAGGTTTTAGCTGCTATTTTCTCTGTAGTCAGTAGTTTCCAGTGAGAATACAGGTCGTTTGTTTTTTAGACTTCATGATAGATCTATGAAGCAATATGCTTAATGCAAAATACAGTATATACATTTATAAATGCATTTTATTGTGGTGATTATTGATCCTCTAAGAGAACTGACATAGTATTTGACCCAGTTCTAACACTTAAAATACAGCGAAAACCACTGTAAGCTGCATTATCCTCCTATTTGTGTTTGTAAGTAACCTATCCACTTAGATTGTAAGCTCAATAGGGCAGAGACCTGAATTTTATAAATACTGAATTTTGTATTTATTGTTAAATTATTGTGTTAACCCCCATCTCTACTGTACAGTGCTGGTGCACAAATAGCGCTATAAAAATAAAATTACATACATAAAGGCATTGTGTGTGTGTAAGACATTGTGATGTCTTGATAAAGGTCCTCTGTGCAGGACCAAAATGACGACTTACACCATTAAAGTTTTGCACATAAATTAAATCCCATGAGTCCTCCGTGTTCTTTATCCGGATATACACACACACACACACATATATATATACTATAACAAACCAGGGAAAGTTGTGCTCACCACTATTTTTTAAAACCATTAGGCGGGGGTGCAATGAGGCTGTGAGCACAAAATACATATAGACAAATACAAGAGTCCTCTGCACTCAACCCATTATCAATATATTTAAGACAGAGACATTTTGTGCATACTGCTACTAAAAAATGCCTTACCCTTTAAACAACACAGGGATCGTTTGTCCATATATTGCAATATATTTAAGCTGGCCAACTACGTCAAAGTCATCCCATATCTGGCCAGTCCTATGCTCAATTTTCATCTGATTCATTAAGAATTCTATTGCTTCATTATACATTTTAGGGACTAGGTTTTACCTGCAACTTACTAGCTGCTTTCAAAGTAAAACTCCCATACTTGGCTGCCCTTTTATTATATATATATAAAATACACAAAAACCATGAATATCCTGTAAATTATATCCTTATAAACGGCTCTCCTTATTTATCCTTATAAACGGTGATGTCATCAGTTATAAATGGAGCTTAGTGATGTTATTTTTGTCACATGACACATTAAAACTTGTTTATTATAATAAACAAAGTACCCCTTGTTGGAAAATATTAGGATATTAGAAGTAACCACAGAGTTTCATGACCTGTATAAAAGCACGAGACTGAAGGTGACATATATCCTTATGTTTTACAATATGGGGTACTTATATATGTGTATGTGTGGATATCAGGCATAAAGAACCCCTTTATTTCTCCAACAACATGTCTATGCTGATCCTGATGACAGTCCCATGTGGATCGAAATGCATGGATATGGAAGTATATATATATATATATACTGTATCGTGTTAGCCAGTAAAAATGTTACAGGGCAACCCTTTTGAAATAAAAAAATAATAAAAGTGGTATAAAGGTGATACCTTTATTGGCTAACTAATATCATAGCAGCTTGAAAAAAGGAACTAAAATGTTCTGAAAGCTTATAGTGAATATATATATATATATATCATTATTTATTTTTTAAAAGGTAAGGACTGATGTTTCGGCCTATTTCACCATTTTATCGGCGCTCACTACATCTTCTGTTAAGGGTCAGGTGCTCATCATTAATAGCACAGTTCCATAGCTGAAAGCACTCATGGCAAATCACTTGCTTAAGCAGTGTAGTAAAAAGGCTATAACATATCTACGCATTTCGATTGAAACATTATATATATATATATATATATATATATATATATATATATATATATATATATATATATATATATATATATATATATATATATATATATATTGTCCTCCTGAGCTATGAATACTACAGACAAGAATTACTTAAACAATTATCAGATAATTCGACATATAGGACCCTACCAAGTGACCCAGCCACACTATTCAAAAAGAACTTGACAATATACTACGAACCGCTTTAGAGGCTGGGTGGATAGACCAAGATACATGCTCTTATATGACTTCTGACTTTCCTAGGATACCTATTATTTATACATTACCAAAAGTGCATAAATCACAATCTGCACCACCAGGACGACCCATCATCTCAGCAGTTGGCTCTTTATTTCAACCAGTGGCCACTTACTAGACTCTTTCCTACCACCATTGGTCATTAACATGCCTTCGTACACCCGTGATGCCACTCATGTGATTCAAATCCTCCAAAAACTTGGAGATTTACCAAAGGAATACCTTCTAGCAACCATGGATGTGAAGAGCCTGTATACAGTTATCCCTCACGACCAGGGTATTTAAGCTTGCAGGAAAGCTCTTGAGACAAGGGAAGACAAAAGTGTACCAACTGAATTTTTGACGGACTTACTAGAGCTCACTCTCATAATTACTTCAGATTTGAAAATACGTACTATCTTCAGATCTGGGGCACAGCAATGGGCAGTGCCCTGGCACCATCATTTGCCAATCTGTTTATGTGGCAGTACGAGCAAGTAAACATCATGGAAAAGGCAGACTACCACCTCATCACATACCTTTGCTACATAGATGATTTGCTGATAATCTGGGGGGGTGATGCCCTATCGCTAACCACATACTTCAATTATCTCAACACTTTGGACACTCCGATTCATTTGACACTAAACTACAGTGACCACAGCATTGAATTCCTTGATCTACGTATTTTTAAAACAACATTGGGCCTGGGCACAAGTCTATACAGAAAGCCCAGTGACCGGAAAACGATTCTGCATGCTGCCAGCGATCACCCGCCTGCAACCATGAGGGCCATCCCATACTCACAATTCCTAAGGACTATTCGTAATAATAGTGACCCCAAGATGGCACAAACCCAACTAACGGAAGCATTTGATAGATTTATAGAACGGGGTTACCACAAAGATTCACTTGAACAACAGCTGGAAAGGGGCTTGGCATACTCCCAAGCTGATCTCTTGAAAAACAAACCAAAGGCGGAACTGATGCCTAATCAATTAGTGTTCACTACAAAATACTCCCATATTTCCAATACTTTGAAAAAATGTTTAAAAAAGAATTGGCCGATAATCTCTATGGATACTACGCTGTCCTTACATCAGTCCCCGTGTCCTATGTTCGGGCATGGTAGAAACCAAAACCTCAGAGACATCTTGGTACAGACTGACTTTACTAATAAAATCTTACAAAATACAAACTGGCTGAGTGAACAGAAGAAACTTGGTTGCTATCGGTGTCCAGATTGTACTACATGTCGCTCCTTGCTGATAGGCAAAGACTTCCCACACACGGGTAAGAGGTATAAGATACTTCATAGACTGACTTGCACCTCGACTTTTGTTGTATATATTGTGACATGCCCATGTGGTCTTTATTATGTGGGCAAAACCACTACCCAACTCAAAGAAAGGATAGCCAATCACAGGTCAGCTATTAGCAAAGCCCTAAAAGATAAGGCAGCGAAACAACCCATAGCCAGACATTTCTCACAGATGGGACATGGTCTCCCTACATTCCGCTGCATGGCTATCGATTTCCAACCTCCATTACCAAGGGGAGGTAAGCGTGATTTGGCTCTGCTAAGGAGAGAAGCAAAATGGATATATCGTTTGGACACTGTCACCCCGCGTGGCCTAAATGAGACTCTACCATTGGGATGCTTTATTTAGTTCTTCATGTAACATCTAATACGGCGATGTGACTCTCACACGCCACCATTATCTAACCACTTGTTACTATTATCCACAGCCTTAAAATGTGCAACATTGTAATAACTTGTTATATAATACTACCATTGTTTGCTACTTATCTTTACCAATTCCTCCCCCTACCTCTTGTCTTATCTGTCCCCTCTATTTAACCATATCTGCTGAACATGCCATATACCACTATCCTGTATGTTTGGGTCATCCAGGCGCATTATGTTACTCCTGATACACTATGTGGGAATGGCCAAAGTATTTTCGTTAGGACTTCTGACATGCTTCGAGTGCTGAGCCTCTGTCTAACCTGACCCTGTAGGGTAGTAGTCATGGCAACCCGCACCTACCCATGTGAATGCGGCAGACACGTTACCGTATAGACAAGATGTGGAGGCAATACCAGAGGCGCGGGGAGCTGCGCACTCTGGTAGCGCTGCGCACACGCTGTTCCCGGTTGCTAAGTTATGGGCCGTTAGAAACGAGCGACCATACGGAGACTGAGAGTGCCTGTGTGCACGCCCACCACTAGTGTGTCTGTTGGCCGGTTGAATTCGACGGCGCCACTGATTGGACAATAACATATTGATACAAAGCAGTGGTCTTTGTTGGCACAGCGATAGTGAGTTATAATAAAACCTTTGCTTTTATTCTGCATATTCATATTCATACAAGCTAATGTTAGCTTGTCTGGTTGGTTAGCAACGTCCTTTGGCGAAGTTTGCTTATACTTTTTTTCCCCAATTATTGCAGGGCAAGGGAAAGGAACAAGCTGTGAAGGGAGGGGGAAGGAAAACGAACAGGGCACAGTGGGGGTTAAATGAACAGGGCAGAGAGGGAGAGAAATGAAAAGTGCAGGGAGCGGAGGGGGGAAGGAAGAGGGCAGAGAGGGACAGAAATGAGCAGTCCAGGAAAAAGAAAACAAGCAGTAAGGGTTAACAGTTGCCTGCAGAGAAGGACTGTGACATCACAAACACACCCACTCCTCCCTCAGTGGCTGCTGCTCTGTAACTTAGCAGAAAGAGCCGATGGCTCTAGAGCCTGATACTGGAAAGTCCTGGACTAGCAGTTACGAAGGGGGAGGGCTGAGCACAGTTTTCAAGCTAATACAGACATTTTTGATCCAAAAGGTATTGAAATAAAAACGATTTCTTCTATTTTACATTATTTGACATGGTTTGATGCATTGGGAAAACGTATGTTATATGTCCCCTTTAATTCTTATCATTCAATCATACAAAGATTATTCAAAGTGATAGCAAAGATAAAAGATAACAGCAGTGTTTTAATCAATATGTGAATAATTATACGCAGTGGGACTAACTCAACTAGCTAGAAATGCTAAGTTGAAGGCAGAATTTCATGTAAGGCTGTATTAGTCATGGTGTGACAAATTGAATGTACAATTACATCTTGACAACGTCAAACGTAATGGATTTTAATATTAGCTATCAAAATTCTCCACACTGGCTAGTAAAAACTGCTATATTATCTGGAACACAAATTGGCACAGTTAATAATGTTAATCTGATTGAAAGGCAAGGAAGAATAAGTGCCAAAAATCTATGCCTAAAATCTTTTTTTTCTGACCTTAGGAGGCCTGAAATATAAGCTTTCAGTATTGTTTAGCCTTTTATAGCACATACTTTACATCAACATCCAAGCATATTGCTTTCTTCTGTCTTTATTAAGATTAATCTACATAGGCATGTTATCCTTTGCCACTATCCGTCACAGTGTATCAATTTTTTCGCAAGTGAGAGAGACGCCGCCTTGCAGATGACAACAATAAAAAGCACAAGACATGCTAAAGATGGTTCCAGTTGGTTTCAGTTGTTCAGTTGTCCAGGAGCAATGATTGGCCTGACTAACTCTGAAAGGTCTATGTTACCCACAGAATAGAAAAGGGTATATTGTTTTCTATTAATTTGATTCAGCAAGAATCAAACATATTTTTTTCTCCAGGTTACCTGAATCCATCGGGGCTGATGCTTCTTTTAGGCTCCTTAGGCCATTAATGGTAGGAATGCCTAAGGAGGAATCTTTTAAAAGATTTTCACAATTGGGGTGCAAAGTGATTCCATAATTGCAATAAATGTGAGGACAGTTCTTCCATTTGTGCTCTTTGTCTATGTGCGTTCACATGCATTCAATTATATCAAACATACACTAGTCTGTTACTTTATATCAGGGATCCCCAACCAGTGGCTCATAAGCAACATGTTACTCACCAACCCCTTGGATGCTGCTCCCAGTGAGCTCAAAGCAGGTGGTTATTTTTGAATTTCAGGCTTGAAGGCAATTTTTAATTGCAGAAAAAAATGTGTGTACTGCCAGACAGAAACTTTTATAAGTTGCTGCTGTCTAAATAGTGAATCACAGCCCTGTTTTGGCACTCCCAGGGTCTTTTTTTAATGCTTATGTTTCTTTCCAATAGTGATTGTTGCATCCGACCCATTTCTGTCAGGCTTACCAGTATAATCCAGTCGTAGAAGGAGCTGGAGCTGTAGATATTGAACCCACAAGCGCCTCACACAACCGCTACCCACCTGGAGTGGAACAGGGAGCAGGGTTGTGGAGAGTAGTCAATGAGACGATCAAGCGAAGTACAAAAGGATTAGGCAAAGTCGTGGTCAGGAGGTCTGAGGTCAGAAGGCAGGCAGCGAGATTCGTAAACGATGAGACAGGCCGAAGAGTCGAGACAGGCAGCAGAAATCGTAGTCCAGGTACAGGCAAGGGTCGACAACAAGAATTCACAGAGTATAAGACGCTAGGGTTTCAGTTAAACAACCTAATAACCAGGCAATGCATCTCAGTCTGGATCTGGTTTAAGTATTGTTACTTTGGTGCCAAACTGGCGTCTTTTTCGCTGGCGTTGCGGAACTGACGCCAGCACGTCCGTCTTAGGCGTTTTCGCCTGCGTCCTTGCGCCAGCGACCACCGCCGGCGCCTTCGCGCCCGTGCCCGTCGCCGGCGTCACGCGCCGGCACGCATTAGCGCGCCTGCGCCGGACAGGACGCATGCGTAATTTCTCACACATTTCGCTTTGACGAAAATTTGTGAAACGGCAAAAATTATTGTGGGCAACAATTTTTTTTGACCTACAACAATTTTTTTCTTTGCGCAACAATTTTTTTCGCCCATTGGAGTCCGATCATCACTACTCCCCAACTGTTTTTACACTGGAATGTGGCTTACAGGTGAAAAAGGTTGGGGATCTCTGCTTTATATGAACAAAGTCTCAGTGTAAACATCATAAAATAAAAGGTGTTTCTGTGATATGTATCTCATCACAGTGTAATAATCTTTCAGCCTTGAATACTATGAACCAAGCCTTCTGACCATTTTGATCTGAATAAATGATAATGACAAACGTCTCTGGCCTTTGACTCGTTGGTCTCTGTGTCCTTTGTAGCTATCTGTTATGTATTTGAATCCATGTTTATGTGTAACTGTATTATAGTGTCATGTAATAGTTCAAATATCAGTAGCATGTAGTTGTGTTTTTACATAAAGCAATCCGCTGTTGTCAGCCTTTGCGAGCACCCCCCCAGTCACTGTTGTAATGTATCAGTAACTGCTGTCATTTTTTCCCTTTGTATAACGGAAGCACTGCCCTGGGCTTAGGGATGTTGGATTTGTGCAATACATTTTATGACAGTATTCTCACTGTGGCATAATTATATATAAGGAATGCCAATATATATTTGTTAAAAAGTGAGTGCCTGTGGGTGTACTGTATATCAAGTGCTTGGTGGTACATATGTGTGTGTTTTTGACGAGATAAGACATAAGATTTTGGTTAATGGTCACCTATACCCATTGCATTATTTGTTTCAAAAAATACCAAGAATTTGCATAAGGCTAAGAAAGTAAAAGCTGCCTAGTTCCTGTAGAAGGTAAAACAAAAGTACAGGGAGCACTCACTGATCCACTGGTCCTGCTGTGCTGCCACATGGAGACGCCCCCGTGAGAAATCCGATTGCATGACTTAAACACGGAGCACTCGAGGGCTAAAATCAGCACTTTAGTAAATATGTTTAAAATCATAGAGCGCACAAACAGATACACGCTTGAAATGAGTCAATAAATAAATTAATAGTTTCTCTAGAAGACAGAGGGAATTGTACTAGTAGATTTTTCACAATTTTTTAAAACTGTGGAGATTTTCAGTCTCATTGAATGAAGGTAAACAAAGGTAACAATCTGATTATTTGATTTAACCTTTCTCAATGCCAAAACCAAGATGGTCTTGACTGCAATCCTAAATATTGCTCTGTAACTGTAATTCATGGTCCTGTGTAATATTATGTCATGAAATGTAGAGATGAACTGTAAATAAATAAACATGAAACAATATTTTAAACTCCAATAAAAATGGCCCCTGTGGTTATCATTTTACAGGAGAGTTTACCAGTACATAAGAAGGACACAAACCTGTTTAGGGTGAGAAGGGCTAAAAGGAGCCAAAAAGCCCTTCACTAGCATTTTACATGCAAAGTGAAGCCTTCTGAAATCAGAATGTATTTACTTGTCTCATGCCATACACACAGCACTGCCTAGATACCAAAATAAGAGTTTTGATTCTCCCAAAAGGCATCATGGGCAGAGCCATACAAATTACTCCTTTATGTCCCTTTGGCCAACTATGCATCCAGAACTGCTGGTTTATAGCACAAACTGAACCTGGTTAGGGTGAGATGGGCTAAAAGGAGCCAAAAAGCCCTTCACTAGCAATTTACATGCAAAGTGAAGCCTTCTGAAATCAGAAGGTATTTACTTGTCTCATGCCACTGTCCGAATCCAAGAATACGCAATTCAAAACCTGCCGAGTTCATGTAAAAGTCAATGGCAGATGTGGGGTTTGACGCTGGTTTTTATGCGAAAACGAATTGTTCACAGTTTTTGGGCGTCAAAATTCTGGGTTTCTTGAGCGACAATCCAAAAAAGTTTAAGTTTTTCCTGATCTGATTTTTTTGGGGTTTTTTTATTGATAAATAAGGGCAAATCGTGGATTCTAGTTTGGTCAGACTTTTTTATTTAAAAAATCAACTTTACTAAATTTTCTGTTAAACTCTGACTTAAACTTGACTTTGTGGGTAAAGAAGTGTGCTCTATGATTAGTTTTTCTATAAAATAAAGTATTTTTCTTAGCCTCTGCCTGTCATTCAAACTTCTGCCTGGGAGCTAGTGTACATTAGACTCTAGCTACCAACTGCTGAAATTCCAAAAAGTTAAAAACAAATAATTCAAAACCATAAAGAAAAAAAAATGAGACCAGTCAACTGTCAACATCATACAAAGGGGATTATTTAATGAAAGTTTAAAAAAAAGTTCAAAAAGGTAACTTGCTAAGTAAAGGGAAATTCATCAAAAAATTGGGCAAAAAGTTAGTTTATGCCGTTCATATGCCAAATTTGATGCTGTTATTTTACACTGCTTCAAATATTTCTCTAAGAAAACTGCAAACTGTTTTATACTCAGCGATGCCTGGTGATGTGTGGCCGTTAAATGTTACAGTAATGCAAACTATTTTAATGTTAACAAAACTTGATTATTAGTAAGTTTTTGAAATCCCAAAAAAAGATCAAAAAGATAAGTTTACTGATGGGACATTATTGCCAAGGTGGGATTGATTAAACTGTCATAGGATATGGTTAAACAATAAATGAAATGCCTCATCCATTAAACACTGAATAAATCAGTTTTAATAAGCATTTACGGCTGAGTAATTAGTGTAGCAATCACATGAGATTCCTGCTTTACCAGGTCCTGATTCTAAAATAATCTTTACAGTATAGATTTCCTTTAAATAAATGACTTACAATAGTGGCAAAATAATATGACTCAAGCACAATAAGATTCTATGCAGCCAGTACCTTACAGACATAATTGCAATCTATTGCATTATTAGCGAAATATATATTTAGGTCACATATGAACTGGAAATAAAAATATCTGCTGTATTCCAATATTCAATACATGATAACACTAATACACCTGCATCAGATGAACCAATGGCAGTGTATACAGCGTCATTCACCAGTGGTTTATAATGCTGAACAGAGTACAGCAAAGGAATTCCAACGGCACACAGGTTGTGGGGCTGCCGAACCTCTGCCAGTGAGCACCAGGCATATTGCTGTTATCTGTTGGGTGTGCGGGATCCTGCTTTGTTCCTATAATGCTGAACACACATACTTCAGTGAGCTTATTTTTAGCCTTGCTCAGTAGTATGAAGAGACCCTAAACCTATAATGAATAAAACATAAACAGAAAAGAAAACATTTGAGGCAAACATTTGACAGAATGGAACCACTCAGATTATATTACTTCTTTTCCCAGAGGAAAATACTAATGCTACTAGATGGATACTTCATGTTACTCCAAAAAAGCAATAATAATTTTTGACAGACAATTGTTAAAAATTTATTGAAGTGAAGAATCCTTAAAGGAGTAGGAAAGTTACCGACACAGTTTATTGCCAATAGATTAGCCACCGTAGTGCAAGCTATAACACTATATTTACTCTGCAGAATTCTTTTCCATACCTTAGTAAAAAGCTCTAGAAGCTCTCTCTGTTTGTTTATGATAGCAGCTGCCATATTAGCTTGGTGTGACATCACTTCCTGTCTGAGTCTCTCCTTGCTCACTCATAGCAGTGGGTTCAGATTACAGCAGGAGGGGAGAAGGGAGGGGGAGAGGAGAAAACTGAGCATGCTCAAGCCCTAGCCCTGGCGGGTTTATGCTTTAAACGGGAAGTTTAATATAGAAGCCCACGTATACACAATAGAAGGAAAGAAATGCTGTGTTTCTTTTGACAGAGGACTCAGAGCAGCATTACTTTGAAGGTTTACTGGTGAATTTATATAGACCTTTCTGATAAAGCTTACTTCATTTTAGCCTTTCCTTCTCCTTTAAAAACAGTGTAATAGGGGTAGAAAAAAAAAACGTTATTTAAAGACAGGCAAAACATAAACCACACTCTTAAATGTAGATGACTACTTATATGGGGGGTAGGGGAGATTATAATATTTCAGTTTTCCTTAAATGCATTCAACGTTTGTGTTGATTCAAATTAGAATGTACAGTATATAGGACTCTTGATGGCTTAAAACCAGTAATCACATGAGGGCGACAGAATGAAATGCTTAATTCATGAATTGCTTGAGGGTTTGGAATCTATAGAAAATGTGCTTAAAGCTGGCATCAGCAAACATCCTTGATTTAATACTAATATTTAACATGCAGTCAAAAATGCAATTAAGCCGATCAATGCCTACAGGGACCAGCGTTATGTTTGTTTGCAGGCTCCTGGTAATGAACAGGTTTAGTGATAAAATGAAACATGCTCCTTTGAGTTTACACCATTGCTTGAATTTATATAGAGCTGAATTAATATAAAAAAGAGTGTCAAGAGCTACAGATGGAGAATTGAGAGTTGTAATATATCTGCAATAGCAAGTACCGCAAGTTAATTGCACCTTAGAACACATTATCCCATTGTTTAAAATGGCATAGAGCTTGTTTTGCAGTCTGGTGAGTTTGATATTTTCCAACTACTTTACATCTTTTGTGCCTGGTATCAAAGTAAAAAACGATGCTGTTATACTACCCGTGCTATTAGACAGTGTATTTGGATAGGACAGCCCAAATGTAATTTTATTATCGTCATGTAATGCTGATGAATTCTACAAAGGCAGGAATGCCGTACTTCAGTTATACTTTTAGGGAACCTGATAATTTAACTGTCCCTTTACAGGGGCACCCCCTTTAGTTTGGACACAAAATGTGGTCCTAAGTAAAGGTGGCCATACACGGGCCGATAAAAGCTGCCGACAGACTGAGTCGGCAGCTTATTGGCCCGTGTATGGGGCCCCCCGACGGGCTTCCCCAATCGAGATCTGGCTGAAAGTCAGCCAGATTTCGATCGGATGGGACAAAAAATCCCGTCGGATCGCGGCCGCATCTGTTCGTTGATGCGGTCCCGCGATCCGACCGCCCGTTCCCATTCGTTAGGATCCGATCGTTGGGCCCTAGGGCCCACGATCGGATCAGCTCAATATTGCCCACCTCAAGGTGGGCATATCGGAGAGAGATCCGCTCGTTCCGACATCGCCAAACGAGCGGATCTCTCCGTGTATGGCCACCTTAAGTCTTAATCAATTAAATATGATATGGTGGCAATTTCTTGATCTGAATCATATAGAACACTTTGATATTTCTCTTTAAAATAAGCTCTACAGATACTTTCAGTTAATTTAAATACGTTTTAATTGATTAAGAGGGGATATCTTTTTCTTCCAATTAACAATTTGCATTAGACTGACACAAGTCAGATCCCTATCCTTAATCACTCTATAGATACCAGTAAATACTCACTAAATCCTATAATAGTCACTCTAGGGGGCATATTTATCAAAGAGCGAAGAGTGATCAAAGTCTGTTAAGCTGGCCACAGACGCAAAGATCCAATCGTACGAATCAATGTACGATTGGACTTTCCCATCTCCCGACCACTAACCATTCAGATCAAAGTCTTACCAGTCAGATTAGTTAAAGAACAGATCAGCAATGTTCTGCCCCTGACAACAATCGTACGATATCTATGTCCAACCAAAGCTAGTGACAGTCTCCCACTGAAAATCGTACGATCGGCAATACACGCAGAGATATTATCGGCAGCCGACAGAAATTTTCTAACCTGTCCAATCGACCAAAAGTGCGATCTCAGACGGATGAAAAATGTCGGGACTCTCCACACACGTTCCCAAAATCGTACGAATCCTCGATTTGTACGATGAGATCTTTGCATCTACGGCTAGCTTTAAAGGACTGTGGAGAGCACTAACTTCATTCTTTGATAAATATGCCCCTAGGAGTTAAAAGAAAAGTGCAGGATATTTATATGAACAGCCATACGCTCCAAAAATTAGGTTAGAGGGGGTTAGTACCCTTGCAGTAATAAGTCTGCAGGCACATGTGGGTGAGATCAGAGGCAGGAGATTTACCAGGGTGCAAGATACCAACAGGAATGTGTGAGCTCAGGGGCAGGAGGTTTTTTTGTAGGGAAGGAGATACCACCAAGTGTGAGTGATCCCAGGGGCAAAGGAATCTGCCAGGGAGCAAGATAGCACTGTGATATTGCCTTTCCCAGGGATTGGATCACCAAGACAGGCAGTACCACCACTTGTGAGGAATTTAGCAGGAGCCATATTGAATGTGTGAGTTACAACAAATTGAGAGGATATCTGAGCTTGATTTGAATTTATGCCAACTGTCTTGAGAACTGTTGCATCCAGCACATGCCTGCTATCGTTCAATAAAGAAGTTTATTTGTCTAAAGAATCACCTGGGCTGCAGTTATTTACAAGGAAGTTAATCTGTGTTCCAGTAGCAAAGCAAGAATCCACCTGAACGGGAAGTGATTATGGTAATATTACATCTTGCTGGGAGTTGCCAGGATTTGGCCCTAGACTAAGGGGGTGTCCTCAATACATTGACAGCAGTGCACACACTTCTAAGGCTCACCCACGGGTGTGCTTCACACTGTATGGCAGACTCACTAGCCCAGGATGCAGGGTAATATAGGCCAATGCATGATATTCCACACTACTAAGATTGGTGAGTTTATTGAACATAATTGAAAATTGTTATTCATCTTGCAAATATTTATGCGTACAATCTGCGTCTAAGTTACGCAGTGACTTTGGTGAAGGAAAAATATTCGCAAAACAGGTTTTGCAAATTGTGAATTTAAACAACCATCAACGCTATATTTGCGCACAAAGATTTCGCACAGTAACTGTGTAATATTTACGGAAAAAAACATGGGCACCACAACCATTCTTTTTAAATATGAGTTTATAAATGACCCCCAGTCAAGTTTCTGAAATTAATACAGTATTAATATTACCCTTCAAATCATTTATGTAAAATATGTTCAATATATGCTGTTTTACAGATTGTGTCTGCTTGGTAACACCCTTGAAATGTGTTGGGTACTAATCTTTCCACCCGTTATATAGAAAACCATCACATGGTTGCATTCACTATGTACATTTTCTTCTGTTATTATTAAAAAATGGTTTACTAGTACAGATATAGGATCCCTTATCCGGAAACCCGATATCCAGAAAGCTCCGAATTACGGAATGGCTGTCTCCCATGGACCCCATTTTATCGAAATAATCCAAAATTTTCCTTTTTCTCTGTAATAATAAAACAGTAGCTTGTACTTGATCCCAACTAAGATATAATTAATTCTTGTAGGAAGCAAAGCCAGCCTATTGGGTTTATTTAATGTTTAAATACATTTCTAGTAGATTTAAGACATGAAGACCCAAATTACGTAAAGATCCGTTATCCGGAAAACCCCAGGTCCCGAGCATTCTGGATAACAGGTCCCATACCTGTAATAGATCATGTAATGAAATGATTCTACACGAGTATATGTTGCAAATTTAAAACATGCTATATGCCTTATCCTAGACTATAGTTCAGGCTTACTGTAGGTTTCAGTCACTCTGTGCAAAATTCTTTAAAGGAACAGTGACACCAAAAAATGAAAGTAATGAAAATATCATGTATTGTTGCTCAGCGCTGGTAAAACTGATCTGTTTGCTTCAGAAACACTACTATAGTGTGTGGCAATGTGTAGCAATGGGGGAAATTGAAAAAAGGCTATAAGGTACAGGTTAAATAGTGGATAACAGATAACATAATGGGGCAGATTTACTAAAGGGCAAAGTGGCAAAGGCTGGCGACAATTTTCCATTGTTACCGCCTGCAGAGACATCGCCCATTTACTAATGGGCGCAGGCGTCAGTTCACCAGTGAAAGAGATAGATGCTAGCGGTGATTCGCACTCTATTGCCAGGCGACTTTTCGCTCTGGCGAATGGACGTTACTCTGCAAATTCACTAAAATGCGGATTTTACTGAACGTTACCTCTTTCGACAGACTTGCCTTCACCAGCTACAAAAAAACGCTGGCGTCTTTTTCTTTTTTCATGGTGGTAGGCTGCAAAAGTCCTATAAAAATTATTTTGAGTAACCGGTTTCCCCCATACATTGTCTAACATATGGAACATTATTTTACAGAGGGCTCATGTGTAGGGCATTATAACAACTCAATTGACTTTATGAAGGTTCCCTGGACGTGTGTAATTAAAAGTGGAAATGTAATCTATTTGCTGCAACATAGAACATAAAGACGTCCATTCAACTTTAAATATCCCGCCGTATGCAAATTAACCGGAGCTCAAGACCTCTAAAGAATTTGCGTTAGGCAGAAATGAACACTAGCGCAATTTGCTTTGAATTGCAAACTGTCGTCAGTGTTCGGCACCCAGAGTGAAACTCGGCATTTTAGTGAATAAGCGTTGTCTGAGCGAATTTTCGCCTGGCAAAGTGTAGCGATGGGTGCAAAGCGGTCGCTGACGACTTTTAGGCCTTTAGTGAATCTGCCCCAATGTTCTACAGAGCTTATCTGCTATCTGCCTTGTAACCTGATCCTTTTCTCCTTCGAATGGCTGCCCCCATTGCTGGGCAGCAGCTTATTTATATAAACAATAGTAGTGTTTCTGAAGCAAACACACCAGTTTTACCAGTGCAGGGCAACACTGCATTATATTTGTATTACTTTAAAACACTTTCATTTTTTTGATGTTACTGTTCCTTTAAGATAAACAAGCTTCCAGCATAATTCCCTGCTTTAATTTTATTGATGTCTCTAGAGAGATATCTCTATAATAGGCTTAGCAGCAAAAAACTATTTTAGCCACAAGGGATGTTTTGTAGAATAGCAATTAGAGGTTGTTTTAAAATCATTACACTAATGCATTTGTTATGCTTCTATATAAATACCTTCCTGGTGGTACATATTACCAACCCAACTACTATATATATATATATATATATATATATATATATATATATATATATATATATATATATATATATATATATATAACGCTAATCTGGGCTATCCAGACAGATAGTTAATGTCCAGCTAATGATAATGAGCATGGGTTATATTGGACTCACACATCAGGATCAGGGCCTTCGCTAAGTGGAAGCTGTCCCTTTAAGGTGTAGTGTAGTGCAACTACAACACATAGACTACTGTACATAAAAATAGATTGATTGGATGCCAGGAGGTTCTTATGATAAAATAATAATAATAATTTATTGTACAAGAGTATATACAAAGTGACCACAGGTTTACTCACATATGAGGATGGTGTAACAAGTCACAGAGGAGGGTGGATAGAGGAGGATGATACAGCAATTACAGATGTCACTCCCATAAGTCAAATAGTCAAGCATACATCAATTCCCTCAGGCAGATACACCTTTAAGTGGTCCGGATCCCACCCAGTGGAGTGGTTAGGGAGAAGAATTCTAGCCTAACACCCTATCCACTGTGGTCCCTTCACTAAAGGCATACAAGGAAGCCTTGTGGGAAGCTACTCCCTGCTAATATCCTTGATGGAGCACACAACTGCTCCTTCTATATAATCTGACTATCTTACTCTCCTAGAGAGTCTATTAATTCAACTAACCTGTGCTTGTTAACATCGTTCACGGGGTTTCCTGGTCCCCAACTTAGTCGCTAAAGGTACAGGTCCCTTTAGGGCTGTGGCTTTACTGGGCCTTGGTGTACCCAAGCTCAATGAGAACAACCAGTCGATCAGAACACCAGCAGCCAAAGAGGAAGATCCACCCCTTTCCAAACACTATATGGAAGTGTGGCAGGAAATGGTCATTACACCCTTTGGCCAATAACTAAATGGATACATAGGCTTTTGCCTAATAACTAAGGAAAAAGGAAGAGTAGGGATTTAAAGCCATAGTATATAGTACATAGTAAAATCTATGGGTCCCTTCATAAATATAGTGATCATTTAAAAAGACATGGTTTTGGCATTGCATATACTGCGTAACATCATCTGACTCTAGACCTGCACAAATGGGTTTCATAGTGCTACGCTACATGCCTACTTTCCTATTAATTGCGCCAATTTTTTCCTGTATGTGCAGCATGTGGACTGCAAAACGAACTTATTCAATAAGATTACATAAATGCATCACTGAAATTGTACTGTTTAGTTAATAGTAAGGCAATACTTAACAAGACTGCCAAGATATAGGACCTTAAGGTCTTTTCTTTTGAAAAAAAAAATTGCACACAAAACACGTGAGTTGTAAAATGTCAGTGCCTAAATGGAATATGTTTTGGACAGCTCCAAAACTGAACAGTGTCATAGTACTATATCACTATAGCAAATATCATATTTGCCAAATGAATTTGAACTTGATTTTTTGAGTTTGTAAGTGGACATCCACAGGTAACCAAACAGGTGTTAAACTTTTGCTTACAATCTGTGTTTTTGCTTGTTTATTCAAGTATTTCCCTTTCCATGTCTTTTCACTGAGGAAAAACTCTGCAAACTAAATAGAATCCTGTGTGATTAATATAAAGACAATATTACAGGTACAATAAAGCAGAGAAGAAAATGGAGAATGGGGTATTGGACACACAGCCGATATCAGATGAAATTGGGGAGAAGTAATACCAAGCTACTGAAATGTAACAATACTTTTCAACAGTGTTAGTTATTTAGTCCTCTATTCTTTCATTGGTTAAAAAAGGCAGCAATAGTGATCAAAAAGGAAAGTTGGTATATGTAATGTTTGTTAACTAACAATAGCACTAACATAAAAAAGTCTATGGGGTAGAAGAGTGAATTGGCTAACGCTAGCCACTTTTCGTCATCATTGCCGCCCACAGGGACATCGCCAATTCACAAACAGGTGCAGGTGCCAATTCGATAGTGAACGGGACCAATGCTAGCGCTCATTCGCACACTATCGACAGGCGATTTTTAACTCTGGCGAACGGACGTTACTACACAAATTCACTAAGATGCAGATTTTACTGAATGTTACCTCTTGTGCCAGACTTGTCTTTGCCACCACCTCAGACCAGGCGAGTAGATAGGAGTTCCACAAAAAATTGTTGAAAATTTTTCTAAGTCCCAAAATACGCTAGCGTCTTTTCCTTTTTTCAGGGTGATAGGCTGCAAAAGATCATAAATGTTTTTATGGGTAACCGGCTTCCCCCCATACATTTCCTAACATATGGCACATAAACTATACACTGGGCTCATGTGTAGGGCAATATAACAACTTTATTTTATTTTATTAAAGTTTCCCAGGCTTGTGTAGTGTAATGTATTTGCTGCAACATATACGTCCATTCAACTTTAACTTTTTGCTAAATGCTACCGCAACTTTGCCAGCGTTCGGCGTCCGGGACTCAACTTTGGATTTTAGTGAATTTACGCCTGCCAAAGTGTTGAGCTGTGAGCGAAGCCGTCGCTGGCGAATTTTTGGAGGTTAGTGAATTTGCCCCTTAAGGTTCCCTGGACATGTGCAATATAAACCAGTAACAAACCATTTGCAGCAAAATTTATAATAAAGACGTCCATACAACTTTAAATTTCTCGCCCTATGCAAATTGACCTAAACGCAAGATCACTAGCAAAGTTTTGCAAGGCACAAATGAATGCTAGTGCATATTCGCTATAGTAACACTAGTGAAAAGTCGCCAGCGAAAAATTGCCAGCCTTCGACGCCTGTGACGAAACTTTGCATTTTAGTGAATTAGCATATTCATAGCATATTTGCGCCTGGCGAAGTGGTACGATGTATGCAAATTCGACCCTTTAGTAAATCTGCCCCTATGTTCTTGAATGAGTAAGTGAACATGGGAATGCCAAGGAACCTAGCACATAGAATAAAGTGTGTGAAATAACTAGCTCACAAGTAAGAAAATTTTGTTTTTGAAACATTTGACTCTCCCTGGATGTTGATGAATGCAGTTTGAATCCATTTGCAGGCAACATTTTGTTTCACACGCTTGCAGCAAGATAAAGCAGCTCTTTCAAAACAAATCCTCTGTCACGATTCTTTTATGATGCTGGATGTCGGAAAGATAAAATACTGCTGAATTTGTATGAGGTCTCCCAAGAGGGTAAGAGGCAAAACATTCATTGTATAGATTCCAGTGCAACACAACAACAAAGACTCTTAGAGTTCCCAATGAACGATAGTAACAGTCTGCATCCTCGAGAGATAATAATAAAAAAAAATCAATATGCCTTACTTTGAAAAATAAACAACAGATTGCGAGAGAGCCACAAAGTAGAGGAAAATAACTACTTTCACAGCATCATATTCAATAAGTTTGCTGGCACTAAATTTTGCATTTATCCTGTAACAACTGAGCATCTTATCACTAAAAGATAGTACAATGCAATACAGTTATAAAAAGAAAAATATTCCCTATTTAAGATGACGGCTTCTTTCTTGTCTTTTCCTTTTAATTAATAGGAAAATGATATTGAGCACAGAAACTTCCACTTCTGCATTTGGACAGACAAATTATAACTGCCATATTGATGCACAAAATTTCATAAATGAGGATTAGCCTCGAGTTGTACAGAATTGTTCAGAAATGTCTACTTCTACACTACACTTTGATTACATCATAAATTCAGCTTTTTACTTGAATAAAAAGAAATACAACTGCCAAACATGGTTTTATGTTTAATTTAGGAGTCAAGAATTGTCCCTGGTTAAACTGGCTAAGGGATAGAGTAATACAGGTATGGGACCTGTTATTCTGAATGCTCGGGACCTGGGGTTTTCTGGATAACGGATCTTTCTGTAATTTGGGTCTTCATGCCTTAAGTCTACTAGAAATTCATTTAAACATTACATAAACCCAATAGGCTGGTTTTGCTTCCAATAAGGATTAATTATATCTTAGTTGGGATCAAGTACAAGCTACTGTTTTATTATTACAGAGAAAAAGGAAAAAAAAATGGATTATTTGGATATCGGGTTTCCGGATAAGGGATCCTATAACAGCATAATGGGGACATGGTGCATAGGAAAACGACAACAAAGAAAAAAAAATCCAATCCAGCACAGATGCAGAGCTCAGCTTGAACCTGATAATGGTATGGGCACAATTGCTCTCCGCGCCCCAGCACTTGCCCCCACACCATTGGTTAATGAGACCTCTTAGCAATGGAAACATACTGTGCAATTATGTCATTGACAATCACAAGTGGATAGTTGCTAAAATTAAATTACCTAAAAATATTTTAGGGTATTACAAACATAAGGTTTTTTCTCCAAGTGCAGTCTAAAAGGTTCTTCAAGGAGAAGGAAAGCTACAGAGGCATTTTATTGCCAATAGATTAGCTGCAATAGTGCAAGCTAGAATGATATATTTATTCTGTAGAATGTTTTACCATACCTGAGTAAAAAGCTCTAGAAACTCTCTGTTTGTTTAGGATAGGAGCTGCAGTATTAACATGGTGTGACATCATTTCCTGCCTGAGTCTCTCCCTGCTCTGGGCTCAGATTACAGTAGAGAAGGGAGGGGTGGGGGGGAGAGGAGCAAACTGAGCATGCTCTTGCCCAGAGCAATGAGGTTTAAGCTGAAGGCAGGAAGTCTGATACAGAAGCCCATGTGTACACAATAGAAGGAAGAAAATGCTGTATTTCTTTTGACAGGGGACTCAGCCAAGGGAAATAGTCTCATGAAATGAGCTGGTATTATTGAATGGCTCTATCTTAAGGCAATGCCATCTTTGGTGTACCCCCAACTTAGAGCACTCCCAAATGTAGAGTTAGTATAATATGTCAACTCTATACTTTCTCCATTGGCTATTTTTGTTAAAAGGGGGATTAGACAATGGAGATTCAATAATATGAGAAAAACGTGTCACATTATTCAGTTCCAGATTGTCCCACAGAGCCAGATACAACGTCACATATTCTTGTCTATAGGGTTTTCCACTGGGCCGGTATTTTACCAGCCTGGCCGGTAAAAATGATGGTTGATCCCAATGTTATTAATAGGGGAAAAAAAGATAAATATGTAGGAAGGCCGGTATTTTATTCCCGAAAAAGTGGCAAACATATTTGTCTATCACATGAAAACACTGTTGAAGACTTTGGGAAAAATGGAACTTAATTAAGAGAGAATTTTTTCCTCCTCAAATTGGATCTTGTCCACAAGTTATAAACCATAAAATAATGTTTTTTCATCTAACTGAATCTGGCCCAATTTGTGGAAAGAAATGCATCTTACATCATAGACACCAAGGACTTACTTATTTTGATAAGTTGCTAACAGATGCATGTTAATGTTGCTAGTATCTCTTGAAGCCAAGACCTGCTACTCCTACATACCTCATTTTTTTGTGGTTGCCAGTTTATGGTCTCATTGGGGCTCATTAATAAACTTTGTGCATGGCTGAATGGTTTGCACAGTGAATATATTTGTCCTGAGCATGGTTATATTTATAAAGCTAAATAAGAGTGTGCAAACAGAATTGTAAAAAAAAAAAATCTGCACTGCTAATGTCCATAAGAGCTTATTAAATATGGCAAAAATTGCAAATTGCAAATATGTATGTGCACACTCTGCATTTGAATTACGCCACAACTTTGGTTGCAGAGAAATTATTGCAAATTTAAGTTACTGTAAATGCTATGCATGTGCGCCCACAACTTTGCACAGTGGGCGCACACACACATAAACACGCAAAGCCACAAAGGCCCGGGCCTAGGGCGGAGAATTATAAGGGGTGGCATGCCGCCAGGCCTCTTGCTGAGGTGCACCAGTGCTCCAGCGTGTGCTCTCGCGGGAGTGCAGGTGGTGGGTGCTAGGAACATATGGTCGGGCCCGCGTACGGGCTCTAGGATCGCACGGCCTATGGGTGTCCACAATACAAATCCAGCCCTGAACACCTGTCTCATTTGCAAGCCATTTGCAATGCAAATTAAAAAAAAACAGAAGGACAGGCACGGCAGTGCAATATTTTAGTGTTCAGGAGAAAGCTAGGGCAATACAATCATTTGCAAATAAATATGAGCTGTGCAAACTTTATAAATTACCCCCAGTGTCTCCAGATGCTTCTCTGCACAGTTATGTCTCTCCTCATCAGCTATCAGCATTCAAATCTAACAATGTATTTAGGTTCCTACTAAAAGTTTGTAGTTTATGGTATTTAATACCCATGTGGACAGATGTATGTTGTCCAGACCTCACAAAGTGTAACTAATATGGGCAGGTAAGGCTAAGCATTCCTTTACTAATCATAATCTTAGGAGGAAAAATACACAAGCTGACCAGCTCCTTTTTAATACTAAACATACTGTGGCTAGTCTAAGGTGGCTTGTGCTAGAAAATGTTAAACTGCCCCAGATGGTGGGAAAAGGAGACATTTGTTGTGCTTTGTGAAGCAAAATGAATAGACAGGCAGAATATTCCTAAACCACTGGGTTTAATGTGTTGTAAATGTGTTGTGAATATTCCTAAACCACTGGGTGCAATGTTTTCTTTAAATGAGTAAGTGTATATATCTCTCTAGGGTTAACCAGACTTTTAGTGATAAAGGACTTCCCTCATGTGAGTACTTTCATTATGCAAAGTATCATTTTGGGTGTACTGTATGAAGACAGATTTATTTCTGTTTAAAATGATGTAGTTGCTATTATACTAGATAGTAGTGTTATAAATATGTATCAATATTTCAATAATCTCAATCCCTAATCTAAAAAATAGCCAGAAAATAAACTAATAATGTGAAATGTAAACATACCAGTCTGTTTCCTTAATATATCAACAAAACCTTTCTTTTTAATAAGCATAAAACAGATATGGAATATGCTGTTGCTCCAGGAGAAACAGGCAATCGCCTGTCTCCAGAGAGGTCAAAGAATTTCTTATTTGAAGAAATGTTTTCCTAATTATTTCCTCACATGGCCCACTTGCAGAGTATTGATCCTTTTTCTGATTACATGTGTTTTTTTATGAATTATTTACTCAAAATATTGAACACAGACACATACAGGATACTCTGCTCATAATCCTTAGAGATGAATTTATATCTGTAGCTGATAAAACCAATTTACAGTGTTGTAGGTTGCCAGCTGTAATTTTTCAAATAACTTACGGTAATTTATATCAAGTGACTATAGTCTGCCAGTGGGAATAATAATGCCCCAGTATTTTAATCTGAGGAATAATGTTTATATTGAGTTTTTTTTATCCTATTGTGCCATCAACAGAGGAGCAAGATTTTTCTAACAACGGTTCCTTGCTGAAAATCAGCTGCCATGACTGGTAGTATCACAATTTGCATACTGAATCTGCACACTAGGAATGGTTCCACTTTGACCCACACTGATTCAGAGACATCTGTAAATGCAGGTAGGGTTGTGCAAGAGGCAGGAGCTGGAGACTGATGCTCTAGGTTAGGTCACTGTTGGGCAAAGCAGCTCAGCATCAATATCAATAGAGACCAAAGATAAAGACAGACATCTCAAATTTTGGAATTATAGAAAGATCTGTTATTTAGATTAGAAAACCTCAGGTCCCAAGCATTCCATATAATAGATCATATACCTCTATTAACATAACTCTTTATATCAAAATTAATTCAATAATCTCTAGGACCTTTTTCAAGACCATTAATGTGTATGTATATATATATATATATACAGGTATGGGACCTGTTATCCAGAATGCTCGGGACCTGGGGTTTTCCGGATAATCGATCTTTCTGTAATTTGGGTCTTCATGCCTTAAGTCTACTAAAAATTCATTTAAACACTTAGGGGCTGATTCACTAAGGGTTGAATATCGAGGGTTAATTAACCCTCGATATTCGACTAGGAATTGAAATCCTTCGACTTCGAATATCGAAGTCGAAGGATTTAGCGCAAATACTGCGATCGTACGATCGAAGGATTATTCCTTCGATCGAACGATTAAATCCAACGATCGAAGGAATATCCTTCGATCAAAAAAACTTAGGAAAGCCTATGGGTACCTTCCCCATAGGCTAACATTGACTTCGGTAGCTTTTAGCTGCCGAACTAGGGGGTCGAAGTTTTTTTTAAAGAGACAGTACTTCGACTATTGAATGGTCGAATAGTCAAACGATTTTTACTTCGAATCCTTCGATTCGAAGTCGTAGTCGAAGGTCGAAGTAGCCCATTTGATGATCGAAGTAGCCCAAAAAATTCTAAGTTTTTTTACGTCGAATCCTTCACTCGAAGTTAGTGAATCGGCCCCTAAATAAACCCAATAGGCTGGTTTTGCTTCCAATAAGGATTAATTATATCTTAGTTGGGATCAAGTACAAGCTACAGTTTTATTATTAAAGAGAAAAAATAAATGGAGTCTATGGGAGACAGTCATTCCATAATTTGGAGCTTTCTGGATATCGGGTTTCCGGATAAGGGATCCTATACCTGTATATATATATATATATATATATATATATATATATATATATATATATATATATATATAGATAGATAGATAGATATAGTGAATAAAGTACCCCCTCTTATAAAATATAAGGATATTATTAGTTACCGAGGAGTTTCATGACCATATAAAAACACGAGGCCGAAGGCCGAGTGTTTTTATACAGGTCATGGAACTCCGAGGTAACTTCTAATATCCTCATATTTTACAACTGGGGGTACTTTATTTATTATAATACACAAATTTTAGTGAGTCATGTGACAGAAATGACATCACTACTCACCGTTTATAACTGATGACATCACTACTCACCGTTTATAAGGATATAATTTACAGGATATTCATGGCTTTTGTGTATTATATATATATATATAGATATATGTGTGTATTATATAGTGCTGTATTCCTCCCGCTGCCCAGTCCTTTCCAAATGCAACTAATTATCCTATAAGCCATCATTGTCTGTATTACTTTCTGCAAACTGTACAAGTGATGTTTACTCAAGTTGGGGCCTCAATAGTGAGAGTAGCACATGGTACAATAGCACTGCACTTTGTAAGTGGCACTAGCAAGGATTATAGCAGTGAGTTCTAAGTTTTTATTTTAAAATGTCATATAAGGCCAGGTTCAGGTGCAAACTACATAGCAATAAAGGTGCAGAGGTTCAGATTATACATAAGTTTTATCGGTTTAAATAGGGAATTGTGCAAGAGCACGAGGAGCACTTGCTAAACAAAATTGTGCACTGTGAGGATCTGCATTTTAATGATGGAGAAAAATGATAATGGGGAGGGGGACTGTTGCGTGTCAGCACAGTTGAGACTGGAGCGGGGTGGGGAACCTTTCTGCATCAGAAGTACAATATAAATACAAAAACATCAAAACTGAAGAAAAACATTGTGCTTATTCACTGATATAAGCTTGTTTTATTAACGGAATGAAAATGCCAGAACACTTTGTTCTTTATACAAGGGATAAAGATATGAATGAATAGATAGACAATTTATTGACTTGATTGTGACTCTTTGAATCAGTTTGCTCCAAACCTCTTTACCTTTCCCTCTGCAAAAGGTCACCTTTTCCTCCCCACTAATTTATTAATGGGAACCACAAACGACCACATCCAGTTCTTCTGGTTCCCAAAGCAGCAGAATACAAGCTTTCCCCAGTACTGACATTTCATGAGAAAAACATAATAAAATAAAAGGTAATGACACTCAAGGTGATAAACAGCAGCAATAATAGCAGTATGAGCAATAGTGGCTGCCGGGGGAGGTAGGACCAGCAATTTCTCTGCCTTTGCCTGCATATATCTATGTGTATATATTTTTATATATTCTAAATATATATCATAGCCTGGCAAAGCTGTCCAGTCGCCTTAGCCAACCCAACTATGCCCCTTGCAACCTAACCTCTTGTGCGTGCAAATGTGCACATGAGCGATGACATCACTGAGGGGTGGGCAGAGAGCTAGCGACTTCTTGAAGTAGAGGGACATGGATCCAGACTAGGGGTAGACATATAGAGGCAGTATGTGCCCAGCTCCCCTACAGCATTGCACCTAGGAACCTGCATCTTCTGCCTTATTCACCAGGCATGGATTCATGGACAATTTCCACGTTTCACGTCCGTGAATGCTTTCGCATTTTTGGCTGCACACGAAATTGCTTAATCATATACAGTTCAACACTTATAATTGGTATAAATGCATTTTTAGAAAATAAAGTGAGTTACCAAAGCTACATATATATATATATATATTATATAATATATATATTACACACAAAAGCCATTAATATCTTAAATTAAAATGATATCCTTATAAACAGTGAGTAGTGATGTCAGGTTTGTCACATGACTCTCTAAACTTGTGTATTATAATAAATAAAGTACCCCTTGTTGGAAAATATGAGGATATTAGGAGTAACCTGTATAAAGTATATATAGTCATGGAATTCCTCTGTGACTTATAATATCCGTATATTTTATAATAGGGGTACTATATATATATATATATATATATATATATATATATATATATATATATATATATATATATATATATATATATCTCCTTATAAATGGTGCTTAGTGATGTCATCAGGTGTAATCTGTGCTTATTGATGTAATTTGAGTCCTATGATTTACTGAAATAATGTACACCCATTGTAAATTAGGAGATTATCAAGAACCATGTTTAGGTAACAAAAAAAGAGTCATAGTAAAAGTGTGGGGTCCACGTACATATGCCTAGAGACCCATTATTAAGTGCGTTGAGACATCTAATATGTGTCCATTTTTCTTTTAAAATAAAGTTGATCATTTTTTTACAACACTTCTTTGTGGGATCTGTTACTGCTGAAATCTTTGTTGATATTAAGAGTCACCTAAGAGCTCCATGACCTGTATGAAAGAACTCTGAGAACATCAGTTTGTTTGTCACTGCACCTGGACAACAATTGGGTGCAATAACCCAGAGCAATTTGTTTTAAAGAGGTGATTGGTATGTTACCATTGGTGAATAAACATGTAGAAAACGTTGTACCTTTTTTTTTAAATAACTCCAATAGCGTATGCAAAAAAAAAATATAATTCATATAATTTCAATAATTTCTCAGGAATTAGCATTAGGGAAAAAAAGAAGAAATGTATAGAGAAACTGTGGATTGATTCAGAGCACTCCGGTAATCAGGAGAAATCAAATGTCAACTTATTTATATGCTGAGCATGAAAAGAAACAGCTCATGAATGATATGGAAGCATCTGCAACTTTTCTCATCATCAATTCAACTGGTACAGCCTTTTGACAGAATATATCATTGTAATTATTGTTTGCACATTTTTCAAACATTTTACCACGTGCCATCTCTGTTCAAAACAGATGTTTAAAAATACGCATGGCACATAATGATTTTTTTCATTAACCCCAGCCATTGCTTCCCTTAGTGCAGGTGAATCAGCCTGCTTTGGTATATAAGAAACGCTTATCATTTTACCGACTTGACAGACCCCTCTAATTTCAGAGCTATTACAGTTGAGCAAAATAAAATATATAGTGGCTATAAATCATGCTTCAAGGAAAGATTATTCTGCAGATGTTCCGAAATGACATTTTTAATGTGCACTGTAGTTCTGCTTCATTGCACCTGCTGCTGGTTTCACCACTAACTGCTGTCTTGCAGACACTGAAAATAGATGAATAAATGAAACTTTCTATTCTCTCTCTCTCTTTCAGGCCTGTGATTACTGTTCAGCTGAAATGCAGACATGCGATGTATAATGCTAAAGAGAGTCGTCCATCATTGTAAGAATGTTGAGTAGGTGAAGTTGTTGGGAAATAAGACAAACTAAACAGACTTTCTAAATAAGGCATTTGAAGATAATATTCATTCAGAGTATATACTGCATGTAGCAGACTAAGCTATCTAACCTTTCTAGTGAGTGTTGTTGGGTAGTAATAGCCAACAAGATTCAGAAATGGCTGCGTGAAATGTTCCTGGGTCCTTGTCTTGCCCCAGAGGAGGGTTATTGCAGCTTTTTCTATGACTATACCCTGGAATTATAGTCTTACTTGAACGTCATGCATGTCACATCATCCTTAAAATTGTAAATAATACATAATTTAGAGCAGTTTGCATACACATAAATATATGCATTTACAAGGCTAGTGCCTAGAGCTAGATGTATAGATGAAGCCACTTGGATTTGTGAGTTAAATGCGTCATGAATCAGGATTAATTGAAGAAACTGTGTTATCGTAAATCATCTTAACTCATTTAATGCATTTAACCTTTCATTAGCATACCAAAGCACCATTGTTCACATTGGTGAATGCTTTAATTAGATGGGATGCTGTGACGCAGTTTTCTGTGTTAAATGGGAAAAGTGGTATATCTGTGTTTAGTTATTCTTATTTTATGAGCAGCAAGCAGGGGGTGAGCGAAGGTGCGCAGGAGCTAGGACCATGCTGCCTAAGATCGCCCATGAAGGATGTCTAAGCCTGCACATTGGATAGATGCACACTCTTTGTACCGTGACCTGGATCTCCACATGTTGGATCAGCACTAAACCTAAATCGCTATTAGGCTGTGATGCCTACACTACAGGCCAGAGGAGAGCTACCCCCTTGCTGTGCCTCCTAGTTGGAGCCAGGCTGCTCTTGCTCACAGGTTCTATCTGCCTCAATTTCCTAGAAAGTGCTTTACAGAGAACTACCCTGTCCTGAATACCCCTCATTCACGGGGTCCCTGTATCCACAACATTACCAAGGGCCTCACCACCCTTGGGGCCTTCCGTTACTGGAGATTAAGCTCCAGGCTCCCAGTGCATCCACTCCCTCCTGGAGTGGAAGGGGGAAAGAGGAAGCCCCACCCTCTGCCCAGCACTATCCTGTGGCAGGAAATTGTCATCAGTCTCTGGGCCAATGATACACTGTACACATTATGCTAATAAGCAAAAGTAACTACATGGGTGTTTGCCCAGCAACTAGAGAACACGGAAGTGTAGGCATTTAAAACCATAGGGATGCATTAACCCTTTAGGTCCCAATACATATATACACAAATAGTTTGCATTTGAAAAACACCATAATGAGTTACTACACAATGCACCTGTTTTTTGTTTCTGCATCTCCATCTTTTTGTGTCCACAGTTCAGGACAGTTGACAGGTATAGCAGGAATGTCATACTTTTCTTTTTTTCTTAATTTATACTGTATGTAAGTATGTATGTATATGTATTTATATAGTGCTCCTTAGAAAAACAAACAGTGGGTAATTTGCAATAGTAAATACAAAAAATACAACAATACAACGCACATAAATATAAAGTAAAGTTACAATACAGATTAAAGGAGAAGGAAAGGTTAAAACTAAGTAACCCTTATCAGAAAGCTCCACCTAAATATACCAGTAAACCCTCAAAGTAGTGCTGCTCTGAGTCCTCTTTCAAAAGAAACACAGCATTTCTTTCCTTCTATTGTGTACACATGGGCTTCTGTATCAGACTTCCTGCCTTCAGCTTAAACCTCTTTGCCCCAGGCATGAGCATGCTCAGTTTGCTCCTCTTCCCCTCCCTTCTCTGCTGTAATCTGAGCCCAGAGCTATAAGTGAGCAGGGAGAGACTCAGGCAGGAAGTGATGTCACACAAGTTAATACTGCAGCTTCTATCATAAACAAACAGAGAGCTTCTAGAGCTTTTTACTCAGGTATGGTAAAACATTCTACAGAATAAATATAGCATTCTAGCTTGCACTATTGCAGCAAATCTATTGCCAATAAAATGCCTCCATAGCTTTCCTTCTCCTTTAAGTGCTTGAAGACAAAAGGATGGAGGTCCCTGTCCCATAGAGCGTGCAGTCTAAATGGAGAGGTAACTTTCAAACACAAATATTAAGTGCTGTAGGTTACAGTGAAAGACACTGCCAAACAAATATAAGGAGCAGCAAGGCAGAAGGGTTTGATGTGGGAAACAGAACTAGTAGTGGGGGTGCAACCAAGCTTTTGAGAAGAGCGAAGAATATGGCCAGGAGCATATGTAAATAGACAAGGAATGAGATGTTGTGAAGTGCAGAGGAATGAAGAGCTTTAAAGGTAAAGTGGAGGAGTGTGTAAGTTATTTTTTGTTTTATGGGAAGCCAGGATAAGGACTTCAGCAGGGAAGGGGCCTGGTACCCTTTTGAATGAGAGGAAGAGAATTCTGACAGCAGTATTTAAAACAGACTATAGGGTGGAGCAGGGCCTGAACTAGGGGTAGGCAGAGTAGGCACGTGCCTAGGGCGCAAAACTTAGGGGGCACCAGGCACATACCTTGCACTGCTGCCTACCCCCTGTCAGGTCTGCTATGTCTGGCAAAGTCTGGTGGTTTGCGCACCTGTACACGTGAACCAAAGGTGAAGGGTGATTCTACCATTCAGCGCGCATGTGCGTCCTGACGTACAAGCGCACGCTGATGTACATGCGCTCGTGCACGCGCGGCTGCAGAGGGGGCAATGGGGCTGGCCAAGTTAACTGGGGCGCCAGGCGGGCTTGGGCCGGCCCTGGGGTGGAGAGACAGGAGTTAGGGAGGCCAATTAGTGAAAGGTTACAGTAATCTAGTCTGGATAGGATGAGAGCATGCATGAGTGTTTTGGCTGTAGCAGGTAAAAGAAATGGAAGGATTTTAGCAATATTACATAATTAAGAAAAAGTGACAGGTCTTGACAGTGTTAAGAAGTCAAACATTACCCCCAGGTTGCGTGGTAAGTTGACAGGGTTAATGAGCATGCCATTAAAGTGGACCTGTCACCCAGACACAAAAATCTGTATAATAAAAGTCCTTTTCAAACTAATCATGAAATCCAATTTCTATTTTTTATTAAAGCATTCATAGCTGTTGTAAGCTCATTTAAAAATCTCAGCTGTCAATCAAATATTGTCTGCCACTCCTCTATGCCAGTGGCATAGAGGCGGGGCAGACAATTAGTTTCACTTTCCATTCAGCACTTCCTAGATGTCACTGCTCTCCACACATTCCCGCTTTCTCTTTACCATTTAATTGTGTAACCAGGGCATGGGGATGGACATTGGGTCCCCTATTCTGGTGCACAAACAAGATTCTGAGATGGAAGACAAGGCTTGTCTTAATAACAGTGTCCACAAAATGGCTGCTGCCTGCTTGCTATAATTTTGAAATCCCAGACTGAAGGAAACAAGATTCAAATAATTTATATATTGTAATTAAAGTTCATTTTGCTTGACTAATGTGATAAAATAGGATTTTGAATAGTTTTTTTGGGTGACGGGTCCCCTTTAATAGAAGTAGTAAGTGAGGGAGTAGGACCAGGCTTAGGTGGAAGTTTGAGGTGGTGCTGGTTCATTCAGCTGGAGATTGCTAGGAGGCAGTTAGATATTTGAGCCTCAGTTTCAGCTGTTAATGAAGGGGTGGATAAATATATTTGGGTATCATCAGCAAACAGATGATAATTAAAGCCTAATGAGCTCCTAAAGACAGAGTGTACAGGTAGAACAACAACAGACCAAGCACGGAGCATTGTGGCACTCCTACATAAAGTGGAACTAGAGATGAGGTTTGATAGCATAAGATAAGTCCATCAATACTTTCACTACTGTAAATTTTTCTATGATTTATTTACCCAGAGGCAATATTAGGGTTCTTTTTTTACTTGCTTTACATACAAGCACTGAATTGTTGCATTCTCTAATGTACTGTTGTTAGGGACGGTACAATCACTATGATACAATGCTGCATGAATTCTGATGCTGCTTTGCATATGTCATGACACATGTCATGCTGTCTACTGTTGTCAGCCATGAAGTATTTGCTTCTATAAACATCTCTGGCTCTCATACCTTCTGTCACCTGCTTCCTCTCTGTAAGCTTCTGAGGGTGTACTGCATGGGTTCTGTATCAGCCATTGGTTTCAGACATTTGGGGGCAAATTCACTAAGATTCGTAGTTGCGCCAGGCGTAACTTCGCCGCACTTCGCCAGGCGTAGTTTCGCCAGCGCTCTGCAAATTCACTAAAATCCGAAGTTGCGCTCAGGGGTAGCATAAGGTTGCGAAGTTGCACTAGCGTTGATTCGCTAAGCGAAACGAAGTTACGCCAGCGAATTTTTATTTTGCCCTACATATGTGCCCACTGTATAGTTAAGTTGCCATGAGTTAGGAAATGTAGGGGGGAAGGAGGGGAGCCCCCCAAAAAAATTCTATCTTTTTCAGCCTATCACCCATAATATAGAAAAAACTCCAGCATTTTTTGGGACTTAAAAAAATTTGAACTTTTTTTTGAAGCAATCCCTATTTACTCTATTGCGCTTCGCCTGGTCTGAGGTGGCGAAGGAAGTCTAGTGTAAAAGGTAGCGTTCAGTACAATGCGCGTGTTAGTGAATTTGCGTAGTTAAGTCAGTTGCGCAAATACGCCAGGCGTAAGGGTGCGAAGTAACACTAGCGAATTTACGCCAGCATTCGTTAGTGAATTTGTGAAGTAACGAAAATGCCCAACGCTAGCGAATTGAAGCTAGCGTTAGGCTTCAACTAGACTAGTTACTGGAGAACATCATTGAATTACCTGTAGGCAAGCAAGGATAATTTTAAAGCACTAGGGTGAGGATTGTGACTGACTAAAAAACAACTGCAAATGTTTTAATTACAATATTAATATATTACATTTATTTGGATATACAACAGATTGACATTGACATGTTTACGTATCTTTCAATGGAACAGGAACGTTTATGCTGCATTCTTTTGGAAAGACTTTCTGTTTCCTTCTTTGCTAATATTTTATCATGCAGAGGCAGATTTAGGAACATAAGGTAACTGTCATCTGCAGTGCTTTAAATAATCTTCATGGGATTTTAGGATGGCATTTCTAAGTAATTGGTATATAAAAATTGTTGTTAGTAAAAGGCTTTGATAATTTTATCTCCTAAATGTACTACATTAAGTCCCTGAATATAAACTGGCTTGTATGTCACTGTACTGCTTTTAACAATTACTTAACTGTTTGGTAAAAGATTCTCTGAAGGGAACCAAAAAACACTTTAATTTCTTAAATGGTGAAAAAAAATTCAAAATCATATCTTTTCTTATACTGAATAAAACATTTTTTAATACAAACATGCTGCTGAGCTCTGTACTTAAGAATCAAAAGTAACCAACTGAGTCCTTAGACCATAATAATATAATAAACATATAAATCTTTGTATAAGTTTATTACAGGGTTTCCAAAATCTGAATTTTCAAGATTTATTAAGCACAAAAAAACTCAAATTTCAATTTGAGTGTTTTCAATTTTTTTGAAAACTGGTAAACTCGTTGAAAATGATGAATAGAATGTGATTTTTCAAGATTCAAATATTTTTTTAAATAAGTAGACATTCTAGCTTGGTGAGTTTTCAAATGTATTTGATAAACAGGCCTTGAAGAACAGAGAATTTAATACATAAGGAATGCTGAGTCCTATACAGATTAGTGCATGGATATTGTGTTACTGCTAATTCTTTAGATACTGGTTTCTTGACTAGTGAACCATCAATGTACACTGAGAAGCCACAGTTTCCAAGGTTGCACTGGAGGAAGTTTATTCAGTATAACCAGTGCTATTGGCATTTGTGCTATATTGTATTTGTTTCTAGCTATATATTTTTATTAATATAGCACCCAATTGCACAGTGCTATACAAGGCATAACTACAAACAAAGTTAAAACTCAACAATGAAAATAAATACATAATTGAAAGAGTTGCACTACATAGTTGGAATGACGTTACTGCCCTAATGAACTTACAAACTATGAGGAAGAGGAGAAAACAAAACAAAAAAAAATTGCAAAGTAACGAAATTGAATGCCAAATCGATAACAACTGTCTGCTGTCATGGCACATTACAGAATTTTATTATTATTACTTGTTGCATGACAATTTTATGGCACAAGGTGTTGAGGAGCCAACCACAAGAAAAAATCCTATTCTGGATCTAGTGATCTCTAATGACCCAGAACGTATAGCAAATGTGCATGTAATTGAACCCCTGAGTAATAGTGACCATAATGTGATCTCATTTAATGTCTGGTGCAAAAAACAAACACTGGGGCAACAAAAACCCTGAATTTCAGAAAAGTTCATTTTAGTGCCTTAAGGGCTGCCCTTTGGAGCACTGATTGGGGCATTATGGTTTCTGCTAAAAACACAGAACAGCAATGGTTGTCATTTAAAATTGTATTAAATCTTTACTGTTCTCAATTTATTCCCTTAAGAAGTAAATTAAGAAGCACCAAGGACCACCCTATATGGCTTAATATAGAAATAAAGAAGTTAATAGGAAAGGCATTTAAAAACTACA